>NC_088349.1:38000000-38600000 GCF_036884655.1 Musa acuminata AAA Group
AAATATGCTCATGTTTTTCATATGAAAACCATTCATCTTATTTAAAACTGAAAAATCAACTTTCATTGCGACAAAGATCGAAAAGCCATAAATCACAAAAATCATCATGCATAAATTCGGAATATAAACTCATTTAAGCATGATTTTAAATTATTATTACATTATTTCTTTAAGCATCATTATTATGTATCATTACTTTGGGCATGATACCAAAACATGGTTTTAAGTTTTCAAGGTATAACATGCACAATTTCAAATTATAAACATGATATCAAACCTCTTAATATTTTCATTAAAACATCAAGCATGATTTCATTGAACATAAGACATCTTTAATCAACATCGAAAAGCAATACAGAAATCAACATAATACACAGTATTGCTTTTCAAGCACATACATAAGATTAGCATTAGATTTATATCTAACATTTTGTTTATTTTCATAAAGCATGTAATTATCATTATCATTTTCAAAATTACTAGCATGATCCAAATAATTTTTTATTTTTTTATTAACTAATTAAAAAATAACACATGAAAAGCATCAAGTAATTTCAAAATAAAGCAAAGGAGTTTTGGTTACCTTGTCGTCAAAAGCCGTTAAGGCGTAGTTTGCCACCTCGCCTTTTTTAGTGTGCTCCTCGTCTTCGGATGAGCTCGATTCGTCCAAAAGTGTTTCCTTCTTCTTACATTCATAGCAAGTAGTTACATTCTTTTTAAGTTTATTTTTAATCTTTAATTATTGTTTCATGAATTTTTTAAATTTTATAGCGAAAAGTTCAAAGTCGTCATCATCATCACTTGTGTTATCACTCAAGTGGTATTCTAGTGTTTGAAGTGCCAAATCCTTCCTATTCTTTGGAAGGTTGTTCTCATGTTCATTATGTGCCACATAAGTCATTTTGTAGGTCATTAACGACCCAATAAGTTCTTCCATCGGAAAACAGTTCAAATCCTTGACCTCTTGAATGGCCGTTACTTTAGGGTCCCAACTCTTTGGAAGGGATCTTAATATTTTGTTAATGAGTTCAAAGTTGGAAAAACTTTTACCAAGAGCTTTTAGACTATTGACGACATCCGTAAAACAAGAGTACATGTCTCTAATAGTCTTGCTTGGTTCCATTAGAAATAACTCAAAATCATGCATCAAAATATTAACTTTAGAATCTTTAACCCTACTTGTGCCCTCATGTGTGATTTCAAGAGTGTGCCAAATATCGAAAGTCGTTTCGCAAGTAGAAACCCGATTGAACTCATTTTTGCTCAAAGCACAAAATAGAGCGTTCATAGCTCTAGCATTTAAAGAAAAAGTTTTCTTCTCCAAATCATTCCATTCATTCATTGGAGTAGAAGACTTTTGAAATACATTTTCTATGATATTCCATAAATTTAAGTTAAGGTTAACTTTATCATCAATTTGTTGTCATCATAAAAAAGGGGGAGATTGTTGAATCTTGGATTTTGATGATGAAACCAATTGATAGTATTTATGATTTAATGTGCATTTTGAGCGACGTAGGAAGCTTCGATCAGGAAGAGACAATTAAGGTAGGAAGAATCATGTTAGGTTGGAGTAGAACATGTCAAAAGATTGGACATCGAGTTGGAGGACTGGTCGACATATCAGCAGAAGGGTTCGGTCCATAAGTTCGGGCATCGGGCCAAGAAGAGTGGAAATTACGCCAAGAAAATCAGAGTTGCAGAGGTCAACTAGCTAATTAGGCAATAGGCCGCAAGAGAAGATGATGCGCTAAAGAATCGGATGAAGCGTCAATGAACCAATGACATGCCGGACAAAATGACTCAAGCCTTATAATAATCGTCTAGATCGAAGTAGGTTTTATTTATGCAAGATTAACTATGATAGCGATTAAGATATAAAGTAAAATGAAGTCCTGGAGTCGAGAACGAGATTTCATTGGGAGTTAGAGAGTTCATCAGAAGTCTAGACGTTCATCGAAAGTTCTGCCGGAATTGACCGATAATTCCAAGAGCTTACCGAAGAAGCTCATCGGAACTCGCCAAGAAGATCATCGTGAAGTCCAGGAGCTTGCTGGGAGTCTGCTAGAATATTGCCAAGAGATCATCAGAAGTTTGTCGGAAGATCGTTGGAAGCTCACCGAAAGAAACCAAGACTAACCAGACTAGATTTGCCTAGTGTATACTTAGAATTTGTAGTTAGCACATAATTGGGATTAGAATTGTGCTAACCTAATTAGGGGCTAGTTGGGCCCATGTATGGGTCGTGTTGGGCTAAGTGAAAGGCCCAAATAATGACCCAACAGGTGGCACCGTTATGGCATAGTTTTCGAGACTGTGTTAGGCAATGGTACCACCCAGACTCAATCTCCGAGATTGTCAAACGATGGTACCGCTAGTCTGGGCGATGGTACCACCCAGACACAGTCTCCCAAGCAGTGGTACTACTAGACTAGGTGATGGTACCATGCTATAGGTGGTGGCACCGCCCAGCACAAACAGTGGTACCGCTAGTGTTGAATCTCGTATTTTGATGGTGAAACTACTTGATATATGTTTATGATTTAATTAGCGTTTTGAGTGACGCAGGGTGCTTCGATCAGGATGAGACAATTAAAGCAGGAACATTATGTTGTAGAAGATTGGACGTCGGGCCGGTGGATCGGTTGACGTATCGACAGAAGGCTTCGGGTCGTGGACTCGGGCATCGGGCATCGGGCCAAGAAGAGCGGGTATTATGCCAAGGATATCGGAGTTGCGGAGTCAACTAGCCGATTGGGCAATAGGCTGCAGGCAAGGACGATGCGCCGAAGAATTGGACGAAGCGTCAAGGGACCAATGACATGCCGGACAACTTGGTTAATTGCTTAGGATTAATTGTCTCGATCAAAGTTTTTGTTTTGAGTGTGCAGGATTAACTACGATGGAAGAAAGACATGCAGCAGGAGTTACGCCGGAGTCAAGACAATGATCACGTTGGGAGTTCAAGAGTTCTACGAAAGTTCGGACGGTCGTCGGAGGTTCTGCGGGAACAAATCCGAGAAGTCCAGGAGCTTGCCAAAGAAGCTCGTCGGAACTCGCCAAGTGGATCGTCGCAAGTCCAGGAGTTTGCCGGTAGTCCGTAGGAGGATCACCGTGTTGAATCTCGGATTTTGATGATAAAATCAATTGATGGGTTAATTGATCTAATCCATATTATTGAGCTAAGTGTGCAGGATTAACTACGATAACCAGAAAACACAAAGCAAGTATACCGGAGTCAAGTTCGATGGACGTTTAAGAGTCCGAAGAATCATCGGAGATGTTGCCGGAACCAATCGAGAAGAAATCGGGAACCTGTCGGAATTTTTGAAAGTTCGCCGAAGAGATCGTCGGAGGTTCATGGAGATCACCGAGAAGGCTCGGCTACTCGTTAAAGTCATCACAAGTTCGGGAGCTTGCTGGGAGTCCGTCGGAAGAAGTTCGTCGGAAAGCTCGCCGAAACAAGACTCGACGTTCGCGGTTGAAAGCTTGCTTAGGATGTGTTTTTTGTTATGTAGTTCACTTGTAATTAGGATTAGGATTAAGAGATAATCCTATATCCTGGTTAGGGGCCAATTGGGCCTAAAGTCAGATATGGTTTGGGCTAAAATTAAGCCAAACCAGTGAAATCGAAGAGCCAGGCGGTGGCACCGCCTGGCTAGGCGGTGGCACCGCCTGGCTAGGCGGTGGCACCGCCCAGCACCCGAGAGCTGGGCGGTGACACCTCCTTGGCTGGGCGGTTGCACCGTCCAGCACCCGAGCGCTGGGCGGTGGCACCGCTTGGCTGGGCGGTGGCACCTCCAGCACTGGGAACCCAAAGAGAATTCCAATTTTGGAGCCCAAAATTTGAATCCTCTTGAGGCCTATAAATACCCGTCAAATCTCAGCTAAGAGAACAACTTTTGAGCAACAAGTAATTGAGAGAAAAGTCTTAGAAGAGTCTTTGCCTTTCTTGTTTTCATTTGCTAGTGTTCACCTCCTTCTTTCTTGCTGAAAATCTGTAAGAGAGTGAACCGCTTGTAAAAGTTGTAAGAGGGGTATTCACCCTTCCCTTTCAAAAGATTTGCTAGTGGAAGGTGGGAGCCTCATCGAAGAGGGGCATCGCAAGTGGATGTAGGTCACTTGACCGAACCACTTTAAAAACAACGTAATCTCTGATTTGCATTTCATTACTGCTATTTACATTACTGCAAACCCTCTTACTGCTTTATTTCCTCATTACATTTACTGCATAACTTTGCGAATACGCTTTTAAGTTAAGCACTTCCAATTACGATTTCTTATCGTACGAAAGATTTGTCTAAAACCGAAGTTTTAATCTGCTGCACTAATTCACCCCCCCTCTTAGTGCCGCTCCGAACCTAACACACCGAGGGTTCGTCGGATGATCGACGGAAGTTCGCCGGAAACTCGCCGGAAGAAGCGATTGATGCATCGGAGCAAACTGCAGAATATGTCTTAGGAAATAATCGTAGTTAGCACATTGATTAAGTTAGAAATGGGAGGTGATCCCATTAGCTTAATCTTGGGGCAATTGGGCCCCTGAAAAAATCAAATTGGGCCGAATGGATTAACCCATTCGGACCCAGGTTGCTGTGGGAGGTGCAACCGCCCAGGCAGGGAGGTAGCACCGCCCAGGCTATGTCTCCCAGCGAGATTGGGCGGTGCAACCGCCCCAGCCAGGAGGTGCAACCGCTTGGGCTCAGTCTCCGAGCGAGACTGGGCGGTGCAACCTCTCCTGACAAGAGGTGGCACCACCTGAGCTCAGTCTTCGAGCTCTGCCAGGCGGTGCAACCGCCTCAGTCAGGAGGTGCAACCGCCCGAGCTCAGTCTTCGAGCTCTGGCAGAGAGGTGCAATCGCCCCTGACAGAGGTGGCACCGCCTAGAGGCTTAGTCTTCGAGCTCTGCCAAGCGGTGCAATCGCCCCTGTCAGGAGGTGCAACCGCCTGATCCCGGAATTCCGGGAATTGACAGATTTGAGCTCCAAATTTGAACTGGGTTGGGGCCTATAAATACCCCACCCATTCAGCACTGAAAGCATAGAACACACACTCGAAATCTTGCTGTCTTTCTGTGATTCTTAGAGCTCAAAACTGTTAGTTCTCCTCTTTCTGTTCTTCAAAGTTTGAGTTGTAAAGAGAGGAGAGAAAACTTCTGTAAGGGTTGTCTCTTAAGCCTGCCAAAAGGAGTGAATCTGTAAGAGGGTGGTTGGCCTTCGCCTATTGAAGGAAGGTCTCTAGTTGACGTCGGTGACCTCGTCGGTGGAGGAAGCCAAAAGTGGAGTAGGTCAAGATTGACCGAACCACTCTAAATCTCGGTTTGCATTTCCTTTGAGCATTTTACCTTTACAGCAAACTTTTCAATAGCTTACTACCCTCTGCGATTTTACGAACGAGTTTCAAGGTTCAGACGTAAATCTGCGTTTAGACGTAAATCTGTGTTTAGATGTAAATCTGCTTTTTCGCATGATGATCTTATTGCAGATTGCATTTACATTTTGAGCTGTACAATAGCAACACACTGCCTTTATACTTCTGCTTAAACTGCGTCTTATCTAAGCAAGTGATTTACGAATTGGCACTTAGACGTAAATATGTTTCTTCGTACGAACGTCGGATTTCAGTTTGCACCGATATTCTGGTTTTCATCATAGTTGCAAACTGCCTGCATAGATTGACTGTAACCTTGCTTAGTATCAACTTTCATACAGAGTTGTCTTTATCGTTCAAACGCAGCTTTCGGTTTTAATCGTAGAAAGTTTTCCGCTGCATTAATTCACCCCCCCCCCCCTCTTAGTGCTCTCGATCCTAACAATTGGTATCAGAGCGGGGTATTTCTCATTTCGGATTTACACCCGAGAGAAATGGCTCTTCAAGAGGGCTTATCGGTTGTTCGTCCACCGTTGTTTAACGGATTGGACTACACCTATTGGAAGACCCGAATGAGGATCTTTCTTATTTCTATGGAACAAATCCGAGAAGTCCAAGAGCTTGCCAAAGAAGCTCGTCGGAACTCGCCAAGTGGATCGTCGCAAGTCTAGGAGTTTGCCGGTAGTCCGCAGGAGGATCACCGAGGGTTCGTCGGATGATCGACGGAAGTTCACCGGAAACTCGCCGGAAGAAGCGATTGACGCAACGGAGCAAGCTGCAGAATATGTCTTAAGAAATAATCATAGTTAGCACATTAATTAAGTTAGAAATGGGAGGTGATCCCATTAGCTTAATCTTAGGGCAATTGGGCCCTTGAAAGAATCAAATTGGGCCGAATGGATTAACCCATTCGGACCCAAGTTGCTGTGGGAGGTGCAACCGCCAGGCAGGGAGGTAGCACCGCCCAGGCTATGTCTCCGAGCGAGACTGGGCGGTGCAACCGCCCCAGCCAGGAGGTGCAACCGCCTGGGCTCAATCTCCGAGCGAGACTGGGCGGTGCAACCTCTCCTGACAGGAGGTGGCACCGCCTGAGCTCGGTCTTCGAGCTTTGCCAGGCGGTGGAACCGCCTCAGTCAGGAGGTGCAACCGCCCGAGCTCAGTCTTCGAGCTCTGGCAGAGAGGTGCAACCGCCCCTGACAGAGGTGGCACCGCCCAGAGGCTCAGTCTTCGAGCTCTGCCAGGCGGTGCAACCGCCCCAGTCAGGAGGTGCAACCGCCTGATCCTGGAATTCTGGAAATTGACAGATTTGAGCTCCAAATTTGAACTGGGTTGGGGCCTATAAATACCCCACCCATTCAGCACTGAAAGCACAGAACACACACTCGAAATCTTGCTATCTTTCTGTGATTCTTAGAGCTCAAAACTGTTAGTTCTCCTCTTTCTGTTCTTCAAAGTTTGAGTTGTAAAGAGAGGAGAGAAAACTTCTGTAAGGGTTGTCTCCTAATCCCGCCAAAAGGAGTGAATCTGTAAGAGGGTGGTTGGCCTTTGCCTATTGAAGGAAGGTCTCTAGTTGACGTCGGTGACCTCGTCGGTGGAGGAAGCCAAAAGTGGAGTAGGTCAAGATTGACCGAACCACTCTAAATCTCGGTTTGCATTTCCTTTGAGCATTTTACCTTTACTGCAAACTTTTCAATAGCTTACTGCCCTCTGCGATTTTATGAACGAGTTTCAAGGTTCAGACGTAAATATGCGTTTAGACGTAAATCTGCGTTTAGACGTAAATTTGCGTTTAGACGTAAATCTGCTTTTTCGCATGATGATCTTATTGCAGATTGCATTTACGTTTTGAGCTGTACAATAGTAGCACACTGCCTTTATACTTCTGCTTAAACTGCATCTTATCTAAGCAAGTGATTTACGAATCGGCACTTAGACGTAAATCTGTTTCTTCGTACGAACGTCGGATTTCAGTTTGCGCCGATATTCTGGTTTTCATCATAGCTGCAAACTGCCTACATAGATTGACTGTAACCTTGCTTAGTATCAACTTTCATACAGAGTTGTCTTTATCGTTCAAACGCAGCTTTCGGTTTTAATCGCAGAAAGTTTTCCGCTGCACTAATTCATCCCCCCCCCCCTCTTAGTGCTCTCGATCCTAACAGCTAGTACCCCAAAAGTCGAGGATGAGACATTTTTAGGCTCCAAGTTTAAATCCACTTGAGGCTTATAAATACCCCTTTTATCCTTGGTTAACAAACACAACAACTAAGTACAAAAATAAGAAAAAATTCTATTGTAATCTTGAGAGTTCTCCTCCTCTAGCCTAAGTGTTTAGAATTCTATTTTAGGAGGAATAAGTGGGGGTGTAAAGGTTCTCTCTAGAACCTGTTAAAAGGATAATCGAGTTGTAAGGGTAGTTGATCTTCGTCCATTGAAGGAAGATCATTAGTGGATGTCGGTGGCCTTGACGGAAGGGGAATCGATAGAGTGGATATTGGTCACGACGACCGAACCACTATAAAACTCGGTTTGCATTTCTGTTTTGTTACTTATCTTCCTTGAAAACTACCTTACTTGCTTTACCATCTCATTATACTCTTCCGCATGCTTTCAAGTTAATATCTTCATTGAAATTGGGTTTAATCGAGATAAAGTTTTTTCGAACCAATGATTTTTATCCGCTGCACTAAGTCACCCCCCCTCTTAGTGCTGACTCAATCCTGACAACTAGATCAAAGTAATTTAGAGGGCTGATTCAGTGACCCAAAAGTTGGGTCAAGCAGTGGCATCGTCGGTCTAGGCAATGGCATTGCTAGAGGCTCAGTCTCCAAGACAGTCTCCGAGACAATGTCAGGCGATAGTGCCACCAGATTGGATGGTGGTACCACCTAGTGTCAAGCAGTGGTACTGCCAATCTAGGTGGTGGTACCACCCAAACACAATCTCCCAGACTTTGTCAAGTGATGGTAACGCCCAGTGTTAGTGCTGTAGGCGGTAGTACCGCCCAACATAGGCTGTGGTACCACCAGCACCTAAGAAACCCGGGATGAGACCTTTTTTTGCTCCAATTTTAAAGCCATTTGGGGTCTATAAATATCCCAGCTATTCTTGTATGGAGAAGTACGAATTGAGTAGAAAGGAGAAAAATATTCTTGAGAAAGAAATGTTATAATCTCTCTTAAAGTGTAGGATCACTTATTCCTAGTATTTAGAAATTCGTCTAAAGGGAGTAGTGAGATCTAAGAAAGAGAGGTTTTAAAGGTTCTCTTCGGAGCCTATCAAAAGGAGAAAGAGTGTAAAAGGGTAGTTGATCTTCGCCTATTGAAAGAAGATCGGTAGTGAAAGTCGGTGACCTCGAGTGAAGAGGAATCGGGAGTAAATATCGGTCATAACGACCGAACCACTATAAATCTGGTTTGCATTTACTTTGAGCTTTTTGGTGTAGCACTGCCGCTTGCTGGTGGGATGGTGATGGCCACAACGTAGGGGCTTAGGTTTTTTTGATAAAAGATAATTTTACCCCTATCAAATTCAAAATTTTTGAGATTTATCCTTTTATCCAAATTACATAAATACCCTTCATAAATCAAAAAATTTCCTATATATCTTGAATTTTAGAAAAATATTAGTTAATTAAAAGATTTAGTTAACTATTATTATTTATCTACTAGTCCTATATATATGTATATGTGATGGATGATTTGGATCGTGTGATGTGATGTATATGTATGATGTGATTATTATTATTATTGAGGCCTACGAGCCTTCATTTTTTCTTATTTATTAGTGGGCCTGCGCGCTTATGATTATGTTATAATTATATGAGAAGGTATGGTGGGAGTGTGGTGGTGATAACGAGACCCATGAGACTGACAATCGCGATACACGGAGATGCGTTGAGATACTAACGAAACCGATGATGGCAAGATGGATGATCACTAGGCATAGAGATGCGTCGATGCATACATAGATCGTGATGTGAGTGATTAGGCCCATTGGCTCAGGCCTGATCATATTAGGTTGTGGTCCATGATCATCAGGTGTGATTGCTCATGTGATATATGATTGACTATATATATATTTCAATACGATGTAGATATATATTAAATATATATGTGTGTGATACATCATATTAGGAGATCGAATCAAAATCTCTTCTCTCTCTCTCTATAATATTAAGTCGGTAAATGTAAGGTAAGTAGATTGACCCACATGACCTTCTATCATTATAGGGAGAAATTGATTCCCGATGTAGGTTGAGTTAGTCTAGTCCCTTGAGGCTCACCTATATTGCGATTCGAGATTTTGCCTATGACATAGATATATCACCAATGACTTGAGGATTTGGTGCAGTCTCTCAAGGGCATATCATCGAATCAGACTCATCTTGTAATGATAGTGATGACTTAACTGAATATCATAGTTGGTCGAGTCCCTCAAGGCCATGATGGTTTAGAGGCCGAACAGAATGAGAATTGTAAAGAGTTATGATATGTAAGAGTTGCCTACATTTTTAAGCTTTGTGTGATTGGCCGAGTCCCTCAAGGTTACACTAAGATGACAACACTAGTCATAGGTGCCCTACAAGCCAATCACGTAAGTGATTACATGTGTGACTTGACACGTAGTCTTTTTACTTATTATTATTATTTAGCATTTTATCACTTTATATTACTTGTTGCTTGAATATATTGTGATATCCATGGATCTGTACAATGAGAATCAGATCATGATGAGGTCACGATAATGATACCAATTCGATTTTAAACACAGATCCTAAAGAATCTCGGTCATAGGTTACTCGAGAGGGACATCGAGATAACCGGATATACTGGTATGCTGTATATCCTTCTATATGATGGATGCAGCTAGTCTCATGGCTGCTCGTGTGGGGATACTAGGAATACAATACAAGTCGCTCATCGGAGAATGAGTTCATTGATTGATCTGCTTATGGAATGCCAGACGGTTGATGATGCCTTATTGTCAAACAATGATTTCGTAGTTCTAGTGGTGCATTTGGTCTATAGAATTGAGACACCAAGGTTGTCCTATATAAGTACTCTACTCTTTGATACCGGACTTATAGGTCTGGAGGTTTCAAATCTAGTACAACCGGTCATCGGGAGTGGTAGCCAACCTTACGAGTACTATTGAGTGTCGATAGAGGATCATCTACTTTCGAAGTCATGAGAGAAATATCTTATGTGTTCTTGCTCAGATAAATCCCTGACCAGGGTCATTTGGATTGAGAGAGAAAGAGTTCTCCGGGAGAATCCAATTAGAGTGAGACTTAAGTAAAAACCATATGGGTTTGACCGCACCATACCCGGTATACGATCTCTGGGATATTAGATGGATGAGGAGCTATATGTACATAGTAACTAAATATAGATGGGTCCAATAGATTGGATTCCCCTATATCATTTGGGGATTGCGATGTAGTGGCCTAGTATGTCCATAGTCGATGAGTCGAGTGAATTATTATGGCGATAATAATTCATTGAGCTAGAAGGAGTTCTGACAGGTATGACTCATGGCTAGCTCGATATTGGGCCTAGAGGGTCACACACATATAATAGGTGTTACGATGAGTAGAGGTTCGGATATGAGATATCCGCGAGAGCCCCTATTTTATTGGATATCCAATAAGCCCCTGAATTATTGGATCCTACGGATGAGATCCAATAAAAGCCAATGAGATATTATTAGATATAGATCCATTAATTTAAGAGGCTTGGGTAGTTGGATGAAGATCTAGTACCCAATATAGTAGGATCTATTAGGGCTAAGTTGATAGGACCTCTATAAATAGGTGAGAACCAATGGTTAATAGGCTATAGCTTTTTGGGTTGCCTCTCCTATTCTCCTCCCCTTCTCCTCCTCAAACAGCAAACTTGGAGTTTTGAGGAGCATCGTCGCAGCCCTGCTGTATTGACACGGGAGTGTCTAATTTACTACAATCTGATCATATGAATCTTGATTATGATATAGTATTTTTTCAACCAACAATGATGCCTCATAATCTTCAACTTAGCCCACTCAAATATGACAGCTCATCAGCATATTCCCTGCATAAAGTTGAAGCTATTTCAAGGTACTTTTCTTCGTGACAAATGAATGCATTAAAGGAGTTAGTTAGCAGCTATAAACATTTCTTCATGACCAAGGAATGCATTAAAGGAGTTGGTTAGCAGCTGTAAACACTTAATTTTGAAATTCCCTATGCATAAAAGGTTGTTTCATGCACTAGTATTTATTTTGGTATTTAGAACTTAGAAAGAACTTTATAAACTGATGATATTTTGCAAAAGCTCTCTTGGAGTTCTCGCTTAAACTCTGTATCTCGTGGATGCTTCCTTGAGTGGTGAGTCTTTTATTTTCAGTTCGATATCCTTGTTTAATCTCCTTAGGGTAGTGAACTTTCTATACCCCTTTATGATTTTGAATTGGGTGGTGAGCTATTTTTTTTTTTTATTGAGTTTGTATATTTTTCATCCGAAAAAAAATTATACTATCGATTTTCTTTCGAGTTCTATTCTACTTTACCCTCATTCTGCATTACGCCGATATTAGTTTGGTATTAGAGCTAAAGGCTAGAGATTATGACAAGGCGGAATGGAAAAGATATAGTTGGTGAAGGTAACGACCATGAAGATGATGCCGAGTCGTTGAAATTGCAGCTACAAAGATTGCTCCGTAGTCTACAAGAAAATAATGAAATAATTGAAGAACTTCAAAGTAGACAAAACCAGCATGAAAATGATGTCCATGAATATACTTCTGATGAAGATATACTTCCTCTCCCAAGGGAGTCGAGAAGATGTCGGACAAGAAATAGAGTCCAAGACGAGTGGCAGAATAAATATAACCCAAGATTGGAGATTCCAGAGTTTGAAGGTAAAATAAATGTTGATGACTTTATCGATTTGCTTAATATAGTAGAAAGAATTTTTGATTTTCATGAACCACCAAAACAAAAGATGGTCAAAATTGTGGCACTAAAACTTAGACGGAATGCATCTTTTTGATGGAAAAATATGAAGAAATAAAGAGAACGTGAGGGGAAGAGTAAGATCATTACATAGGAAAAAAATGAAAAGGGAACTGAAGAGAAAATATTTACTTGACAATTATCGACAAGAGATCTTTTTCAAAATCCATGATTTGAAACAAAAAGATCTTAGTGTGGAAGAGTGCATTACAGAATTCGATAACCTAATGTTAAAAGGAGAGTTTGTGGAACTAGAAGAGCAAACAATTGCAAGATTTATAGGAGGTCTGAAGTATGAGATTACTAAAGTTGTTCAACTGCAACCATATTAGTCTTTAAATGATGTGAGCAAGCTGGCATTAAAAGTTGAAAAGCAATAGAAGTTTGAAAAGAGTTCTCGGTATAGCTCAAAAGAAGGCTATAAAAAGGAGGAAGTTCCAAGCTTTCTGTCCAAAGCAAGGTGATATCGAAGGGGCAAAAAAAGAGTGAAGAATCTGCTAGCAGCAAAAAAACACCTAATTCTTCTACCCCAAGTGGCCGAAAATACTTCAAATGTCATGGTTTTGGGCATATTACTTCTGATTGTCCAAATAGGAGGATTGTAACTTTGGTTGAAGATCATAGTGATGGAGGAGAAGATGAAGCTGACGACAAACCGAAATATGATGATAATGAGGAAGAGATTACTTATGTAGATCATGGTTTATCTATTGTATTGAAATGTAGCTTACAAGTGTCTTATGTAGCCAAGGATGAAAGTTGGGTAAGAAAAAACATGTTTTACACTAAATGCACCTCTCTTGGCAAGGTGTGCATGGTGATCATCGACAGCAACAGTTTTGAGAATGTGGTATCATTGGAGATGGTGCAGAAGCTAAAGTTGGATACAATCACTCATCCACATCTGTATCAATTATGTTGGTTGCAAAAAGGAAATGACATCAAGGTAACTAAAAGATGTTTAGTTTCGTTTTCTATTGGCAAATATTATAAAGACGAAGTATGGTGTGATGTTGCTCCTATGGATGCTTGTCATTTATTGTTGGGAAGACCTTGGCATTATGATAGAAGGGTGTTGTATGATAGCTATAAACATACTTATTCTTTTAAGGTGAATGAAAGAAGATTGTCTTAGCTCTATTACAACTTTCCGAAATCAGTGCACCGAAAAGAGAAGTTAGTGCTTTTATATCTTATGGTGAATGCAAATGTGAATTAGACAAGGGTGGTCATATTTTGGCCCTAATGGTAATAGAGGAGAACGAACAACATAAGGAGACACTGACAATCATGAAACCAATCTTAGAGAAATTTCAAGATGTTATACCAGAAGAGATTCCACATGACATTCCACCTTTGAGAGACATCCAACATCATATTGATCTTATTCTGGGGGCAGTTCTACCTAATAAGGCAGTGTACAGAATGAGTCCCCAGAAGCATGAAGAAATTCAAAGGCAAGTTGATGAATTAGTGAAAAAGGGGTTAATTCGGAAGAGCATGAGTCCTATTGCAATTCCAGCCTTGTTGGTGCCTAAGAAGAAGGATGGTTCTTGGAGAATGTGTATGGACAGCCATACTATCAACAAAATCATAGTGGATTATCGTTTTCCCATTCCAAGGTTAGATGATTTACTTAATCAATTATGTGGTGCTTCTATTTTCTCTAAAATTGATTTGAGGAGTGACTATCACCAAATAAGAATGAGGCCTAGAGATGACTGAAAGATAATATTTAAAACTAGAGAAGACTTATATGAATGGTTGGTTATACCATTTGGGCTATCTAATACTCCTAGCACTTTCATGAGATTTATAAATCACATACTTAAGCCATGCATTGGAATATTTGTTACAGTTTACTTTGATGATATATTGGTGTACAGTAAGAGCGAAGAAGAGCATATGAATCATCTGAAAGAGATCTTTCTTATTTTTGTTGAATCTCGGATTTTGATGATGAAACTAATTGATAAGTGTTTATGTTTTAATCTGCGTTTTGAGTGATGTAAGATGCTTCGATCAGGATGAGACAATTAAAGCAGGAAAAATCATGTTGGGCCAAGGAAAACATGTTAGAAGATTGGACGTCGGGCCGGAGGAATGGTCGACATATCGACAGAAGGCTTCGGGTATGGATTCAGGCATCGGGCTAAGAAGAGCAGATACTGCGCCAAGGATATCAGAGTTACAGAGTCAACTGGCCGATTGGGAAATAGGCCGCAAGAGAGGACGATGCGCCGAAGAATCAGAAGCATCGAGGGACCAATGATATATCAAACAACTTGATTAATGCTTAGTATTAATTGTCTAGATCGAAGTGTATTTTTACATGTGCAGGATTAACTACGATAGCAAGGTATGAAGAAAAATGAAGTCCTAGAGTCAAGGACGCGACTTCGTTGGGAGTTCGAGAGTTCGTCGGAAGTTCGGACATTCGTCGGAAGTTCTGTCGGAACTAGTCGAGAAGTCTCAGAGCTTGCCAAAGAAGCTCATCGGAACTTGCTAAGAAGATCATCGTGAAGTCTAGGAGCTTGCCAGGAGTCTGCCAAAACATTGCCGTGAGATCGTCGGAAGTTCGTCGGAAGATCGCTGGAAGCTCGCTGGAAGAATAGACATAGGGACTTATTTAGCTTAGCAAATGTCTTAAGATTTCATACTTAACACATAATTGGGCTTGGATTTGGGCCAACCTAATTAGGAGCTAGCTAGGCCCATGTAAGAACTATGTTGGGCCCAAACAGTGCCCCAAGAAGTCTCACCGTCATGGCACAATCTTCGTGACTGTGTCAGGTGATGGTACCGCTAGTTTGGCCAGTTGTACTACCCCTAGCAGGGTGCCAGGCGGTGGCACCGCCAGTCTAGGTAGTGGTACCGCCCAACACAGCCTCCCAGGTTGTGGTACTGCCCAGTCAAACTAACATTGGGGTGGTACCGCCTAGCGCAAGCGGTGGTACCGCCCGTGCTCGGGAAACTCGGGATGAGATATTTTTAGGCTCCAAGTTTGAATTAACTTGAAGCCTATAAATACCCCTCTTATCCCTGGTCAAAAGACATAATCACAAAGAGTTCAAAAGTAGAAAAACGCTGTAGAAATCCCTTGTGAGAATCCTCCTCTAGTCTAAGTGTTAGAATTCTATAAGAGGAGAGTGAGTGCTTGTAAGGGTTGTCTCCTGAACCTGGTAAAAGGAGAAGAGGGGTATAAGAAGGTGGTTGATCTTTGCCTATAAAGGAAGATCGTTAGTAGATGCTAGTGGCCTCGACGAAAGAGGAATCGACGGAGTGGATGTAGGTCACAACGACCGTACCACTATAAAATTGGTTTGCTCTCTGGTTTGCATTTCTATTATTGCCATTTACATACTACAAACTACTTTACTTAGTGACTACGCTTTTATACGCTTTTAAGTTAAGTTTCCGAAATCGTTTTCAATGTAAACATATTTTATCGTACGAAAGTTTTTGAAGACGTGATTTTTCCACTGCACTAATTTACACCCCCCCCCCCCACCTCTTAGTGCCGACCCCGATCCTAATAGTTGGTATCAGAGCCACAGTTTTCTAATTTAGTTTAACACCCAAATAGAAATGACTCTTTTCAGCTTTTAAGAGGGTCACTCTCTCATTCGTCCTCCATTTTTCAATGGGACATACTACACTTATTCAAAAACTCGAATGAGAGTTTTCTTGCTTTCATTGAATCTCGATTTATGGCATATAGTCGAATTTGGTTTTAAAATGTTTTCTCTTCCAATGAAAGATTGGAATGATTTGGAGAAGAAGACTTTTTCTTTAAATGCTAGAGCTATGAATGCTCTATTTTGCACCTTAGATAAAACAGAGTTTAATCGGGTTTCTTTGTACGAAATGACCTTCGATATTTGGCATATTCTCAAAATCACACATGAAAGCACAAGTAGTGTAAAAGATTCTAAAGTAATTTTTTTAATGCATAATTTTGAGATGTTTTGTATGAAACCAAGAGAGACTATTGGAGACATGTACACCTGTTTTACGGATGTCGTCAATAGTCTAAAAGCACTTGGTAAAAGCTTTTCGAATTTTAAACTAGTTAACAAGATTTTGCGCTCACTTTCTAAAACTTAGGATTCAAAAGTAATCGCTATTCAAGAATCAAAAAATTTAAATACTTTTTTAATCGAAGAACTAATAGGGTCTTTGATGACCTATGAAATGACGTGCATTGCATGTAAAGAACTCAAGAACAACATTCCAAAGGACAGGAAGGATTTCGGACTAAGAACAATCGAAGACTACTTGAGCATAAGCTCAAGTGATGGTGAACTTGAACTCCTCACTAATAAATTTAAAAGTTCATGAAACATAAATTAAAGAACAAAAAGAATGCAACTACTTGCTTTGAACGCAAGAAGAAGTTGCCAAAAGATGAATCGAGCTCCTCCGAAGATGAGGAGAAACTCAACAAAGGCGAGGAAGCAAACTGTCTTAACGACATTCGACGATTAGATAATCAAAATACCTTTAATTTATTTCAAAATTATATAATAATTTTCGTAAGTTATTTTTAGTTTAGTTTAGAATTAATTTTCTTGAAAATTACATGTTTAATAATGAAAATACAAAAAATAGGAATCATGCTTATCATTCTAGTAATTTTGAAAATAATCATGAAAATTACATGTTTATAATAAATAAAATAATTTTGATTAAAAATGCCTTATGAAATCATGTTTGATGATATCATGCCTAATAAATTTATTTTTCAAAATTATGTATGATGATTTGAAGTAATGATGAGTTTTAAGTGATTTATGGATTATTGATTTTAATATAATGAAAGTAACTTTTTTGATTTTAAAAAGATGCATGTTTTGATTTGGTATAAATGAAAAAGATATGCTTATATGAAATTGTGTGAGTGTTGACGAATGTATATTTAATGATGTATAATGATGTGATAAAAATATTAAATGTTTTGATACCATGATTCACGATTTTATGCATGAGATTTTAAAGCTATACATGATGATTTTTGTGATTTATTGATCTTGATGATTTTTATGATAAATCTTGCACATTTTAAACAATGATATATGTTTTGATTTGACAAGTTGAATGATTGAGAATAAATGATGATTTTTCTCTTGATTATAACTTATGATATTTTTTATGAATCATTATCTTGATTTTGAACTCCTACCATTTTTCTAAAAATGAGAGATTAATGAATCTATTTATATCCTTTTTCTGAATCTCTTGAAAATGATTTTGATTTAATGATTTGATGATTTAAAATTGAATAAATTTTTATCCAAATCATGATATTAATTCCTTGATACTTATAAATTAAGATTTATCATGAATCATTTTTTTTTTAATCGTTCTCCTATGCTTATACTTGCTATACATTAAAGAGAAACTTTATTGAAGTTATGATCTTGATTTCTCGGAATTATAATTTGAATTTTCTATTGAATGAATCAAGATTGTTTCCTATTTAAACGGAGATTTGTCGAAATGTTTCATGGCCTTTTAATATTCATGATCTTGCTAATTATGTTTTGAAACTTTATGTAAATTAAGATTGTTCATCATGATTCTTTCAAAGAGGAGATTTTCTATGTGAACCATAAGATTTTATATGCATGAATTGAGATTTTGTTCTCTTACAATTCTTTTTGCTATTAACTAAAAAGGAAACTTGTCCTTGTAAACCACGATATGCTACTTGACATCTTGATAATTTATAATAGAGTATTCTTTTTGAACCAAGATTGTTCCTATCATGCTTTCTATTTACAAAAGAAGAAATTTGTTAAAAATGATATGTCTTTTGACATTCATTTTTCATATTTGTTGTTTCCCTTGTCATGATTTGAAGATTATAGTAAAGGGAAATGAATTACACTATTGTATTGTTATTCCCTTCTATTTGACAATAACATAGGGGGAGCAAATTTTGCTAGCTTGTATACTTCAAGAAGAAGCAAGAGTGCTATCTTGCAAATCTCAAGAGAAGCAATATGTGCTAAGTTACACATTTCAAGAAGAGACATAAATTGCTATCTTGAGTATCACCAAAATTTTGCTACCTTGCATGATGTAAAAGTTGCTAGAATTACTAGCTTGCAAATTGCATGGAGAAAAGAGTGCTATCTTGCCTATCTCAGGAAGCAAAACATGCTAACTTGCACGCAAAATTGATAAATTTACATATTTCAAGAAGCAAGAGTTGCTTTCTTAAACATCTCAAAACTGCTAGCTCGCATATTCTAAAATGTTGTAAAATTTGATAGCTTGTATGTTGTAGAAATTGCTATCTTATTACCTTGCTTATCTATGATGATAGCAAAATTGCATGATGATAAAAATGGAGATTATGTTTATCATGCAATGAGTTGAACTTATATTTCCAAACATTTGAAAGTTACACTTCTCCTTTTTATTGATGACAAAGGGGGAGAAGTATGATCATGTTATACATGATGATGTGTTATAAATATTCATGATGAATATTTACAATGACTTGAATTTGGCTTGAATTCAAGGTTCTATCAATATGACATATTGATAGGGGGAGTTTGTTTAAACTCGAGAGTTAATGTTAACTCCGTCATCGATTAGTTGTCATCATCAAAAAGGGGAAGATTGTTGAATCTCGGATTTTGATGATGAAACCAATTGATAATTATTTATGTTTTAATCTATCGTTTGAGTGACGCAGGATGCTTCGATCAGGATGAGACAATTAAAGTAAGAAAAATCATGTTGGGCTAGAGGAAAACATGTCAGAAGATTGGACGTCGGGCCGAAGGAATGGTCGACGTATCAACAAAAGGCTTCAAGCCATGGATTCTGACATCAGGCCAAGAAAAGTGGATATTGTGCCAAGGATATCAGAGTTGCGGAGTCAACTGGCCGATTGGGCAATAGGCCGTAAGAGAGGACGATGCACTGAAGAATCGGACGAAGCGTCGAGGGACCAATGACATGCCGGACAACTTGATTAATGCTTAGTATTAATTGTCTAGATCGAAGTGTGTTTTTACATGTGCAGGATTAACTACGATAGCAAGGCATGAAGCAAAATGAAGTCTCGAAGTCAAGGACACGATTTCGTTGGGAGTTCGAGAGTTCGTCGGAAGTTCTGTGGAACCAGCCGAAAAGTCTCGGAGCTTACTAGAGAAGCTCATCGGAACTCACCAAGAAAATCATCGTAAAGTCTAGGAGCTTGCCGGGAGTCTGCCGGAACATTACCGAGAGATCGTCGGAAGTTCGTTGGAAGATCACTAGAAGCTCGCCGGAAGAATAGACATAGGGACTTGTTTAGCTTAGCAAATGTCTTAGGATTTCGTAGTTAGCACGTAATTGGGCTTGGATTTGGGCCAACCTAATTAGGGGCCAGTTAGGCCCATGTAAGAACTATGTTGGGCCCAATAAGAGGCCTAAATAGTACCCCAAGAAGTCTCACCATCGTGGCACAGTCTTTGAGACTGTGTCAGGCGATGGTACCGCTAGTTTAGGTGGTTGTACTAACCCTAGCAGGGTGCTAGGCAGTGGCACCACTTGTCTGGGCGGTGGTACCACCCAGCACAGCCTCCCAAGCAGTGGGACCGCCTAGTGTTAGACTGACACTATCGGTGGTACCGCCCTACGCAAGCGGTGGTACCGCCCGTGCCCGGGAAACCTAGGATGAGTTGTTTTTAGGCTCCAAGTTTGAATCAACTTAAAGCCTATAAATACCCCTCTCATCCCTAGTTAAAATACACAAGCACAGAGAGTTCAAAAGTAGAAAAACACTATAGAAATCCCTTTTGAGAATCCTCCTCTAGTGTAAGTGTTAGAATTCTGTAAGAGGAGAGTGAGTGCTTGTAAGGGTTGTCTCCTAAACCCGGTAAAAGGAGAAGAGGGGTGTAAAAAGAAGGTTGATCTTCGCCTATAAAGGAAGATCGTTAGTGGATGCCGGTAGCCTCGACGAAAGAGGAATCGACGGAGTGGATGTAGGTCACGACGACCGAACCACTATAAAATTAGTGTGCTCTCTGGTTTGCATTTCTATTATTGCCATTTACATATTGCAAACTACTTTACTTATTCACTATGCTTCCATATGCTTTTAAGTTAAGTTTACAAAATCATTTTCAACATAAACAAATTTTATCGTATAAAAGATTTTGAAGACGTGATTTTTTCGCCGCACTAATTCACCCCCCCTCTTAGTGCCGACCCCGATCCTAACAATTTTGAGATAGTAAAAACTTTATACTAATCTAAATAAGTGTGATTTCTTTACTTCTAGTGTTGTGTTTTTGGGGTATGTTGTCTCAAAAGATGGAATCATGATGGATCAAAGTAAGGTAGAAGCTATTCTCAATTGGCCAACACCTACTTCATTGTATGATGTGAGGGGTTTCCATGGCTTAACTTCTTTTTACAGAAGATTCATCAAGAGTTTCAGCTCCATTGTTGCTCCAATCACCAAATGTCTAAAATGTGATAAATTCAAGTGGACTAATGAGGCTAATGATGCTTTTGAGCTTTTAAAAAGAAAGGTGACCGAAGCTCCTATCTTAGTTCTACCAAATTTTGACAATGTGTTTGAGATTGAATGTGATGCATCTAATATAGGAATTGGTGCTGGTTTGAGTCAAGACGAAAAGTCGATTACATTTTTTAGTGAGAAGCTGAATGATATAAGAAGGAAATATTCTACCTATGATAAGGAGTTCTATACCATATATCGAGCTTTATCTCATTGGAGTCAGTACCTTCTTGCCAAGCCATTTGTGCTATATTCAGATCATGAAGCATTAAAATTCATAAATCACTAACACAAGCTAAACAAGAGACATGCAGCTTGGGTGGAGTTTTTGCAATCTTATAACTTTACAATTAAGCACAAATCTGGTGTTCAAAATGTTGTTGCTGACGCATTGACCAGAAAGCATTCTTTATTATTAGCAATGGAAGTCAAAGTTGTTGGATTTAAGACGTTCAAAGATCTCTTTAAGAATGATGTAGATTTCGACTCAATATGACAGAATTACAAATCAAGTTCCTTTCAATAATTTTCTATCCTTGATGGTTTTCTTTTTCTAGCTAATGCTTTATGTATTCCATCTTGTTCTTTGAGACAAGTAATTCTAGCTGAAGCTCATGGTGGTATTTTTGGTAGATATTTTGGTAGAGATAAGACTTTAGCTCTTATTCAATCAAACTTCTATTGGCCTAAGATATTTAGAGATGTGGAAAGACATGTAAAGCAATGCCGAGTGTATCATTTGGCAAAAATAAGAAGTCAAAATTCTGGATTGTACACTCCATTACTTGTGCCAAATACTCGATGCGAGGAAGTGAGTCTTAATTTTATTTTAGGACTGCCAAGAACTCAAAGGAACAAGGATTCTATCATGGTTGTTGTTGATAGATTTTTAAAAATGTCTCATATTTTTCCTTATAATAAATTGAATGATGCATCTTATATTATTGATTTGTATTGTAAGGAGATTGTTAAATTGCATGGTATTCCAAGAACTATGGTGTCTGATCGAGATTCATTATTTGTTAGTCATTTTTGGAGAACTCTTTAGAGAAAGCTGGGTACTTCTTTTAACTTCAGCAGCTCGCATCATCCACAAACCAATGGGCAAACTGATGTAACGAACGCAAGCTTGGGAAATTTGCTTAGAAGATATATTGGCAAGAATATTAAGCAATGTGATCTCATTCTTCCACAAATTGAGTTTGTCTACAATCGTTCTATCCATCACAGTACTGGTAAGAGTCCTTTTGAGGATGTTTATGGTGCTAATCCTACTAGTTCTTTGGACTTAATCCCTCATTCTACAACAAAGCAATTTAGTGGAGATGTTGATGAAAGAGCTAAGCAGATAAATAAGTTGCATGAGGGTGTGAAAGCAACCATTGAGAAGCAAAATGAGAGATATATGCATGCTGCCAACAAACACAGAAAACATATGGAGTTTAATGTAGGTGATTTGGTCTGGATTCATCTAAGGAATGAGAGGTTTCTACCAGGCAAATTTGGAAAACTAAACCCAAAGGCTGATGGTCAATTCAAGGTGCCTAAGAGAATTGGTAAAAATGCTTATGAGATTGAGTTACCTAAAGATTACAGAGTATCCCCAACATTTAATGTGGCTGATTTAAGTCCTTTTTATAATCATGTTGATGAATCAAATAAGGACTTGAGGACAAGTCTTTTTCAACCAGGGGAGATTAACATGGGAATGTCTAATTTACTACAATCTGATCATATAAACCTTGATTATGATATGATATTTTTTTCAGCCAATAATGATGCCTCATAATCTTCAACTCAGCCCACTCAAATATGACAGCTCATCAGCATATTCCCTGCACAAAGTTAAAGTTGTTTCAAGGTGTTTTTCTTCATGACAAAGGAATGTATTAAAGGAGTTGGTTAGCAGTTGTGAATATTTCCTCATGACCAAGGAATGCATTAAAGGAGTTGGTTAGTAGTTGTAAATACTTAATCTTAAAATTTCCTATGCATGAAGGGTTGTTTCATGCACTAGTATTTATTTTGGTGTTTAGGACTTAGAAAGAACTTTAGAAACTAATGATATTTTGCAGAAGCTCTCTTGGCGTTCTCGCTTAAACTCTGTATCTCTTGGATGCTTTCTAGAGTGGTGAGTCTTTTATTTTCAGTTATGTATCCTTGTTTAATCTCCTTAGGGTGGTGAACTTTCTGTATCCCTTTATGATTTTGAATTAGGTGGTGAGCTATTTTTTTGATTTTATTGAGTTCGTACATTTTCCATCCGAAAAATTATACTATCGGTTTTCTTTCGAGTTCTATTCTACTTTACCCCCATTCTGCATCACGTTGGTATCATGTATGGATCACCACTAGAGAGGAGAAAACTTGACCTCCTTCACACTCGCATAGAGATTTGGAGAGATTCAGGAATATATGATCTCCCTAAGTAACACAATCTTTCATATATGCAGTTTTAAGTTTCAAAGTTTTTATGCATTAATCTTCGCACGACGACCATCACACAGATAGAAAATCTCAAGATTTTGTTTTTCTTATGTTCTTCCACTATATATGTGATGTCGCCCCCCTAGATTTTCCTACAGTGGTATCAGAGCCAAGTTGTTTGTACAAAAGATTGGTTTTGAACAGCATGTGTTGTGTTTTGGAGAAGCTTTTAATGTAAAAATCGTTGACATAAAAGAGAGAAAGGGCAGCAACTATTGCTGCCCATGCTGCCCTTGCAGATGGTAGCACTACCATCAGTGTGTAGGCTCCCGACCGGTGATTGGTGGGCTGCTGCAATGACAATCGCTGGCGCGTAGGTACAACTGCCTATAGTGGCACACGTAGGTAGGGCCGTAAGCATGGCAGCCTCCTGCACGCAAGGCCGATGCTAGCGGGCGAGCCTCGCCCCTGGCGGGCTAGCCCTCGCCCCTAGCGGGCTAGCCCTCGCCAGCGACGGCCGGTAGAGCATGGGTGCAAGTGGCACCTGCCATCGTTGGGCCCGCGTGCAAGCCCCAGCAAGAGGCGTCTGTAAGCGCTGCGCTCGCGAGCAGAGCCGCTAGCGGGGGCGCCCACCTACAATAGTGGCGCCCTAACTCCCCCGCCGTAGAGGGCCACCGCCGATAAAAAGACAAATTTTTCCTTATGAATTTGAGAAATTTTAGTTCTGTCCTTTTATCTAAATTATTAAAATACCCCTCAATTCAAAATATTCCCTACATATCCTTGATTTCAGAAAATATTAATTAATTAAAATATTTAATTAATTATTTTATTATCTAGTAGTCCTTCACGATGATGATGTGTATGTGTGATGTATGATGTTTATGAGAATTGAGTCGACACTAAGAGGGGGGTTGAATTAGTGCTTACGTTAAAAATCATGTCGATTCGAAAATATTTTCATTCGATGAAAACCAATTTCGGAAAGATGAGTTTAACTTGTAAGCTCATTCGTAAGTATAGTGAAAGAAGTAAGAAAGTAAGGCAATTTGTAGTAAAGGTAAATAGCAAGAAGTAAATGCAAACTGACTTTTATAGTGGTTCGGTCGTCATGACCTACATCCACCTCCGATTTCTCTTTTGTCGAGGCTACCGGCATCCACTAATGGTCTTCCTTCAATGGGCATAGACCAACTACCCTTACAACTTGATTCTCCTTTTGACAGGTTTAGGAGGAAACCTTTACACCCCCACTACCTCCTCTCTTAAACTTCACCAACACTTAAAGCTTGAGAGGAGTTCTCACAAGATTACAATAGCATTTTTCTTTCTTTTTTTCTCTCAATTCTTGTGTGTTCTAAGTAGAGATGAGAGGGGTATTTATAAGCCCCAAATGAATTCAAACTTGGAGCTTAAAAGTGTCTCATCCCCCATTTTTGGGTACTGGTGGTACCACCGCTTGTGTTGGGTAGTACCTGTTGGGAAATCTTGGGGACGACATCACATGCACAGTGGAAGAATAAAAAATAAAATCCTCAATTCCTAAAGATATGTTCTACATCGAGTGAAGATTGGTGCGTAAAAATCCATGAAATAGAAAACCACATGTGAGATATATTGTGTTACTTAGGGAGATCGTATATCCCTGAATCCTTGCAGATCTCTAAGGAGGGTGAAGGAGGTCAAGCACCCTTCTCTCTAGCGGTGATCCATATAGCAGGCTACGATGATACTCCTCAAAACTCCAGGCCTGCTCTGAGGTAAAGAGGAGAAGTAGAATAGGAGAGGAAGCAAAAAGCTCTAGCCTATGAATTGTTGAATCCCTCCTATTTACAGAGGTCCCCTGTTAATTTAATCCTAATGGATCCTCCCCTATTGGGTATTGGATCTCCATCCAACTACCCAAGCCTCTTAGATTAGTGGATCTCTATCCAATAATCTCTCATGGGTTCTTATTGGATCATATCTATAGGATCCAATAATTCAAGGGCTTATTGGATATCCAATAAGATAGGAGCTCCGATAGATATCTCATATCCGAACCTCTACTCATCGCAATAATTAGATTCATAAAATTCTTCGAAATCACAATTTTAAAATTCACCACCGTGATCACTTCGAATTTACGAAATCATAAAACCCTTTTCATTTTGAACACGTTTACAAAACTTAGAGAAATACTTAAAGCATTCACTTTTATGTGCCAAAAAATAAGTCCATATGTATCTACTATAATCATCTACAATGACAAAGGCATATTTGCTACCTCTTAGGCTTGATGTAGAAATTGTTAGGATCGAGAGCACTAAGAGGGGGGGGGTGAATTAGTGCAGCGGATATCTTTCAGTGATTAAAAATGAAAGCTGCGTTCGTTCGATAAAAACGATTTCGATGTAAAAGTCGATTTTAAGATTACTTAAGATTAAGTGCAGTTCTACTTCTAAACGCAGTTTACGTCTAAACACAATTTACGTTTAAATGCAGTTTGCGTCTAAACACAGTTTTACGTCTAAACGCAGATTTACGTCTAAACGCAGATTTACGTCTAAACGCAGATTTACGTCTAAACGCAGATTTACGTCTAAACTCAGTTTACGTCTAAAACGTAGTTTTACGTTTAAACGTAGTTTACGTCTAAACACAGTTTTACGTCTAAACGTAGATTTACGTCTAAACGCAGATTTATATCTAAACGCAGATTTACGTCTAAACTCAGTTTACGTCTAAAACGTCTAAACACAGTTTGGGCAGTTTTACGTCTAAACGCAATTTTACGTCTAAACGCAGTTTCAAAGGGATCTGAACTTAGAAACTCGTTCGTAAAAGCGCAGAAGACAGTTTTGCAGAATCAAGGCGTAAACGTAAACTGCAATGTAAATATCGTACGAAAACACTGGTTTACGTCTGAAAGCAGATTCGGACAAATCAGCACTTAGAAACTTGTTCGTGAAGGCGCAGAAGACAGTTTTGCAGAATCAAAATGTAAACGTAAACTGTAATGTACGAAGACACCGATTTACGTCTGAATGCAGATTCGGAAAGAACAGCACTTAGAACTTGTTCGTAAAAGCGCAGAGAGCAGTAGTTATGAAGGAGGTTTGCAGTAATGATAAAGTGCTCAAAAATAAACGCAAATCAGAGATTTAGAGTGATTCGGTCAGTCTTGACCTACTCCACTTTTGGCTTCCTCCACCGACGAGGTCACCGACGTCAACTAGAGGCCTTCCTTCAATAGGCGAAGGCCAACTGCCCTTTTACAGTTTCTCTCCTTTTGACAGGCTCAGGAGACAACCTTTACAGACCTTTCTCTCCTCACTTTACAACTCAAAACTTGAAGAACAGAAGGAGGAGACTTAAAGGCTTTACAACACTTTTGAGCTCTTAGAATCACAGAAAAGATCAAGATTTCGGTGAAGGTCTGTATCTTTTCAGTGCTGAATGGGTGGGGTATTTATAGGCCCCAACCCAATTCAAATTTGGAGCTCAAAACGATCAAATCCCGGAATTCCGGGATCAGGCGGTTGCACCTCTTGACTGGAGAGGTTGCACCGCCTGGCAGAGCTCGAAGACTGAGCCCAGGCGGTTGCACCTCTCTGTCAGGGGCGGTTGCACCGCCTGAGTCTGGCTCGGAGACTGAGCCCCAGGCGGTGCCACCTCTTGACTGAGGCGGTTGCACCTCTCTGCCAGAGCTCGAAGACCGAGCTCAGGCGGTGCCACCTCTCTGTCAGGGAGGTTGCACCGCCCAGTCTAGCTCGAAGACTGAGCTTAGGCGGTGCCACCTCTCTGTCAGGGAGGTTGCACCACCCAGTCTAGCTCGAAGACTGAGCTCAGGCGGTGCCACCTCCTGGCTGGGGAGGTTGCACCGCCCAGTCTCGCTGGGAGGCTTAGCCCAGGCGGTGCCACCTCCTGGCCTGGGCGGTTGCACCTCCTGGTGCAATCAGGGTCCGAATGGTTAGCTCCATTCGGCCCAATTTTAGTCTTTCAGGGGCCCAATTGCCCCAAGATTAAGCCAATGGGATCACCTCCCATTTTCCAACTTAATCAACGTGCTAACTACGATTAAATCTAAGACAATTTCTGCAGCTTTGCTTCGGTGCGTCAATCGCTTCTTCCGGCGAACTTCCGTTGATCATCCGATGAACCCTCAGTGATGCTCCTGCGGTCTTCCGGCAAACTCCTGGACTTTGTAACGATCCACTTGGCGAGTTCCGACGAGCTTCGCTTGGCAAGCTTCTGGACTTCTCGGATCTGTTCTCGCAGAACCTCCGACGACCGTCCGAACTTCCGTCGAACTCTCGAACTCCCAACGTGATCATGAACTTGACTCCGGCGCAACTCCTGCTGCTCGTCTAACTTTCATCGTAGTTAATCCTGCACACTTATCTCAACACATAGATTAGACAACTAATGACAATTGACTTCATCATCAAAATCCGAGATTCAACAGAAATTGGTCCGAATAAGTCCGTATGGATCAATTGCAAAGGTCTAGAGGTCCTTATTTGATTCTTAGGTTTGAAGCTACTTTTTATTTGTTTTCCTAATTGACCAGCATCACATACATTATCTTTGATGAAATTCCTCTTACAAGTTCTTTAGATGAAATTTGGGTAATTAGTTTCATGCTAGCATAACCTAATCTCCTATGCCAAACCCAAGCATCATAATTCAAAATCGAAAAACACATTTCATTGCAAAGATCATTAATGTCAATGGTGTATATATTATTTTATTTTAATGCAATCATAGATGTATTTTGTGTGGTTTTTCAATAATTCAAGCATTAGATTCAAATTTAACAATATATCCTTTAATACATAATTGACTAATGCTCAAGTGGTTATGTTTTAAACCATCAACTAACAAAACATCTTCAATAAAGGAGTTGGATTTGTTACCTATGGTTCCTTTGCCAATGATTTTACTCTTGTTATTGTCTCCAAAGGTGACATATCCTTCATCTATGCTAGTGAGTTTAGAGAATTGAGATGGATCTCCGGTCATATGCCTTGAGCATCCACTATCAAGGTACCATCTCTTGTTCCTAGCTTGTGATGGTTTACATTTCTACAAAAGTGGATGATTTTTAGGTACCCATTTGACCTTGGGTGCCTCAAAAATCGATCTAAATTGCTTATCATGTTGTATAGAATTTTTTACGGTTCCTTTAGGTACCCATATCAATTTGTGTGGACTAACCTTTTTAAATGGATAATGATAAGCTTTATGTCCACATTTACAACAAAAGTTACATTTGTTTTAGTACGAAATATGCAAGATAGGGCACGAAGGTGGTTAGATTATGGTGAGAGATACCCATAAATCCGATTCCGCCTTTCTTATGAACATGACCCTTGTTGGCAAGGATCATGTTCAAGGACTTGCTACCTACCTCAAATTTATTTAAGGTATCTTTGAGTAGCAAGTTTTCCTTTTGAAGTATTTCTAAATCATGAGATTTCGTACATAGAGCTAAACTATCATTATGCTTAATTTTTAGTTTATCAAAATTATTAACAAGAGAATCATGCTCTTTTTTTAATAATTTATATTTTTACTAATTATTTTGCATTCATCAAATAAATCATAAAAAGCATTTAATAATTCATCAAATGATAAATTTGTATCAATTGAACTTGATACCTCCTCTCCAATGGCCATTAGTGCATAGTGAGCAACTTGCTCGGTATTGGGCTCCTCTTCTTCGGATGCGCTTGAGTCATCCTATGTTGCTTTGAGCGCCTTCTTCTTCGGTATCCTCTTCTTAGCTTGGGGACATTCACTCTTGTAGTGTCCTAGTTTTTTGTATTCATAGCAAATTACTTGATCTTTCTTGGGTTCAGATTTATTTTTAGTGTCATTTTAAGATTTGTTTCTTTTAATGAATTTTTTGAATTTCCTTGTTAAAAGTGCCAAGTCATCATCAAAGTCCTCATTACTTGAGTTTCTCTCAAGTGGTCTTCTTATGTTCTCAGTGTCATGTCCTTGTTGTTCTTTAGAAGGGTATCCTCAAGCTCTTCATGAGCTTTGCATGTCATTTCATAGGTCATTAGTGATCTAATTAGTTCTTCAAGAGGAAAGTTATTTAAATCTTTGGCCTCTTGAATGACTGTGACTTTAGGGTCCCAACTCTTTGGAATAGATCTTAAAACTTTATTAACAAGCTCAAAATCTGAAAAACTTTTACCAAGTCCTTTTCACTGACGACATCCGTAAAACGGGTGTACATGTCTCATTTAGGATCAGAGCGGCACTAAGAGGGGGGGGGGGGGTGAATTAGTGCAGCGGTAAAGTACGATAAACTTTTAACGATTTAAACACTTTCGGAAACTTCGTACGATAAAAGCAACGCTTTGTTTGAAACCGTTTCGATTGCGTTTTAACTTGAAGGGATACGTAAGAAGGAGACAAAGAAGTAGAGCATTAAAGTGCAAATAGTTTGTAGTAATATAAATGACAATAAGTAAATGCAAACCAGAGATCACGTCGATTTTAAAGTGGTTCGGTCAAATGACCTACATCCACTTGCGAGGCCCCTCTTCGATGAGGCTCCCACCTTCCACTAGTAAATCTCTTAAAGGGGAAGGGTAAATACCCCTCTTACAACTTTTTACAAGCGGTTCACTCTTTTACAGATTTTCAGCAAGAAAGAAGGAGGTGATCACTAGCAAATTGAAAACAAGACTTGCTAAGACTTTTCTAAGACCTTTCTCTCAATCAATTGCTTCTCAAAAAGTTATGTTCTTAGCTGAGATTTGAGGGGTATTTATAGGCCTCAAGAGGATTCAAATTTGGGCTCCAAAATTTGAATTATCTTTGGTTCCCGATGCTGGCGGTGCCACTGCCTATAAGTGTCTAACACTGATAGTGGACTGGCGGTGCCACCGCTTGGCTCTCCGATTCACTGGTTAGGCTTTAAATTTAGCCCAAACCAAATCTAATTTTGGGCCCATTTGGCCCTTAACCAGGATATATGATTATCTCTTAATCCTAATCCTAATTATAAGTGAACTACATAACTAAAAACATCCTAAGCAAGTTTTCAACCGCGAACGTCGAGTCTTGTTCCAGCGAGCTTTCCGACGAACTTCTTCTGACGGACTCCTAGCAAGCTCCCGATCTTGTTATGACTTTAACGAGTAGCCGAGCCTTCTCGGTGATCTCCGTGAACCTCCGACGATCTCTTCGGCGAACTTTCGAAAATTCCGACAGGTTCCCGATTTTTTCTCGGTTGGTTCCGGCAGCATCTCCGACGATTCTTTGGACTCTTAAATGTCCATCGAACTTGACTCCGGTATTCTTGCTTTGTGTTTTCTGGTTATCGTAGTTAATCCTGCACACTTAACTCAATAATATGGATTAGATCAATTAACCCATTAATTGATTTTATCATCAAAATCCGAGATTCAACAATCTCCCCCTTTTTGATGATGACAATAAATTGATGACGGAGTTAAACATAACTCCCCCTATCTATATGCCATATTATGAGAAGATAAAAACACTTGAATTCCATCTCATTGAATTCAAGCATAAATCGATAAGTTCTAACCGTAGAACTTATCGTTATTCTCATTAAGCATAAGTAAATACGAAACTTCTATGAAAATCATTTTCAAGTCGAATGATAAGAGACAATTTTTACTACGACAGGAGATAAAGATTTTCAAGATGAATTTCATGATATAAATGTAAGGCATGCTTTCAATATGATAAATCAATCTTGTGAAATTCTCAAAGATTTTGCAAGGCATATAAGACATTCATATCACACAAGCTTTTGTAATTCATATAAGTCATGTTATCGATGCGCATAAGACATTTTCATTAAGTCATGCTATCGAAATGGTATAAGTCATCACTTAGTCATCACTTCTCCCCCTTTTTCATCAACAAAAAAGGGAATGAGACTTGAAGCATATAATTTGTGATTATAACATCAGGAATTCAGCATTGATCATACAAAAATTCATCATCCAAAATTAAGTATGCTAAAATATTTACGCAGAGTTCATCTTAAAGGAAAATTCAGCATTCATCCATTTTATCCAATCTCTTCTTTCTATAAATAACAAAAATTGTAGGTGTTCAAGGAAGAGATTGTGATTAAAAAAAATTTCAAGTAGTAACTCCAATAAGTCAAGATCATAATTCGAATACAAACTCATCCAAATTCAAATCGTCAACTTGAAACTCACAATCAAGCCATCAAAATCAATTTCGAGATTCACAAAATATCATAAAATCATTAATCTTGATCAGATGGTGTAATTTAACGTGTCATTTAGAATCAAAAGAGAAGGATCAAATTCACTGAGGAACGGAGAGAGGATGAAAAACTTTACGGAAAATCCATTCAAATAAGTTTATTCTTAGGGACAATTTAACATACCTAATTCCCTTCTAATGAATTCAAATTGGTCTTCATTCAAAGCTTTTGTAAATATATCTGCTAATTGATGCTTTATGTCAATGAATTCTAGAACAACATTATTATTAAGGACATGATCATATATGAAATGATGCCTAATGTCGATGTGCTTAGTTCTAGAGTGCTGAATTGGATTTTTGGTGAGACATATGACACTAGTATTATCACATTTTATGGGAACATTTTTGAAGTGAATTCCATAGTCTTCTAATGTATTTTTCATCCAAACAACTTGTGCACAGCATGCACTTGCAGCAATGTATTCGGCTTCCGCCGTAGATAGTGCAACTGAATTTTGTTTCTTGGAAGTCGAAGAAACAAGTGCATGTCCTAAAAATTGGCATGTTCCGGATGTACTTTTTCTATCTATCCTGCATCCGCCAAAATCGGCATCTGCATAAGCTATTAAATCGAATTTTTCAGATTTTGGATACCACAATCCTAGATTTGGAGTTCCTTTAAGATACCTAAATATTCTTTTAACACTTTTAAGATGAGATAATTTAGGATTTGATTAAAACCTAGCGCAAAGTCCTACACTAAACATAATATCCGGTCAAGTCACGGTAAGGTAGAGTAGACTACCTATCATTCCCCTATATGTTTTTTGATCGAAATTTTCACTATTTTCATTCATATCTAACTTAGTCGCAGTACTCATAGGAGTGTTTATTGCTTTTGAATTATCCATGTTAAATCGTTTTAACAATTCTAATGTATATTTAGATTGGTTAAGAAATATATCATCACTAAGTTGTTTGATTTGTAATCCTAAAAAGAAAGTTAATTCACCCATTAAACTCATTTCAAATTCATGACTCATACATTTGGCAAATGATTCACATAGTGATTCATCCGAAGAGCCAAAAATAATATCGTCAACATAAATTTACATAATAAGAAAATTATTTTCAAAATATTTAATAAACAATGTAGTATCAACCTTGCCTTTGGTAAAATTATTTAAAATAAGAAAGGAACTAAGCCTTTCATACCAAGCTCTAGGATCTTGTTTCAAGCCATAGAGAGCCTTAGTCAATTTGAATACATGATTAGGAAGAAGAGAATTTTCAAATCCGGGAGGTTGTTCGATATATACTTCTTCAAAAATAAAACCATTCAAGAAATCACTTTTGACTCCATTTGAAATAGTTTAAAATTATTACTACTAGCATAGGCAAGGAGCATCCTTATGGCTTCTAATCGAGCCACGGGAGCGAAGGTTTCTTCATAATCGATACATTCTTCTTGGTTGAAACCTTTGGCCACTAATCTAGCCTTGTTTCTAACCACGATACCATTTTTGTCTTGCTTGTTTCTAAAGACCCATTTAGTACCAATGACTAAATGGTCACTAGGTTTGGGAACAAGCTTCCATATCTTATTCCTCTCAAATTGATTCAATTCCTTTTGTATTGCAATAACCCAAAAATCATCTTTTATGGCCTCGTCAATGCATTTAGGTTCGATTTGAGAAAGGAAGGCGACGTTAGCAAAAAAATTCTTGAAAGAGGAACGAGTTTGAACCCATTTTGATGTATCTCCTATAATTAGCTCCTTTGGATGAGCATCTATATACTTCCATTCCTTGGGTAAGGAAATTTCAGAAGAAGGGGCATCCAAGTTGCTATTTTGAGGAGGGGGTTCATTTAAATTCAAATTATCAAAACCAAGATCATCATCAAAATCATTTTTTTTTAAATTAGAAATTTCATTAAAAACTACATGAATAGACTCTTCTATTACTAAGGTTCTTTTGTTAAAAACCCGAAAAGCCTTAGAAACGGAAGAGTAACCAAGAAAGATGCCTTCATCGGATTTAGCATCAAATTTTCCTAAGGCATCCCTTTCATTCAAAATAAAGCATTTACAACCGAAAACTTTAAAATAGGAAATATTTAGTTTTTTGTTATTCCATAATTCATAGGGAGTTTTTGATAGGGATGGTCTTATTAGAACCCTATTCATGATGTAGCAAGCCGTATTTATGGCTTCGGCCCAAAAATACTTGGGTAGACTATGTTCATTTAACTTCATTCTTGCCATTTCTTGTAGGTTTCTATTTTTTCTTTCAACTACTCCATTTTGTTGGGGATTCCTCGGAGTGGAGAAGTTGTGATTGTATCCATTAACTTCATAAAAATTTTGAAAGTCACGGTTTTGAAATTCGCCACCATAATCACTCCGAATTGATGAAATCATGAAACCTTTTTTGTTTTGAGTGAGTTTACAAAATTTAGAGAAACACTTGAAACAATCACTTTTGTGAGCTAAGAAATTGGTCCAAGTGTATCTAGTATAGTCATCCACAATTACAAACGCATATTTGCTTCCTCCTAGACTTGTCGTGTCAATTGGTCCAAATAAGTCCAAATGAATCAATTGTAATTGTCTAGTGGTGCTAATTTGAGTTTTTGGTTTGAAACTAGTTTTTATTTGTTTACCTAGTTGACATGCATCGCATACTTTGTCCTTAATAAACTTTATATTTGGAATTCCTCGCACTAATTCTCTAGATGAGATCTTAGATATTAGTTTCATGCTTGCATGGCCTATTCTCCCATGCCAAAGCCAAGCATCATCATTTAAAGCGGAGAAGCACATTTCATTACTTAGTTCATCAAGATTGATGGTGTAGACATTATTTTGTTTTAATACAATCATAGTTAAGTTATGGTTTGGTTTTTCAATAATACACACATTTGATTCAAATCTAACGATATAACCTTTATCGCATAATTGACTAACACTCAAGAGATTATGTTTCAATCCATCAACTAGTAAGACATCATCAATAGAAAATTTTAATTTGTTACCTATGGTTCCCTTGCCAATGATTTTGCCTTGGTTGTTGTCTCCGAAAGTGACGTACCCTTCTTCTTTGCTAGTGAGCATAGAGAAATGAGATGGATCTCCAGTCATATATCTTGAGCATCCACTATCTAGATACCATCTCTTGCTCCTAGCTTGTGATGGTGTATGTTTCTACAAGAAGGGATTATTTTTAGGTACCCATTTTCTTTTGGGTGCCTTAAAAACTGATTTAACTTGTTCATCATATTGCATAGAATTGATCATGGTTCCTTTAGGAACCTAAATTAGTTTGTTCAGACTAATTTTCTTGAATGGACATTTATAAGTTTTATATCCATATTTGCAACAAAAGTTGCAATTGCTTTGGTGCCGAACATGTAAGACGGGGCCTTTAATGAAGGTGGTTGGATTTTGGTGAGGACTTCTCACAAATCCGATTCCACTTCTTTTAGGAATGTGACCCTTATTTGTAAGGATCATGTTCAAAGATTTGCTACCAACCTCGAATTTCTTCAAGGTGTCCTTAAGTAGCAAGTTCTCCTTTTGGAGAGATTCTAGATCATGACATTTTATACATGGAGCTAAACTATCATGATATTCAGTTTTTAATTTATCGATATCATAAGTGAGACTATCATGCTCCTTTTTTAGCAATTTATATTTTCTACTAATTGTCTTATATTCATCAAATAACTCATGGAAAGCATTTAATAATTCATGATAAGGTAAATCTGCATCAATTAAATCCGTTACCTCTTCTCCGATGGCCATTAGGGCGTAATAAGCAACTTGCTCGGTGTTGGACTCCTCTTCATCGGACGCGCTTGAATCATCCCACGTTGCCTTGAGCGCCTTCTTCTTTGATGTTCTCTTTTTGGCTTGAGGACAATCGTTCTTATAGTGTCCCGGTTTTTTGCACTCATAGCAAATCACTTGGTCCTTCTTGTGTTCGAATTTATTTTTTTATATTATTTTTAATTTTTTTCTTTCTTAAATATTTTTTAAATTTTTGAGTCAAAAGTGCAATGTCATTGTCACTGTCCTCATCACTTGATGTTCCTTTCAAGTGGTCTTCTTGTGATGTGAGTGTCATATCCTTCCTGTTCTTTGGAAGAGGGTTCTCGAGCTCATCATGAGCTTGACATGTCATTTCGTAGGTCATTAGAGACCCAATAAGTTCTTCAAGAGGGAATGTTTTAAGGTCTTTGGCCTCTTGAATTGCCGTAACTTTTGGATCCCAACTTTTAGGGAGGGATCTTTGTTGAATCTCGGATTTTGATGATGAAGTCAATTGTCATTTGTTATCTAATCTATATGTTGAGATAAGTATGCAGGATTAACTACGATGAAAATAAGATATGCAGCAAGAGTTGCGCCGGAGTCAAGACAATGATCACGTTGGGAGTTCGAGAGTTCGACGGAAGTTCGGACAGTCGTCGGAGGTTTTGCGGGAACAAATCCGAGAAGTCCATGAGCTTGCCAAAGAAGCTCGTCAGAACTCGCCAAGTGGATCATCACAAGTCCAGGAGTTTGCCGGAAGTCCGTAGGAGCATCACCAAGGGTTCATCGGATAATCGACGGAAGTTCGCCGGAAGCTCGCCGGAAGAAGCGATTGACGCACCGGAGCAAGTTGCAGTAAATGTCTTAGGAAATATCATAGTTAGCACATTGATTAAGTTGGAAATGGGAGGTGATCCCATTAACTTAATCTTGGGGCAATTAGGCCCCTGAAAAACCCAAATTGGGCCAAATGGATCAACCCATTCGGACCCTGATTTCTGCCAGGCGGTTGAACCGCCCAAGCCAGGCGGTGGCACCACCTGGGCTCAGTCTCCGAGCGAGACTGGGCGGTGCAACCGCCCCAGCCATGAGGTGGCACCGCCTTATCACGGACTTAGTTGGTTTTGCCTAAGTCGTGCGGCACCCTTGCGTGTCCGTCCGCAAAGGTCAGCCTCCCCGAAGCCTCCCATTATCCCTTGGGACCAACAAAAGAGAGAACGGCTTAGAGAGAACGCCTCAATCGGGATCCACAAGCAAACATCTCCGAAAAACACTTCATAGACAATGCAAATTACAAACAGACTTTACAAGCTCTGAACAGTTGCACAACAAAGTGTAAAATGGTCCATTATAGATCAAAAATCTCTCACACGTGTCCACATGACACAACCTTTATTTACAAGCCTAAAGAGGCCACCAACCCAACTAAAATGGGACTATTAAGCTTTCGGCCGCCCCTCTACATGTTGTACAAGGCATGAACATGCCAAAAGACACGGACATACATAAGCATTACATCAAACATCCTGTTTAGAAGTTTGTCCGTGACATTCTCCCCCACTTATTCCTTCGACGTCCTCGTTGAAGCCTTTGTCGACACTGCAACTCCTCGCCTTTGCTGAGTCTTCAATCTTCTACTCCAGCTACAATGCGCCTCTTGACTCCCAACTGCTCTCCGCTGCTGTTTTTGAGTAGTCGAACCTTTGATCCGCCATGCTGCTTCAACTCACCAATGACTCTGACTCTGGTGTGGGGTTGGCTGAGTTGTGTTGATCTTTGTTGATTCTTGCGGATCCCCCAGATGAAGGAAAAGACCATCCTTACTGCGCCAGTCTCTCAAATTCCTCATGCTGCTTGAACTGGGTGGATGCTTGTTGGAGCTTTAACGAGCATCGTCTCGCAAACTTTTGAAGTTTTGGGTCCTTCTTCCACAACATTTGCTCATTGACTCTTCTTTCGCTTAGTTGACACATCCAAGTAGGTTCGCATCACTTCCACTTTCGATTGGCATTTCGTTGGGAAATGAAGCGGACAATCTACTCTCAGTAACACTGATCACCGTTGGTGAGGATTTGACAACTATTGTCTTCCATTATCTTCGAAGGGTCTTTGAACATATGCAGAGCTCCTCTGCTGGATAGATAAGAGAATTGAGGTACTCGGTTTTGCCCATTCTCTTGAGAGTTGAGAAGGCAAAGGTTACTTGACTTCGCCCGCCTCATCGAGGTTGTACTTCATGCATCGAGCTGGTTACTGGACTTCGCCTACTCTTTGCTCATACTTCTAGAGCACTTGAAGTGTTTGCACTCCTTGCGTTGAGTTAGTTACTATGATTCACCTTCTCAATGCCATCGAACTTCTAGAATGCAGGAAGTTTTCACCCTAACTTGGAGTAATTCTCTCATAGGTTTGGTTGCCTCTGGGATTGTACCGTCTTCTCCATTAACCCTGCCGCCTACTCCACTGAGTAGCAAAGGTACAGCACCGCGTACTGCTTGCTTCGTTCCTTGGTTATGCACTCTTGCATGACCCGAAGTCCTTCACTTTCGGCTATCTTGATGAGAAGCTCATTGACACCGGTCTTACGAAGTTCCTCGGCCTCTACCCTTCAGCCTTGTCTTGGTACTTGGAGATTGCCTTTGCATGCTCCACCTTCTCGGCCCCTTTCACGACCAATCGCTCTCCCTCCATGAGAGCAAGGGATCAATGACTTTCATGGAAGTCTCGCCTCTGCGGTACCATGGCGCTGCCATGCCCATGGCCCTACTATCCGTCGCCTCGCATCTGTATCCCTTTTCTTCACGATCAGTAAATATGTCTCCATGGCACTCCTCTGAGTCCACCTCCATTCTAACTGATGCTTGATTTTGGGTAGCTAAGTCCCTCTGGACTTGTCGTCGCTTCCTCGCCCCTTTCGACCCCCTGCTTTAACACCTCTGTGTTCTCCAAGTAGTCCGTTTGGTCGATGGAAAGACAGATTGCAACTCTCATGCATGGCCTCCGCCATCACGTTGTAGGGTTTGCACCAATTCTGTTCTCCTTAGCTTCCTTGGTAGCAACGTTCGCTTACTCGACCTTGTCCTCTGACTTGTCGGGCTCCCTTAAGTGAATATGAGCTCTGGAGTAGTCCAACTCTCCAGCTGCTTCGATCATACCTCTGCATGATCAAGTCCCTCCCATGGAACTCACTGGTACTTGCATTCGAACTTTTCCCTTGGTGGAACCCAGCCCCCATATGCTGATGACCAAGGTTTTCATCCGATGCAAAATTCGATGCACGCCCGGAAGACCTGCCTCTGCGGTACCATGTCCTTCACTCCTTGAATCCATAGCCCTTCTTGCCGTCGTGTTGTTCACCGAAGTGGAGCTCCTAGTAGCTCCTGATCATACCTCCATATGATCTAATCTCTCACGGGACTAGGTCGTGTGTATCGCATTGCCACGAACTGTTCCACCACGATCCGCTGCACCATGTCGCCTCCTGGTGACATCTCCATTGCATTCTGATCCTTGTGGAATATACTCGAATTATGAACCCTCAATGTGTGGCCTCTGCCAATACATCGCAGGGTCTCTTCCACCTTTGATTTTGTTCGCTCCTTTGGCAATCGACCTTCATCCACCCACTCTTGGGTCATACCTAGATGAAGCACCGCTCTAGGACAGTCCGTCGCCTAGTAGCTCCCGAAGTCCACCGACTTCACTGTAGTTTGTGCACCATTATCTAGATCATGGGCCTCTGCCCTTACTAGCACAATCTCCGCTGCGCACCGCTTCCTTCATGGCAACTTGAATGGCAACACTGTGGCATATTCTTCAAGAGTACCCGCCTTTGCGTCCTCTTGCCCTGTGCTAAGGCCTTCTGAACTCAACTTCGCCTCCGCAAATTGAGTCGCCTTAGTTCCTCCATCAAATGCTCCTCCGAGATAAGGTGCATGTGCCCAGAAGCTCCCTTCGTCTTTGGCACCATGCAAGATGAGGCCGCTCTGTCAGAATGAAGGACCCATGGAACAACATGATTCTACTCTTGCCTCTGCAAGAGTTCATGTCCTTGACCTCTGTCTAAGGAAAGCACTATGCCTCCGCTCCATGTTCCAACTTCTATGCTGGCTCCCTTCATACGACTTGGGTACTTCGCTAAGTTACACCCAAGTTGCTCGGCTCCTCGTTTTTGCATTGAGTCGATGGTGGCCCTCGCGCCCACCATTCCACGAGTCAGCCCTCCCTTGAGTCTGATCTCCATATCGACTCCAAGTGTGCCTTCATTTGGGTTGCTCTGGGTCGCTCCCCCACTTGATCTCGCAATGCATCCACCAATGCATTCTCTCGAGCGAGATCATGCGACAACTCCTCGCCGCTTGCTCAGTCCATTAAGCTTCGTGGAGTTGTTGTTTGTCGAGGTACTCCTCCTCAACATGTGAGGTCCGTCCCACATGATTCTCCCTCTAGAGAGCCGGGACTTATCCCTCCTGGATAACTGTCCCATTGGAGTCACATCTCTCTTCGTTTCGGAAACCACCATCCCCTTGGACTACTCTGATCTGCTGAACAAACTGTGCATTGTTCTGCCTCCTGCAAACGCACTTTCTAGATTGCGACTCCACGTCAATACAGCCCCCGCTGCACCACTCAAGGCCTAGCAACATACTGAACTCGTTGCACACTTCAGCCTCCTACGGACGTATCCTTCCCATGTCGAAGAAAAAGTTTCAATGCTCCATGGCGCCGAGTTTCGGTCGCCTTGGGATGGCCACGAACATTCCATCGTCCGCATACAAGCCCATGCATGAGTACCAAATTCTTCGAGTTAGCAATTCCCCTCACCTCTGTGAGCTTTGCATAACTCTTTTGGTCATTGAGCAACTCATTCCACCTTGGATGGTCTCATTCTTTACCAAGCGCCTCGCTTGCCTTGAGCACCATCAAGTATAGTTGTCAACGTTGAGTCGTAGCTCAAACTCAGCCATCCCAACCTTTGTGGGCTCCGCATTCTTCCAAGCTTACCTGTTCTCGTGGTGCCTCTTGCGTGAAGGGTTGGCTATTCCTCTGAATGCTAATCTCAGATGCCCGCTCCTCCGAGCGACTCCTTTTCCCTACATCTTCATGCCCGTTTTCCCCCAAACGGTCGCGCGTGTGCTGACTGCCCTCAACGCAGCCCCACTAGGTCCCCCACGTTTGCATGCTAAGTGTTTCTATGAGTGCTTGTCCTGCTCTGATACCATCTGTCACGGACTTAGCTGGTTTTGCCTAAGTCGAGCGGCACCCTTGCGTGTCCGTTCGCAAAGGTCAGCCTCCCCGAAGCCTCCCATTGTCCCTTGGGACCAACAAAAGAGAGAACGGGTTAGAGAGAACGCCTCAATCGGGATCCACAAGAAAACATCTCCGAAAAACACTTCATAGATAATGCAAATTACAAATAGACTTTACAAGCTCTAAACAGTTGCACAACAAAGGGTAAAATGGTCCATTACATACCAAAAATCTCTCGCACGTGTCCATATGACACAACCTTTATTTACAAGCCTAAAGAGGCCACCAACCCAACTAAAATGGGACTATTAAGCTTTCGGCCGCCCCTCTACATGCTGTACAAGGCATGAACATGCAAAAGACACGGACATACATAAGCATTACATCAAACATCCTGTTTAGAAGTTTGTCCGTGACAGCCTGGGCTTGGTCTCCGAGCTCTGGCTGAGCGGTGCAACCGCCTTAGTCAGGCGGTGGCACCACCTGAGCTCGGTCTTCGAGCTCTGGCAGGAGGTGCAACCGCCCTTGACAGAGGTGGCACCGCCCAGAGGCTCAGTCTTCGAGCTCTGCTAGGCGGTGCAACCGCCAGATCCCAGAATTCCAGGAATTGACAGTTTTGAGCTCCAAATTCAAACTGGGTTGGAGCCTATAAATACCCCACCCATTCAGCACTGAAAGGGCACTCAAAGACACCGAAATCCTGATCTTATTCTGTGATTCTTATAGCTCAAAATTGTTGTAAAGGCCACAAGTTCTTCTCCCTCTTTTCTTCCAAGTTCTGATCCTTAAAGAGAGGAGAGAAAATTCTGTAAGGGTTGTCTCCTAAGCCCGTCAAAAGGAGTGAAACTGTAAAAGGGTGGTTGGCCTTCGCCTATTGAAGGAAGGCCTCTAGTTGACGTCGGTGACCTCGTCGGTGGAGGAAGCCAAAAGTGGAGTAGGTCAAGATTGACCGAACCACTCTAAATCTTGGTTTGCATTTACTTTAAGCATCTTATCCTTACTGCAAATCTCCTCAAAAGCTTGCTGCTTTCTGCGCATATTCGATCGGGTTTCAAGCTTTGCACTTTCCGAATCGACGTTTAGACGTAAATCAGTCTTATCGTACGATCATCATATTTCAGTTTGCGTTTACGTTTTGATTTCTATCATAACTGCAAACTGCCTTTATATCCTTGCTTTAACTGCATCTCGCTTAATCAAGTGATTTATGAATCAGCATTTAGACGTAAATCAGTTTTTTCGTACGAATATCATATTTCAGTTTGCGCCTACTATCTGATTTGAACCATAACTGCAAACTGCACTCATATCCTTGCTGCATCTCGCTTAATCAAAAGTTAAAATGATTTACGAATCGGCTTTCTTACTGAAATCACTTTTATCGTACGAACACTTTTTTAATCGTAGAAAGTTTTCCGCTGCACTAATTCACCCCCCTCCTCTTAGTGCTCTTGATTCTAACAATTGGTATCAGAGCGGGGTTAACTCTCAAACGCCGGAAACCAAGAGGGTCATTCTATTACATGTCCACCCATGTTCAATGGGACGGACTACACCTATTGGAAGACCCGAATGAGGATCTTTCTTATTTCTATGGATTTTGAACTTTGGAATCTTGTCGAAAATGGATTTTTGAAGTCTTCTCTTCCAATGATCGATTGGAATGAATTGGAGAAGAAGGCTTTCGCTCTTAATGCAAAGGCTATGAATGCCTTATTTTGTGCACTTGATAAAAACGAGTTCAACCGTGTTTTGGTTTGTGAAACCGTATTTGATATTTGGCACACACTCGAAGTGACTCACGAAGGCACAAGTAGAGTGAAAGAGTCAAAAATCAATCTTTTATTACATTCTTTCGAACTTTTCCGGATGAAACCGAGTGAGACTATTGGCGACATGTTTACCCGTTTCACGGATGTCGTCAACGGTCTAAAAGGACTCGGAAAAAGTTTTTCGGATTTTGAGCTCGTAAATAAGATTCTAAGATCCTTTCCTAAGAGTTGGGATCCTAAAGTCACTGCTATTCAAGAGGAGAAAGATCTAAACAACTTCCCTCTTGAAGAACTAATCGGGTCATTAATGACCTACGAGATGACTTGCAAAGCTCATGAAGAGCAAGAAGACATCCTTCCAAAGAACAGGAAGGATATGGCACTTAGAACTTCAGAAGACCACTTGAGAGAAAACTCAAGTGATGAGGACTGTGACGATGACTTGGCACTTCTAACAAGAAAATTTAAAAAATTCATTAAAAGAAACAAGTTTAAGAATGACACAAAAAATAAACTTGAACCCAAGAAGGACCAAGTTATTTGCTATGAGTGCAAAAAGCCGGGACACTACAAGAGTGATTGTCCCCAAGTCAAAAAGAGAACATCAAAGAAGAAGGCGCTCAAAGCAACATGGGATGACTCGAGCGCGTCCGAAGAAGAGGAGTCCAACACCGAGCAAGTTGCTCATTATGCCTTAATGGCCATCGGAGAGGAGAAACCTATACCATCACAAGATAGGAGCAAGAGATGGTACCTTGATAGCGGATGCTCAAGGCATATGACCGGAGATCCATCTCAATTCTCTAAGCTCACTAGCATAGACGAAGGCTATGTCACCTTCGGAGACAACAACAAGGGTAAAATCATTGGCAAAGGAACCATAGGTAACAAATCCAACTTCTTTATTGAGGATGTTTTGTTAGTTAATGATTTAAAACATAACCTCTTGAGCATTAGTCAATTATGTGATAAAGGATATATTGTCAGATTCGAATCTAATACTTGCATCATTGAAAAACCACACAAAAACACGTCTATGATTGCATTAAAATAAAATAATGTATACACTATTGACATCAATAATTTGTGTAATGAAATGTGTCTTTCGGTTTTGAATAAGGATGCTTGGCTATGGCATAGAAGATTAGGTCATGCTTACATGAAACTAATCACTCAAATATCATCTAAAGAACTTGTAAGAGGAATTCCTTATATCAAGTTCATCAAAGATAATGTATATGATGCTTGCCAATTAGGTAAACAAATTAAGAGTAGTTTCAAATCTAAGAATCAAATAAGCACCTCTAGGCCCTTACAATTGATCCATATGGACTTGTTCGGACCAATCTCTACATCAAGCCTAGGAGGTAGCAAATATGCCTTCGTCATTGTAGATGACTATAGCAGATACACATGGACTTACTTCTTAAAACAGAAAAATGAATGCTTTAGATATTTTACCAAGTTTTGTAAACTTGTTCAAAATGAGAAGGGTTCTATGATTTCGTCAATTAGAAGTGATCACGGTGGTGAATTTCAAAACCATGATTTCCAAGAATTTTGTGAACTCAATGGATACAACCATAATTTCTCTACTCCAAGAAATCCTCAACAAAATGGAGTAGTAGAAAGAAAAAATCGAAATTTACAAGAAATGGCAAGAACCATGTTGAATGAACATAGCCTACCCAAATATTTTTGGGCCGAAGCCGTAAACACTGCATGCTATATTTTAAATATAGTTCTAGTAAGACCCTTACTCACCAAAACTCCCTATGAGTTATGGAACAACAAAAAACCCAATATTTCATATTTTAAAGTCTTTGGGTGTAAGTGTTTTATCTTGAATGAAAAAGATAACTTAGGAAAATTTGATGCTAAATCCGATGAAGGAATCTTTCTTGGTTATTCTTCGGTTTCTAAAGCTTTTCGTATCTTCAATAAAAGAACTTTAATTATTGAAGAATCCATTCATGTTGTCTTTAATGAGATTTTCGAAATCAGGAAAAATGATTTTGATGATGATGTTAATTTTGATTCCTTGAATTTAAATGAAACCCCGTCTCCAATTAGCAACTTGAATGCATCCACCTCCGAAACATCCTTACCCAAGGATTGGAAGTATGTAGATGCTCATCCTAAGGAGCAAATCTTAAGAGACACATCAAAGGGGGTTCAAACACGTTCTTCTCTTAAAAATTTTTGTTCCAACGCCGCTTTTCTCTCCCAAATTGAACCCAAATGTGTTGACGAAGCCATGAAAGATAATTCATGGATTATCGCAATGCAAGATGAATTAAATCAATTTGAGAGAAATGAGGTGTGGAAGCTTGTTCCTAGGCCAAATGACCATTTAGTTATTGGTACTAAATGGGTTTTTAGAAACAAGCAAAATGAATATGGTATCGTGGTTAGAAACAAGGCTAGATTAGTGCCCAAAGGTTTCAACCAAGAAGAAGGTATCGATTACGAAGAAACCTTCGCTCCTGTGGCTCGATTAGAAGCCATAAGGATGCTCCTTGCCTACGCTAGTAGCAATAATTTTAAGTTATTTCAAATGGATGTTAAAAGCACTTTTCTTAATGGCTTTATTTCCGAAGAAGTCTATGTTGAACAACCTCCTGGATTTAAAAATAATAGCCTCCCTAATCATGTGTTTAGATTAACTAAAGGTCTCTATGGTTTAAAACAAGCTCCGAGGGCTTGGTATGAGAGACTTAGTTCTTTTCTTATCAAAAATAATTTCACAAAAGGCAATGTTGATACTACATTGTTCATCAAGAATTTTGAAAATGATTTTCTCATTGTTTAGATTTATGTTGATGATATTATCTTTGGTTCTACGAATGAATCTCTTTGTGAATCTTTTGCTAAAACTATGAGTCTTGAATTCGAAATGAGTTTAATGGGAGAATTAACATTCTTCTTAGGCTTACAAATCAAACAACTAAGCAATGGCATCTTTATTAGTCAAACTAAATATGCTATGAATTTGCTAAAAAAGTTTAATATGAATAACTCAAAAGCTATTAACACTCCTATGAGCACCTCCACTAAGTTAGAAATTGATGAAAGTGGAGAAAGCTTCGATCAAAAAACTTATAGGGGCATGATAGGAAGTTTACTTTACCTCACTGCAACTAGACCAGATATCATGTTTAGTGTAGGACTTTGTGCTAGATTTCAATCAAACCCTAAGATATCTCATCTCAAAGCAGTTAAAAGAATACTTAGATATCTTAATGGTACCACAAATCTAGGATTATGGTACCCAAAATCAGAGAATCTTGAGTTAATTGCTTATGCTGATGCGGACTTTGCTGGCTGTAAACTAGATAGAAAAAGCACATCAGGAACATGTCAATTTTTAAGATATGCCCTTGTTTCCTAGTCGTCTAAGAAACAAAACTCGGTTGCACTATCAACAACCGAAGCTGAATATATTGCAGCAAGTGCATGCTGTGAATAAGTTGTATGGATGAAAAACACCTTAGAAGATTATAAAATTCATCTTAAAAATATTCCCATTAAATGTGATAACACAAGTGCAATATGCTTAACGAAGAATCTTATACAACACTCAAGAACAAAACATATTGATATTAGACATCACTTTATACGAGATCATGTTACTAATCATGATGTAATCATAGAGTTCATTGATACTAAACATCAACTAGCTGATATTTTTACAAAACCTCTAAGTGAAGAACAATTTGATTTCATAAGAAGAGAATTAGGAATGTTGATGTGTCCGAATACATAAACTAGTTAAAATTATTTTTTGGACTTTATTGAATGATCAAATCACTTGATTGCCATTACATGCCTAAATAACATGTTGGAAATTATGTGTTGAATACAATAATAAGCATGTTTTGTCTTTATGATTGTATTTGAAAATCTATAGCATAGTCTTGTCCGAATGCATGAAAGTGTTAATTTCATTTTCGGAGTCACTTAACAATTGGTATCCTAACAATCGAATTTTCTCATACACTTATTATATGAAAAATATTTTTCTGAAATGGATTTGATGAAATGATTCCTACTTATAAATTCCATCTTGAAATATGAATGATAGTGTTCTTACTTGCAAAAATTTGTTTCACATATATATCTTGATCCTTGTAAAAAAAAATGAAGCATGATTTAATTTCTCATCGATTTTAATTTCACTCAAGTAAACTCACAAATAGCTGATGGCCTTCCTCCTTCATGCAAAAACAATATAACAAATAAAAAGGAAGAAGTATTCAAAGCGATCAACATATCATACTCAAAATTTGCTTATATTATTCTCCTGGTATCACAATTACCACACTTTTTGTTGATGACAAAGGGGGAGAAATATATGAGTATTAATGTCATGCTTGCATCACCAAGAGATATATAAATAGATGCTATGATTGCTATAATTTGCATTATGCCTTGTTAGTATCGTGTCAAGATATCAAACAAAATACTTGCATCGTAATTTTACATATTGATATCTTACCATGTGATGAAATGCAATACTTGCTAAAACATTTGAAATGTGTGCATCATGTAATGATATCAAAATCTTACTTCGCAGTTTTACATATTGATATCTTACAATATGATGAATTGCTACTATTACCATCATTCAAACTTGTAATGTAAAATTTGAAAATGAATGTCAAGCCTTGACATCATCTTCAAAGAGATACATCATGATCGGAATCATGATGGGAGCATTGATAAGTTTAAATGATTTTAACTTATCAATATGTCTCTTGAATTCAAAGGTTTTGAATTCAAGAATGACTTATCTCAAGTATGGCATATAGATAGGGGGAGTTAAGGTTAACTCCATTATCAATTGATTGTCATCATCAAAAAGGGAGAGATTGTTGAATCTCGGATTTTGATGATGAAATCAATTGTCATTTGTTATCTAATATATATGTTGAGATAAGTGTGCACGATTAAATACGATGAAAATAAGATATGTAGTAGGAGTTGCGCTGGAGTCAAGACAATGATCACGTTGGGAGTTCGAGAGTTCGACGGAAGTTCGGACAGTCGTCGGAGGTTCTGCAGGAACAAATCCGAGAAGTCCATGAGCTTGCCAAAGAAGCTCGTCGGAACTCGCCAAGTGGATCGTAGCAAGTCCAGGAGTTTGCCGGAAGTCCGCAGGAGCATCACCGAGGGTTCATCGGATGATCGCCGGAAGCTCGTTGGAAGCGATTGACGCACCGGAGCAAGTTACAGTAAATGTCTTAAGAAATATCGTAGTTAGCACATTGATTAAGTTGGAAATGGGAGGTGATCCCATTAACTTAATCTTGGGGTAATTGGGCCCTTGAAAAATGCAAATTGGGCCGAATGGATCAACCCATTCGGACCCTAATTTCTGCCAGGCGGTTGAACCGCCCAAGCCAGGCGGTGGCACCGCCTGGGCTCAGTCTCCGAGCGAGACTGGGCGGTGCAACCGCCCCAGCCAAGAGGTGGCACCGCTTGGGCTCGGTCTCCAAGCTCTGGCTGAGCGGTGCAACCGCCTCAGTCAGGCGGTGGCACCGGCTGAGCTCGGTCTTCGATCTCTGGCAGGAGGTGCAACCACCCCTGACAGAGGTGGCACCGCCCAGAGGCTCAGTCTTCGAGCTCTGCTAGGCGGTGCAACCGCCTCAGTCAAGCTGTGCAACCGCAAGATCCTGAAATTCTGGGAATTGACAGTTTTGAGCTCCAAATTCAAACTGGGTTGGGGCCTATAAATACCCCACCCATTCAGCACTGAAAGGGCACTCAAAGACACCGAAATCCTGATCTTATTCTGTGATTCTTAGAGCTCAAAATTGTTGTAAAGGCCAAAAGTTCTTCTCCCTCTTTTCTTCCAAGTTCTGATCCTTAAAGAGAGGAGAGAAAATTATATAAGGGTTGTCTCCTAAGCCCGTCAAAAGGAGTGAAACTATAAAAGGGTGGTTGGCCTTCGCCTATTGAAGGAAGGCCTCTAGTTGACATCGGTGACCTCATCGGTGGAGGAAGCCAAAAGTGGAGTAGGTCAAGATTGACCAAACCACTCTAAATCTTGGTTTGCATTTACTTTAAGCATCTTATCCTTACTGCAAATCTCCTCAAAAGCTTGCTGCTTTTTGCGCATATTCGATCGGGTTTCAAGCTTTGCACTTTCCGAATCGACATTTAGATGTAAATCAGTCTTATCGTACGATCATCATATTTCAGTTTGCGTTTACATTTTTATTTCTATCATAACTGCAAACTGCCTTTATATCCTTGCTTTAACTGCATCTCGCTTAATCAAGTGATTTACGAATCAGCATTTAGACGTAAATCAGTTTTTTCGTACGAATATCATATTTCAGTTTGCGCCTACTATCTGATTTGAACCATAATTGCAAACTGCACTCATATCCTTGCTGCATCTTGCTTTATCAAAAGTTAAAGTAATTTATGAATCGGCTTTCTTACTGAAATCACTTTTATCGTACGAACACTTTTTTAATTGTAGAAAGTTTTTCGCTGCACTAATTCACCCCCCCCCCCCCCTCCTCTTAGTGCTCTTGATCTTAACAATCTTAAGATTTTAGTTACTAGTTCAAAGTTAGTAAAATCTTTACTAAGAGCTTTGAGTCCATTGATGACATCCGTGAACCGGGTGTACATGTCTCCGATGGACTCACTTGGTTTCATTCGGAAAAGTTTGTAAGAGTGCATAAGGATGTTGATTTTGGACTCTTTCACTCGGCTAGTGCCTTCATGAGTGACCTCAAGAGTTCTCCAAATATCAAAAGCCGAATCACAAATTGAAACACGATTAAATTCATTTTTGTCTAGTGCACAAAACAAGGCATTCATAGCCTTTGCGTTTAAAGCAAAAACCTTCTTCTCTGATTCATTCCATTCGCTCATCGGAAGAGAAGATTTTTGAAATCCGTTTTCAACAATAGTCCAAAGCTCGAAATCCATGGAAATGAGGAAGATCCTCATACGAGTCTTCCAATAAGTATAATCCGACCCATTAAACAAAGGTGGACGTGTGATAGAATGACCCTCATGTATGCCAGAGTAAGCCATCTCTCTTGGGTATCAAACCAAATATGAGAGTGAGCCTAGCTCTGATACCAATTGTTAGGATCGGAGCGGCACTAAAAGGGGGGGGGGGGTGAATTAGTGCAGCGGTAAAGTATGATAAACTTTTGACGATTTAAACACTTTCGGAAACTTCGTACGATAAAAGCAACGTTTCGTTTGAAACCATTTCGATTGCGTTTTAACTTGAAGGGATACGTAAGAAGGAGACAAAGAAGTAGAGCATTAAAGTGCAAATGGTTTGCAGTAATATAAATGATAATAAGTAAATGCAAACTAGAGATCATGCCGATTTTAAAGTGGTTCGGTCAAATGACCTACATCCACTTGCGAGGCCCCTCTTCGATGAGGCTCCCACCTTCCACTAGCAAATCTCTTGAAGGGGAAGGGTAAATACCCCTCTTACAACTTTTTACAAGAAGTTCACTCTCTTACAGATTTTCAGCAAGAAAGAAGGAGGTGAACACTAGCAAATTGAAAACAAGACTTGCTAAGACTTTTTAAAGACCTTTCTCTCAATCAATTGCTTCTCAAAAAGTTGTGTTCTCGGTTGAGATTTGAGGGGTATTTATAGGCCTCAAGAGGATTCAAATTTGGGCTCCAAAATTTGAATTCTCTTTAGTTCTCGATGCTGGCGGTGCCACCGCCTATCAGTGTCTGACACTGACAGTGGACTGGCGATGCCACTGCCCAGCCAAGCGATGCCACCGCCCAGCCAGGTGGTGCCACCGCCTGGCTCTCCGGTTCACTGGTTGGGCTTTAAATTTAGCCCAAACCAAATCTAATTTTGGGCCCAGTTAGCCCCTAACAAGGATATAGGATTATCTCTTAATTCTAATCCTAATTACAAGTGAACTACATGACTAAAAATATCCTAAGCAAGTTTTCAACCGCGAACGTCGAGTCTTGTTCCGGCGAGCTTTCCGACGAACTTCTTCCGACGGACTCCCAACAAGCTCCCGATCTTGTGATGACTTTAACGAGTAGCCGAGCCTTCTCGGTGATCTCCGTGAACCTCCGACGATCTCTTCGGCGAACTTCCGAAAATTCCGACAGGTTCCCGATTTCTTCTCGTTTGGTTCCGGCAACATCTCCGACGATTCTTCGGACTCTTAAACGTCCATCGAACTTGACTCCGGTATTCTTGTTTTATGTTTTCTGGTTATTGTAGTTAATCCTGCACACTTAAATCAATAATATGGATTAGATCAATTAACCCATCAATTGATTTTATCATCAAAATCCGAGATTCAACAATCTCCAATGGTCTCACTCGATTTCATTCGAAATAATACATAAGAATATACTAAAAGGTTGATTTTTGACTCTTTCACTCTACTAGTGCCTTCGTGAGTCACTTTGAGTATGTGCCAAATATCAAAAGTCGTTTCACAAATCGAAACTCGATTGATCTCATTTTTATCTAGAGCACAAAACAAGGCATTTATAGCCTTGGCATTTAAAGCGAAAGTCTTCTTCTCCAATTCATTCCAATCGATCATTGAAAGAGAAGACTTTTGAAATCCATTTTCTATAATATTCCAAAGCTCAAATTCGTAGAAATTAGGAAGATTCTCATTCTAGTCTTCCAATACGTGTAATCCATCCCATTGAACATGGGCGGACATGTAATTGAGTGACCCTCTTGGTTTCCGGCAAATGCCATCTCTCTTGGGTTTTAATCCAACTGAGAGTGAACCTTGCTCTAATACGAATTATTAGGATTAAGAGCGCACTAAGAGGGGGGGGTGTGAATTAGTACAATGAAAAACTTTTACGATTTCAATAAACTTATTTCGATTAAAGCCGATTCAATAAGAATGGTTTCAACTCAAATCCTTTTTGGAAGAACTTTGAACTTGAAACCTTTTGTGAAAGAGCAAGAAAAGACTAAGGTGATTTATAGCAAAGTAAAGTGCATAAATAAAAAGCGTCGGTTTTGTAAGGTCTTCGTACTATTAAAGCTAATCTCGGAAAATGCTTACGTTAAAGCATAAGTAGACGTAGTTAAGGCACAGTAAGGAGGAGAGGCAGTTTGCTATAAAGGAAAGTTGCTCAAAGTAAATGCAAATTGAGTTTTTAGAGTGGTTCGGTCAACATGCCCTATATCCACTATCGGCTTCCTCCTCCGACGAGGTTACCGGCGTCCACTAGAGGCCTTCCTTCAATAGGCGAAGGCCAACCACCCTTTTACAACTTTTCTCCTTTTGCTAGGCTTAGGAGACAACCCTTACAAGTTTTACTCCTCTCTTGAATAATCTCAACACTTAGAAAGAAGGCGGAGAACTCTAGCTTTTACAACACTTTAATGCCTCAAAGACTCAAGATAATATTAAGTTTTTGTTGCCCTTTCATGAGGAAAGAGTGGGGTTTTTATAGGCCCCAATGAGTTAAAAAAATGGAGTCTAAAAGTGTCTATTCCCAGATTTCTGGGGTCCTGGCGATACCACCGCCATTACTGGGCGGTACTACCGCCTGTCATCTAACAATGGGTGGTACTACCGCTCAGTCTGGGTGGGACTACCGCCTGATAGCATTCGAAGACCGAGCTCTAGCAGTACCATCACCCAGAATTCCTGGGAGACTAAGTCTCCTAGGCGGTGCCACCGGCAGCTCTAGCGGTGCCATCGCCGGCCAAGAATTCAGGGGTCGAATGGGCTATTCCATTCGGCCCAATTTAGGTATGTTAAGGGCCCAGTTGGCCCCTAATTAAGTTAGTAGAATTACCTCCCAATCCTAACTTAATTTATACTCTAACTATGATAATTAAGATATGATTACTATATTTCGTGTTCTGATGCGTCAATCGCTTCTTCCGACGAGCTTCTAGCGTACTTCTGACGAACATCCGTCGAACTCTCGGCGATGCTCTAGCGGACTCCTGGCAAGCTCCTGGACCTTGCAACCATCTTCTTAGCGAGTTCCGATGAGCTTCTTTAGCAAGCTCCTAGACTTCTCGGCTGGTTCCTACAGAACTTTCGACGAACGTTCGGACTTCTAACGAACTCTCGAACTCCCAATGTGATCTTGATCTTGACTCCGGAATAACACCTGCTGCATGTCTTACTGCCATCGTAGTTAATACTGCACACTTTTCTCAATATATAGATTAGATAAACAAATGACAATTAACTTCATCATCAAAATCCAAGATTCAACATGATCTAATCTGCATTTTAAGTGACACATGACTAGCTTTGATCAGAATAGGCAAAATGATTAAAGCAGGAGGAATTAGACGTTGGGCCAGAGCAAATATGTTAATAGATTGGACGTCGGGCCGGAGGATCAGTCGATGTGTTGGTAGAAGGCTTCGTGAAATGAATTTAGGCATCGGGCTTAGAAGAGTGGACATTACGCCAAGGAGATCGGAGTTGCGGAGTCAACATGCCAATTGGGCAAAAGGCTACAAAAGAGAATGATGTGTTGAAGGATCGGACGAAGCGCCGGATGAATCAATGACATGCCAGAAAATATGGGATTTGCTTATAATTGTTTATGCCTAGATTGAGTTAGTTTAGGTCTAATTAAGTTGGTATTAGGGTAAAATAATGCCAACTCAATTAGGGGTTAATTGGGCCTGAATTGGGAGTGATTTGGGCTCATTGGGAGGCTCATTCAATAACTCAAATGTTGGGCCAAGCGGTGGCACCGCTAGAAGAGGCGGTAGAACCTCCTATGAGTTGGAAAACTCAAAAAGCTCGGTCTATGAGGTTGTCGGGCGGTGGTACCACTAGACTGGGCAGTGGTACCGTATAGTGTCAGGCTACAGGCGATGGTACTGCCCGTACCCGAAATACCCAAAACTTTAAATTTTTGGCTCCATTGTTTAAACCATTTGGGGCTTATAAATACCCCACTTGGGTAGCAAGAAAGGAGCAAGAATTCTAGAGAAAAAAACTGAGTAAACTCTGCTAAAACATTGAGTTCCCTCCTCCTTGTGCTTAGAGTTAGTCCTAAAGGAGGTGTATGAGGGAATACTTGTAAAAGAGTGACTTGTAAAGGTTATCTCCTAAGCTTGTGAAAAGGATAAATAGTTATAAAAGGGTATTTAGTCTTCACCCATTGAAAGAAGACTGATAGTAGATGCCGGTGGCCTCGTCAAAGGAGGAATCGAGAGTGGATGTAGGTCACGACGACCAAACCACTATAAAATCTGGTTTGTATTTCTTTTAAGATCTTTGTTTACATTGTAAACTACTTTACTTACTACGCTTCCATACACTTTCAATTTCAAGCTATCTTTCCAAAATCGACTTTAATCAAATGGAAGTTTCTCAAAATCGATGATTTTATCCGCTGCACTAATTCACACCCCCCCCTCCCCTCTTAGTGCCACTCTTGATCCTAATAAATGTATGTGATTTTCTCTACCATGAGAATAATTCTCAAGTTGTGGAGCCAATCCGTATAATTTGGACCAGTGAGGCGGTTGACATCAAGTATGTCACATAAGGGATTTGAAAGTGACATTTTCTGAAAATAAAGATGCAGCAAAAATAAATAACATGCAGATTTTATAGAAAATAAATAATCAAGATATGAACTTCTATCTTAATACGCTCCCACTATTTTCTTGGCAAGTCACACGACACTCACAATACGTGAAACGAAAGTCTCCAGCAGACTTCTAGTGGAGATCAAGATCCAATCAGTGCCTTTGTGTAATCTCGAGGGACTCAACTAATCACACTAAGCCTGAAAGGTAGGCAACTCTTACCGATCACAACTCATTGTAATTCCCGTCCTGTTCGTGTTGGAAAATCTTGGAGGCGATATCACATGCGCAACGGAAGAACAAAAAATAAAATCCCCTATTCCCAAAGAGATATTCATCGTCGTGCAAAGATTGGTACGCAAAATCTACGAAACTTAAAACTGCATATAAGATAAATTATGTTACTTAAGGAGATTGTATATCTCTAAATCCCTACAAATATCTAGGAGAGGGTGAAGGAGGCAAGCGCCCTCCTCTCTAGTGGTGATCCACAAAGTAGGGCTGCGACGATGCTCCTCAAAACTCCAGGCCTGCTCTGAGGTGGAGAGGGGGAGGAGAATAGGAGAGGCAAGCAAAGGCTCTAGCCCATGAACCACTGAATCCCTCCTATTTATAGAGGTCCCCTATCAACTTAACCCTAATGGATCCTCCTCTATTGGGTATTGAATCTTCATCCAACTACCCAAGCCTCTTAGATTAGTGGATCTTTATCCAATAATCTCTCATAGGCTCTTATTGGATCTTATCCATTGGATCCAATAATTCAAGGGTTTATTGGATATCCAATAAGATAGGGGCTTTGGCGGATATCTCATATCTGAACCTCTACTCATCGTAATGCCTATCATATATGTGATACCCTCTTGGCCCAATATCGAGCTAGTCGTGAGTCATACCTGTCAGAACTTCTTCTAGCTTAATAAATTATTATCTCCATAATAATTCACTCGACTCATCGACTATGGACGTGCTAGACCACTACGCTGCAGACCCCAAACGATACAAGGGAACTCAATCCATTGGACATGTCTGTCCTCAATTACTATGTACCTATAATCTCTCATCTATCTAATATCCCCAAAACCATATACTGAGCATGGTGTTGTCAGACCCATATGGTTTCTACTCGAGTCTTACTCTAATCGGATTCTCCCGGAGAACTCTTTTTCTCTCAATCTGAATGACCCTGGCCAGTGATTTGTATGAGCAAGAATACATGGGATATTCCTCTTATGACATCGAGAGTGGATGATCCTCTATCGAAACTCAATAGCCCTTATAAGGTTGATTACCACTCTCGATGACCAGTTGTGCTAGATCTGGGACATCCATGTTGGGAAATCTTTGGAGGAGATATCACATGCACAGTGGAAGAACAAAAACAAAATCCCCTATTCCCAAAGAGATATTCATCATCATGCAAAGATTGGTGCATAAAAATCCATGAAACTTAAAACTGCGTATAAGATAAATTGTGTTACCTAGGGAGATCGTATATCTCTAAATCCTTGTAGATCTCTAGAAGAGGGTGAAGGAGGTCAAGCGCCCTCCTCTCTAGCGGTGATCCACACAACATGGTTACGACGATGCTCCTCAAAACTTTAGGCCTACTCTGAGGTGGAGAGAGGGAGGAGAATAGGAGAGACAAGCAAAGACTCTAGCCTATGAACCATTGAATCTATCTTATTTATAGAGATCTCCTATCAACTTAACCCTAATGGGTCCTCCCATTATTGGGTATTAGATCTTCATCCAACTACCCAAGCCTCTTAGAATAGTGGATATCTATCCAATAATCTCTCATGGGCTCTTATTGGATCTCATCTATAGGATCTAATAATTGAGGGGCTTATTGGATATCCAATAAGATAGGGGTTCCGGCGGATATCTCATATCCTAACCTCAACTCATCGTAATGCCTACCATATGTGTGTGATCCTCTAGGCTCAATATTGAGTTAGCCGTGAGTCATACCTATCAGAACTCCTTTTAACTCAGTGAATTATTATCTCTATAATAATTCACTCGACTCATCAATTGCGGATGTACTAGGCAACTACATCGTAGTCCCCAAACGACACAGGGGATTCTAATCCATTGGACCTATCTGTCCTCTGTTACCATGTACCTATAGTCCCTCATCCATCTAATATCCCAGAGATTGTATACTGGGCATAGTGCTGTCAGACCCATACGGTTTCTACTCGAGTCTTGCTCTAATCAGATTCTCCTGGAGAACTCTTTCTCTCTCAATCCGAATGACCCTAGCTAGGGATTTGTCTAAGCAAGAACACATGGGATATTCCTTTTATGACACCGAGAGTGGATGATCCTCTATCGACACTCAATAGCCCTCGTAAGATTAGCTACCACTCCCGAAGACCGATTGTATTAGATCTGAGACATCCAAACTTATAAGTCCAGTATTAAAGAGTGGAGCACTCATACAGGACATCCTTGGTGTCTCAAGTCTAAAGACCAGATACACCACTAGGACTACGGAATCGCTGTTTGAAAATAAAGCATCGTTAACTATTCAGCATTCCGTAAGCAAATCAATCAGTGAACTCATTCCCCAATGAGCACCTGTATTGTATCCCTAGTGTCCCCACATGAGCAGCTATGAGACTAGTTGCATCCATCATATAGATAGGTATACAACACACTAGTCTGTCCGGTTATCTCGATGTCCTACTTGAGTAACCTATAACCGGGATTATTTAGGATCTATGTTTAAAGACGAATCGATCTCATTATCATGATCTCATCACGATCCGATTCCCATTACACAGATCCAAGGACATCACGATATATATATGCATATATGCAATAAGCAATATAAAGTGATAAATACTAAAATATAAAAAGCAAAAAGACTGCGTGTCAAGGCACACGTGCCATCACTTATGTAATTGGCTTGTTGGGCACCTATGACTAACAATCTCTCACTTAACCTAAAGCCAATCACCTATATGTCTGATCCCCATCAGACCCTTGTGACGCTCAAAGACAAATTGAGACAATGGCTTTGTTAATGGATCTGCAATGTTATCTTTGGATGGAACTCTTTCCACTACTACATCTCCTCGGGTCACGATCTCTCTGATCAAGTGGAACCTCCTCAGAACATGCTTAGATTTCTGATGAGACCTAGGTTCCTTCGCTTGAGCAATTGCCCCATTGTTATCGTAATATAAGGAAATCGACTCCTCACTGCCCAAAACAACTCCTAGATCTGTAATGAACTTCTTCATCCAGACTCCCTCCTTTGCTGCCTCTGCTGTAGTAATGTACTCTGCCTCTGTGGTCGAGTCAGTAGTAGTATCTTGCTTAGAACTTTTCCAGCACACTACTTCTTCATTCAAGGTGTACATATACCCCGAATTCGACTTGCTATCATCGACATCAAACTAAAAACTTGAGTTCGTGTAGCCTTCAACCCTGAGGCTACTACCTCCATATACTAGTAAAAGATCCATAGTCCTTCTCATCCCTGATTTTTGGGGTACTAGTAGTACCATCGCTTGTGCTGGGTAGTACCATCACCTGTATCACTAACACTAGGTGGTATCATCACCCAGTTTGACGGTACCACCACTTGGTAGACTATATCTGGACGTACAATCACCTATTTTGGCGGTACCACTGCCTATCACAATCTCGGAGATTGTGCCACCGATGGTTCCACCTGTTGTGTCATTGTTTGAGCCTTTCACTTGGCCCAGCATAGCCCAAACTTAGGCCCAATTGGCCCCTAATTCAGTTAGCTCAATTCCAACCCAATTACACATAAAACCTACTTCGATCTAGACAATTATTAAAAAGCTAAATCAAATGTTGTCCAGCATGTCATTGGTTCATCGATGCCTCATCTGATTCTTCGGTGCATCATCCTCTCTTTAGGCCTATTGCCCAATCGGCCAATTTTCTTAGCTCAATTTTCGCTCTTCTTGGCCTGAGGCCTTCTATTGATACGTCGACCGATCCTCTGGCTCGACGTCCAATCTTCTGGCATATTCTACTCTGGCCTAACATGATTCATCCTGCTTTAATTGTCTCTCTTTGATCGAAGCTTCCTACATCACTTAAAACGTAGATCAAATCATAAACACTATCAATTGGTTTCATCATCAAAATCCAAGATTCAATAGGATCTCCATACAACTATCCAAGCCTCTTAAATCAGTGGATCTCTATCCAATAATCTCTCATTGGCTCTTCTTAGATCTTATCCACAAGATCCAATAATTCATGGGTTTATTGGATATCTAATAAGATAGAGGCTCCAGCGGATATCTCATATGCGAACATTTACTTATTGTAACACTAACTATATGTGTTTGACTCTCTAGGCCGAATATTAAGCTGGCTATGAGTCATATCTATCATAACTCCTTCTGACTCAATAAATTATTATCTCCATAATAATTCACTCAGTTTATCAATTACATATGTACTAGGCCACTACGCCGTAGTCCCTAAATAATACCAGAGAATCTAATTCATTGGACATTTCTATTCTCAATTATTGTGTATCTATAGTTCATCATCTATCTAATATCTCAAAGATCATATTTCAGGCATAGTACTGTTAGGCCCATTCAATATCTACTCGATCCTCGCTTTAATCAGATTCTCCCGAAGAATTCTTTCTCTCTCAATCTAAATGATCATATTTAGGGATTTGCTTGAGCAAGAATATATGGGATATTACTTTCATGACATTGAGAGTGGATGATCCTTTGTCAACACTCAATACCTCTTGTAAGGTTGGTTGTCACTCCCGATGACCGATTGTTCTAGATTTGGAACTTCCAAGTTTATAAGTCTGGTATCAAAGAGTGGAGTACTCATACAGAACATTCTTTGTGTCTCAAGTCTAAGGATCAAATATACCACTGGGATGATGAAATTGTTAGGAACAAGTTCACTAAGAGGGGAGGTGAATTAGTGTAGTGGTAAAAATTATGTCGGTTCAAAACTTCATTGCGATTAAATCCGTTTCTGACGAAAACCATTTCATAAATATCTTAACTTGAAATTGTACGGAAACATAGTGAAGAAGGAATTCAGTTTGTAATAAAGACATTAGCAAGAAGTAAAATGCAAACCAGATTTTAGAGTGGTTTGGTCGTTGTGACCTACATCCACTTCGCCGATTCCTCTTCCGTCGAGGCCACGGGCATCCACTATCGATCTTCCTTTAATAAGCGAAGATCAACCTCCTTCTTACACCCCTCTTCTCTTTTTACTGGGTTTAGGAGACAACCCTTACAAGCACTCACTCCTCTCTCAAACTATTCTAACACTTAGACTAGAGGAGGATTCTCACAAGAGATTTCTACAGCATTTTTCCCTTTTTAAATTCTTTGTGTTTGTGTTTGTTAATCAGGTATAAGAGGGGTATTTATACGCTTCAAGTTGATTCAAACTTGGAGCCTAAAATGGTCTCATCCCAGGTTTCCTGGGTACTGACGGTACCACCTCCGTTCCTGGGCGGTACTACCACCGTAGGATCTAGTACTGAGCGGTACCACTACCGAACAAGGGTGGTACCACCACTAGTAGCATTGTTGCCAGCGGTACCACTGCCCAGCCTAGGTGGTACCATCGCCCAGGAATCTTATGGTGCTGTTCCCTAGGTGGTGCCACCACCGACCCTAGCAGTGCCACCACCGGCCAGGGTTTCAGCACCCTAGTTAGGCCTTGAATCCGGCCCAAACTAGTCCAACTTTGGGCCCAATTGGCCCCTAACAGAGTTGATGGGATTACCTCCCAATCCCAACTCTAATTATGTGTTAATTACGATTCCTAAGACATAATCAAGCAAGATAAGTATGGTTTCTTCCGGTGAGCTTCCGACGATCTTTTGGCGAACTTCCAACGATCTCTCGGCAATGTTCTGGCGGACTCCCAGTAAGCTCCTGGACTTCCCGACGATCTTCTTAGTGAATTTCGACAAGCTTCTTTGGCAAGCTCCTAGACTTCTCGGTTGGTTCCTGTAGAACTTCTGACGAACGTTTGGACTTCCGATGAACTCTCGAACTCCCAACAAAATCACGTTCACTCCAGGACTTCATTTTGCTTTATGCCTTTCTATCATAATTAATCCTGCACACACAAAAATACACTTCGATCAATTATTACTAAGCATGAATCATGTTGTCCGGCATGTCATTGGTCCATCGACGCTTCGTCCGATTCTTCGGCGCATCGTCCTCTCTTGTGGCCTATTACCCAATTGGCCAGTTGACTCTGCAACTCCAATATCCTTAACGCAATATCTGCTCTTCTTAGCCCAATGTTCAAATCCATGACCCAAAGCCTTATGTCGATACGTCGATCGATCCTCAAGCTCAACGTTCAATCTTCTAACATGTTCCTCCGGCCCAACATGATTCTTCTTACTTTAATTGTCTCATCTTGATCGAAGCATCCTGCGTCACTAAAAATGTAGATCAAATCATAAACACTTATCAATTGATTTCATCATCAAAATTCAAGATTTAACAATCTCCCCTTTTTTTATGATGACAACAAATTGATGACGGAGTTAACCTTAACTCTCGGAGTTTAAACAAACTCCCCCTATCAATATGTCATATTGATAGATCCTTGAATTCAAGCTGAATTCAAGTCATTGCAAATTTTATCATAAATATTTGTAACATGTCATCATGCATAACATGATCATACTTCTCCCCCTTTGTCATCAACAAAAAGAAGAAGTTCCAACTATCAAATGTTTGGATATAAGTTTAAATCATTGCATGAAAAACATAATATCAAGTTTTATGATCATGCAATTTGTAAGCTAGAAAATTTAGCAAGTGTTACATTATGCAAGCTTTCAAGTTTTAGACATGCAAGGTAATAAGATAGCAAGTTTACAACATACAAGCTAGCAAAAATTTCAAAAGCAAATTCAAGATAGCGATGTTCAAGATAGCAAGCTAGCAAAATTTTACAAACATTTTAAAATATGCAAGATAGCAATTTTGAGATGTTCAAGAAAGTAACTCTTGCTTCTTGAAATATAAGTTTTGCTAGATATGCAAGTTAACATTTTTTGCTTCTTGAGATAGGCAAGATTGCATTCTGCATGATGTTCAAGATAGCAAATTCTGCATCATGCAAGCTAGTGAATCTTACAACATTTTAGAATATGCATAATCACCAAATCATCATAAATTTTAATGATGTGAAAAATTACAAATTTTGCAAGTTTGCATTTGTACGTCTTGAGATTTGCAAGATAGCACTTCTTGCTTCTCTTTTGAGATGAACAAGCTAGCAAGTTTACTTCTTTTGCAATGTACAAGTTTCTCAATTTTGCATCTTGAGCTAGCAATTTTTCTTTCCCTTTATCATTGTCAAAAAGAAGAAAAGAATACAGTTTTGTATCTCTCTTTCCCTTAACAACGATTTCCAAGTCATGACAAAGGTAAAGTATTCATTCTTATTTCAAAATGCCATAATTGAGATAAACCTTGAATTCAAGTCAAAGCAATTTCAATCATGATTCACATCATATGCAATACATCACATACATCATCATAATAAAATGCATAAGTATTGCATGCATCATTCCAATTCATAAATATTTCACATCATGATGGTATCAATTTATCAAATTACATCCTACCATGCATGATCATAACTTCTCATTTGTATGCATCAAAATAATATCAAGAGTATTTTCATGCATAATTTCATATCATCACATGAAAAATATCAAGAGAATTTTGGTGTTGAGATACACAAATAATGAAGACAAATCAAGAGACACCATGATTCATTTTAACAAATCTCCTCTTAAATAAATAACGAAAATAATTCTTAGGAGATCAAATGATATAATATCTTGATTCATGCATAAGAAATCTCAAGTTATAAATTTCAAAAAATCAAGATAAAGCTCATTCAAATTCAAATCATCAAATCATCAAAATTTATTTCAAGAGATTCAAAATGACATAAATAACTTTATTAATCTCTTAGTGAAAATTCGATAAGATAGAGAAAAAGAAATTAAAAAAAAAAATACTTTTATCTTTTTAGTTGTTTTAATTCATGTGATTTGTTTTATATAAGCATGCTCAAGTTTCTCGTATAAAAACAATATATCATGGTTTAAAATCGAAAAAGTAAATCTCATAATAGAAATCATCAAGATCAATAAACCATAAATTACCCAAAAATCATCATTACTTCAAATCATACATAATTTAAATATAAAATCATCAAACATGATACTTACATTATTTCATATAAGCATGCCTTTTTTTCATTTATGCTAAATCAAAACATGCATCATTTTTAAAACCGAAAAAGCCACTTTCATTATGGTAAAAATAGATAGTCCATAAATCACTAAAATAATCATGCATAATTTTGAAATATAAATTTATTAAGCATGATCATTATGTATCACTACTTTGGGCATGACATTAAAACATGGTTTCAAGTTTTCAAGGTATGCATAATTTCATATTAAGCATGATATCAAACCTCTTAACATTTTCATTAAGACATCAAGCATCGTTTCATTAGATATAAATCATTTTCAATCAAAATCAAAAATCAATACGGAAATCAATATGATACACATTTTTATTTCTTTAGACAAAAGATTTGATTTATCTTTTTATGTGATTGATTTTATATAAGTATTCTCAAAATTTTCATGTGAAAGCCATCCAAAAAAACTCAAAAAGCAATACAAAATCATCACAATACACATAATTGTTTATACCATACAAGAAATTAATCACTAGATTTAATTCTAACATTTTGTTCATTTATCATAAGACATGTAATTTTCATGATCATTTTTAAAATTACTAGAATGATAAGCATGATCCTAATTTTTTTAGGATTTTCATTATATTAAACATGCAATTTTTAAGAAAATTAATTCTAAACTAAATTTAAAATAACTCATGAAAAGCATTATGTAATTTCAAAATAAATTAAGGGCATTTTGATTACCTCATCATCGAAAGCTGTTAAGGCGTAGTTTGCCACCTCGCCTTTGTTGATTTTCTCCTCGTCTTCGGAGGAGCTTGATTCATCCAAAGTCACCTTTTTCTTCTTGCATTCATAGCAAGTAGTTGTATTCTTTTTGTTCTTTAATTTTTGTTTTATGAACTTTTTAAATCTCATAGTGAGGAGTTCAAGTTCACCATCACTTGAGCTTATGCTCGAGTAGTCTTCGATTGTTCTCAGTCTGAAATCCTTCCTGTACTTTAGAAGGTGGTTCTCAAGTTCTTCACGTGCATTGCACATCATTTCATAGGTCATTAGAGACCCGATAAGTTTTTCGATCAAAAAAATATTCAAATTTTTTTATTCTTGAATAGCTATTATTTTTGAATCCCAATTTTTAGAAAGCAATCGTAAAATCTTGTTAACGAGTTCAAAATTAGAAAAGCATTTGCCAAGAGCTTTTAAACCATTGACGACATCCATAAAATTGGTGTACATGTCAACAACGGTTTCACTTGGTTTCATATGAAACAATTTGAAATCATGTATTAAAAGATTAATCTTTGAAACTTTTAATCTACTAGTGTCTTCGTATGTGGTTTCAAGAATATGCCAAATATTGAAAGTCGTTTCGCACTAAGAAACCCAATTGAATTCGTTTTTGTCTAAGACACAAAATAGAGCATTCATAGCTCTAGCATTTAAAGAAAACGTCTTCTTCTCCAAATCATTCTAATCATTCATCGGAAGAGAAGACCTTTGAAATCTATTTTAGACCATATTCCATAAATTTAAATCAATCGAAAGCAAGGAAACTCTCATTCGAGTTTTCCAATAAGTGTAGTCCGTCCCATTGAAAAAGGGAGAATGAATAAGAGAAAGTCTCTCTTGAAAGCCGAAATGAGCCATTTCTCTTGGGTGTTAAACCAATGAGAAATACGAGACTCTGATATCAACTGTCAGGAATAAGTCGGCACTAAGAGGGGGGGGTGAATTAGTGCGGCGGTAAAACTTACGTCGGTTCAAAACTTTATTGTAATTAAATCCATTTTCGATGAAAATTATTTCATAAATATTTTAACTTGACATTGTACGAAAACGTAGTGAAAGAGGAATTCAGTTTGCAATAAAGATAAATAGCAAGAAGTAAAATGCAAATCAGATTTTAGAGTGGTTCTGTCGTCGTGACCTACATCCACTTCGCTGATTCCTCTTCCGTCGAGGCCACCGGCATCCACTATCGATCTTCCTTTAATAGGCGAAGATCAACCTCCTTCTTACACCCCTCTTCTCCTTTTACTAGGTTTAGGAGACAACCCTTACAAGCACTCACTCCTCTCTCAATCTATTCTAACACTTAGACTATAGGAGGAATCTCATAAGAGATTTCAACAGCATTTTTCCCTTTTTAAATTCTCTATACTTGTGTTTGTTAACTAGGGATGAGAAGGGTATTTATAGGCTTCAAGTTGATTCAAACTTGGAGCCTAAAAAGGTCTCATCCCAGGTTTCTTGGGTACTAGCGGTACTACCACCATTCCTGGACGATACTATCGTCGTAGGATCTGGTATTGGGTGGTACCACCGCCGAACAAGGGCTGTACCACTGCTAGCAGCATTGCTGCTAGTGGTACCACCACCCAGTCTGGGCAGTACCACCGCCCAGGAATCCTGGGGTGTTGTTCCCTAAGCAGTGCCATCGTCGGCCCTAGCGGTGTCACCGTTGGCTAGGGTTTCAGCACCCTGGTTGGGCCTTGAATCCAGCCCAAACCAATCCAGCTTCAGGCCTAGTTGACCCCTAACAGAGTTGATGGGATTACCTCCCAATCCCAACTCTAATTATGTGCCAACTACGATTCCTAAGACATAATCTAAGCAAGATAAGTCTGGTTTCTTCCGGCAAGCTTCCGACGATCTTCCGGTGAACTTCCGACGATCTCTCGGCAATGTTCTGGCGGACTCCCGTCATGCTCCTGTTCTTCATGACGATCTTCTTGGTGAGTTCCGACAAGCTTCTTTGGCAAGCTCCTAGACTTCTCGGTTGGTTCCGGTAGAACTTCTGACAAATGTCCGGACTTCCAACGAACTCTCGAACTCCCAATGAAATCGCGTTCTTGACTTTGGGACTTCATTTTGCTTTATGCCTTGCTATCATAGTTAATCCTACACACACAAAAATACACTTCGATCTAGACAATTATTACTAAGCATGAATCATGTTGTCCGGCATGTCATTGGTCCATCGACACTTCGTCCGATTCTTCGGCGCATCGTCCTCTCTTGCGGCCTATTGCCTAATCGGCCAGTTGACTCTGCAACTCTAATATCCTTAGCGCAATACACACTCTTCTTGGCACAATGCCTGAATCCATGGCCTGAAGCCTTCTGTCGATACGTCGACCGACCCTCCGACTCAACGTTCAATCTTCTGACATGTTCCTCCAGCCCAACATGATTTTTCTTGCTTTAATTGTCTCATCCTGATCAAAGCATCCTACATTACTAAAAACATAGATCAAATCATAAACACTTATCAATTGGTTTCATCATCAAAATCCGAGATTCAACATAAATCACTATCTGACAATGAGGCATCATCAACCATCCAATATTCTATGAGCAGATCGATATGTGAACTCATTCTCCAATGAGCACCTACATTGTATCCCTAGTGTCTCCCATACAAGCAACTATGAGACCAATTACCTCCATCATATGGATGGGTATACAGCACACTAGTCTATATGGTTATCTCGGTGTCTCTCTTGAGCAACCTATGACTAAAATTATTTAGGGTTTATATTTAAAGGCAAATCGATCTCATTATTGTGATATCATCATGATCCGATTTCTATTGCATAAAGCCATGAACATTATAATATATGTAACAAGCAATATAAAGTGAGAAAAATGTCAAATATGTAATAGGCAAGAGTACGTATCATGTCACACGTGTCATCACTCACGTGATTGACTTATAGAACACCTATGACTAGCACTGTATACTTATCCATATGATGGAAGTGGTTCGTCTTCTCATAGTTGCTCATATGGGGATACTAAGGATACAGGTGCTCATTAGAGAATGAGTTCACTGATCGATCCACTCATTAAATACTGGATGGTTAATGATACCTTATTGTCAAACAATGATTTCATCGTACCAGTTGTGTATCTAATCCTTAGATTTGAGATACTAAGGATGTCCTATATGAGCCTATACTCTTTGATACTGGACTTATAGGTCATGAAGTTCTAGATCTAGTACAATCGATCATTTAGAGTAGTAGTCATTCTTACGTAGGCTATTGAGTGTCAATAGAGGATTATCCACTCTTAGTATTATAAGTGGAATATCCATTCTTGCTCAGATAAATCCCTTACTAGAGTAATTTGAATTAAGAGAAAAAGAGTTCTCTGGGAGTATCTGATTAGAGCGAGACTCGAGGAGAAACTGTATGGGCCTAATAACACTATACCTGGTATATAGTCTTTGAGATATTAGATGGATGAGGGACTATAGGTATATGGTAATTGAGGATAGATAGATCCAAAGGATTGGATTCTCTTATATCGTTTGGGGACTCTGACGTAGTAGCTTAGTATGTCCACAATCGATAAGTCGGGTGAATTATTATAGAGATAATAATTTACTGAGCCAAAAGGAGTTCTAACCGGTATGACTCACGTCCAGCTCGATATTGGGCCTAAAGGATCACACATATATGGTAGGTGTTACGACAAGTTAAGGTTCGGATATAAGATATCTACTATAGCCCCTATCTTAATAGATATCCAATAAGCCCCTGAATTATTGGATCCTATGGATGAGATACAATAAGAGCCAATAAGAGATTATTGGGTAGAGATTCACTAAAACAAAATGCTTCGGTAGTTGGATAGAGATCCAATACCAATAGGGCAAGATCCATTAGGGTTAAGTTGATAAGAGACCTCTATAAATAGGAGAAAACCAAATGACTATAGGCTAGACTCCTTTTGGCTGCCACCTCCTATTCTCCTCTCCCTCTCTCTTCCTCAGCCAACAACCACTAGTTGACCTTCTTTATCCTTTCCTACATATCTATAGAATTTCAGGAATATACAATCTCTCTAGGTATCATGCATCTCTTAACATAATGTGATTTTTTAATTTTACAAGTTTTTACGTACCAATTTTTACACAAAAATCAAAAATTATTTTCTGTAAAAATTTAGGATTTCTATTTTCTATCTTTCTACTACTTATGTGATATCATCCCAATTTTTCACACTTTCTAATTTGGTGTGAGTTTCCTTAAGAGTGAGTTAGATGACTCACTTTAGGCTTTTGTAAGTTTAAGTCTCCCACCTTTAAATGTTGGTGTTGGACTATTTGGTTGTAGTGTCTTGTCACAATGTGCTTATAGGTTAAGATTCATAGATGCACCTTGGCCTAGACTTCATCGATTAGATTAAGGTTCACCCTAAGTTCTCAGACCAACACCCCTTCGTTGTAGTCATGGGTTTGGATAGTTGAGAGCATTATCACTCATGGAATAACTATTTTGGTTTCTTAAGTAAGGTGAAAAGAGATTGTCTTATGGATATCTGAAGTAAGGTGAATAACTATTTTGTTGGACTATCTAGGTATTGTTTGATAGCTTTAGATGATACTTGAAAGCTCATTAATCCCTTTAGCATCGGTCCTTCCATAATAACATAATTGGTGACTTTTGTCTATCCATTCATTTGAGTGCATGCTAAAAATAAGATAGAGTGTGATGCTAAAAGAGTTATAAAATTCTTTAAATTTTATATTATTGAATTAAATTGGAGTTTCATTGTTAGTAATAAAGATCATTTGGAACACCTGTGTAGAAGACCAAAATTAGCATAAAGCCCACTATCGAGAGGTTATTGATAAATAGATATATAACTCATCCTCAAGATGTGAACTAGTTATGAAGGTGAGCCAAGGTATTACTTGAATTGGTTAAACACCATTTGACATTCACACATTTATGGAATTCCTTTAGCTACTTCAAGATCTGAAAGAATGGTAGACACCTATCATGGATTTTAAAAAGAAGCCGACTTAAAGCGATGATTTGATCGGTCAATTATTGAATTTTTTTTACTAATGATGAGGTTCATATCTAGTATGGTGTTCATATCTAGTATGGAATTGTCAATGACAAATCACATATTACAACGTAAGTTTATTGGAAGAATTTGAGTTTGTTTTACTTGCAGTTAGAACAACATCCATTGCAAGGATAAAGAACAAGAAGCGAAGAGGAACCTATCATTGAAGATATTTTTTTTTGCCATGGATCAAAACATCCAATCCTTTATTTATTCAAAAATTCTCTACCACTTTGTATGTCAAAAAGGAAGCTCCAGTTTAGTTTGTTAAGGTCTTTGGAAAAGATGATTTTGTGGAGACAATCTTAATCTTTAATTCATTAATCATCCAGACAAGGCAAAGTAAGCTTATTACACTCGAGTATACTCACTATAACTCTAAACTCTATGATCTTCATGATCCAACCAACGAATTTTATATAGTCCTCATGGATACATCATATATATTATATTTAATATAAATCTATTTTCTTCAAGACACTTTTTTTTTCATTTTTCAAGAATCAATAGTTAATTTTATTCATTCTTTTAAAGGGTTTTAATGTGTTTTACCTCTTGATATGATAAACATTTTCATGATGCCTTCCAACAATGGACAAGTTTAATTCTAACATTGCTAACAGTGCCTTGCATAAGCAAAAAAAACTACCTTTTGATGAACTACCATTCAAGAAAGCACTTTGCAAGGGCTAATCAAATTGCTTACCATCTTGCATAAGTCTAGTAATGGGCATCCAGTGTCCTTGTAAAATCTCATCCTCTTCTCATGCTAAAGGCCACCAACAGATATGCCAAATACCTCTGTGTTTTTGTTATCTACAGGATGACAAGCTTAATTGTGATAGATCATGAAATTATTCACAGGATGGATACATAGGTTTTATCGTTACAACGATGGATGGTACTTTATGTTTTGGTTGGTTGTAGGTACTTGAGCAATATGAACATAATACATTGTGAAGGTAAAAGGATTTTGGAGCGCCTCGAAGCGGCAAATAGGAGGGCACCCAATTTATCATTGTGGAAACCTGACTCTTGAGTCATTGTGGATGTTCTTACCAATGAATCTTCTCCTTCGTGAAAGGAGTATTTTTGTATACTTGAATCATTTTGTTGTCTACTCTATGTCCTAAACTCTGATCTTGAGTAGTGGCAGCACCACTGACACCAGAACAAACAATAGGCTCCAAGAAAAGGTGAAACAAGGATCAAAAACAAGAAAGAGAAAGTGATGGTCTAATCTTCTTATTTACTCACATCAAGTTGGCCGATCTGTGTGATTGCAAGCCTCGAATGCCCCACCATCACCCGAGAAGGTAACAACGCTGCACTGCACCGCACAATTCAACAGGAAGCAAATTGGTGCTAGCTTTATCCATTTGCTTAACTATCTCCAAAGCACTACCACTCGATAAAGCACCCACTGTAGCTCAAAGTTTGAAGACGTGGTTCATCTTCTTCCTCGCTGCCTCATCTCTTAGTCAGAAACCATCAGTGTCTAAATCGTGGCATCACCATGCTGCAATTCTCCAAGACAACACCCATATGCTGAGGACAAGACGATTCTTTGGCGGCTGCTTAAGATTGAAATCTCCAAGATATCTTCCAGGGTTGATGATCTTAGAACAGAAAAGTGCAACCCACATCCAGTCTCAGGCATATAAATTGCTTTGTGGTGTTCAAAAGCAGAATTTTATCGAACGATAGTGCTCACTTTAGACTTCCCGCTACTCCACTACAAATCCAAATGGAATGTTATTGCCTGCTAAATGACTGTGGAGCTCATGGTGGATGATCTATCCATCCCTTCTCAAAGAAACAAGAATTAATGACCCACTTCCAGGGTGATGATGATGACGATAATGAGATCAGATAGCATATTGAACATTGGAGCCAGCTTTTATCCCACTTCTGTTGACTTGTGCTGGTACCAAATCAATCCCTAAGAACATGTCTTTTATTTAGTCTTTTCACTGTCTTGTTTGTATACTGCCGCTCTTGTGAAACACGTGGAGATGTAAATGGTGTGTGCCATGCGCACGTAAGTTTCTTCCACTGTCACTTGTTTAGTTGCTTGACAGGATATAGCATTACTAGGAGCCTTTTTCTGCTTGCGTAGTGTTAGGTTATCTCAAATCACGCACTCTTGTTGTGTTGTATGACTCGTTCCCATTGAAGAATCTTCCAACTCAATGTAATGGTAGTGCAGATGTATAAATACGCACCAAGGTCGCCTCAGCCAGATACAGAGCATTCAGCTGTTGGGTACTCATCCAAAACTCATCTCGACCATATAGAATACGTTGCTTTTACGGCCTGTCATATATATATATATACTCCTTTGGATCTTTGTAGTCGACAACCAAAGCAGAGAATATGATTGCTTCTCATCTGATGGAGTTGCTGCTGCTGATTGAGCTGCTACTTTTCGGAGTTCAGCTTAGCGTGGCATCTTTGACTTCAAATTATTATGCTGCGATCTGCCCTTTCGCTGAGTTCATCGTGAGGAACACAGTGAACCAGGCGTTGCGTAGTGATGCCACTCTTGCTGGAGGTCTTCTGAGGCTACACTTTCACGATTGTTTTGTCCAGGTTTACCTGAATTCATGATCTCGTTTAGTATGAACTAATTGGTGTCTTATTTCTCACGTTAGCCATTTATAAGTACTTGCTCAGCTTGCTTCGACAGCGAACCCATCAAATTCCGTGCCTAAACCTCACGCCCTTTGCCCGTCGTCAGTTAAACCATCATATAGCCCGTTTCGTGTTATTCTTATTGGTACATAGCAACAGAAGAAATAACAAGAGTAGCTGTGGAGATGCTTGATTCAACATAACTCGTAGCTATCAAGTGTTCTCATTTGCTTTAAATGATTTAGGGATGTGATGGATCGGTTCTCATCGATTCTACCGAGGATAACACCGCAGAGAAGGACTCTCCTGCGAACCTGAGTCTACGTGGATACGAGGTCATAGATCAGGCCAAGCAAATGCTCGAGAATCAATGCCCCGGAGTTGTTTCATGTGCAGATATCGTTGCACTGGCAGCCAGAGATGCAGTTTTTATGGTACGATCGATAATGCTTCACTTCCTTTCTGATCGTTGTCTGCTTTTTGACACTAATGTTACTTTTGGTTCTTAATCAGTCTGGAGGTCCCTACTACGACGTAGCAAAGGGAAGAAAGGATGGGAGACGTTCCAGAATAGAAGACACCATCAACCTGCCTCCGCCAACCTTAAATAGCACAGACCTCATCGAGATGTTTGCTAAGCATGGGTTTACCGTTCAGGAACTGGTGGCCTTGTCTGGTAGAGTATCACAAGCGTCCTCGAATATTAATCATAATCGAATTGCCACGACACTGTATTATGTCGTCTTCTTATGGGAAAGCATCGAGAGATGTGATTAGATTAGAGAGTGTTACGATTCAAGAGGAAGCATGAAGAGATGATGTGACCTTTGCCTGCTGCTGCTGCTGTCCTTTGTTTCCGCAGGTGCTCACACTCTGGGCGCTGCGAGGTGCTCCTCGTTCAAGAAACGGCTGAGCAACTTCGACCCCAACAACGACGTGGATCCAACGCTGGATTCGAATTACGCGAGGATGCTGTCGAGATCATGCAGCGCAGGAGATGATACACAAGTGGGCTTCGATTTCACCAGGACCAGGTTTGACGTCAACTACTACTACGCACTGCAAGGGAGGATGGGGCTGCTCACCTCGGACCAAACACTGTACACCAACCCTCAAACGCAGTACATCGTCAACGGCTACGCGATGAACCAAGCCAGTTTCTTCTCCGATTTCCAGCAAGCAATGATCAAGATGGGGTCTCTAAATGTCAAAGAGGGCAATCAAGGAGAGATCAGGAGGAACTGCCGGCAAGTCAACTGATGCATGCAGTAGTGCGTTGTTCTCACTTGCAGTTCCAAGCTGTGTTTGTGGTTTTGGCAATCTTAATCTGACTTCATAATATATATTTCTAATAAGACTGCTGTAAGTAAAGTGAGGTATGGATGGTGAGTTCTAATACTCCTTCGCTACATGTCTAGGTTCCTGAATTTAAGATGATGTATATGTAGGTTACCTACTTAAAATTTGACCTCGATAACACCGGTGCAATTATTTCAGGCCACTTATTTTTAGAAACACTCAACGAATTTGATCAAATCATAGACATTATGTCTATAGAAACATAATGGGCTTGATTCAATCCGGTCACCAGACATCATATTGGACAACGATTGAACACAAACTTCAATTATCATATAGTTAATAGTCTTTTTTTTTTTTTTATCTTCACCTTTCTAACATATCCTATTTATTGGTAAATGTATATGGTTTATGTTAGGATCGAGAGCACTAAGAGGGGGGGGGTGAATTAGTGCAGCGGAAATCTTACAGCGATTAAAAGCTAAAAGCTGCGTTCGTTCAATAAAAACTATTATGATGCAAAAGCTAATTCTCAGTTTGTATCTAAGTGCAGTTTGCGTCTAAGCGCAGATTGCGTCTAAGCGCAGTTTGCGTCTGAACACAGTTTGCGTCTGAACACAGTTTGCGTCTAAGCGCAGTTTTGCGTCTAAGCGCAGTTTACGTCTAAACTCAGATTTACGTCTAAACGTAGATTTACGTCTAAACGTAGTTTTACGTCTAAACGCAGATTTACGTCTAAACTCAGATTTACGTCTAAATGTAGTTTTGCGTTTAAAAGCAGTTTTGAACCTGGAAAAGCGTTTTACGTAGAAAGCAATTTGCAGTTATAAATGGAGTCCGAATGTAAGCGTAAACTGCAGTGTGAAGATCGTACGAAAACACGATTTACGTTTGAATGCAGATTCTGAAAGAACAGCACTTAGAACTTGTTCGTGAAAGCGCAGAGAGCAGTAGTAATGGAGGAGGTTTGCAGTAATGATAAAGTGCTCAAAAATAAACGCAAACCAGAGATTTAGAGTGGTTCGGTCAGCCTTGACCTACTCCACTTTTGGCTTCCTCCACCGACGAGGTTGCCGACGTCAACTAGCTGCCTTCCTTCAATGGGCGAAGGCTAACTGCCCTTTTACAGTTTCTCTCCTTTTGACAGGCTCAGGAGACAACCTTTACAGATCCTTTCTCTCCTCTCTTTACAACTCAAGACTTGAAGAACAGAAGGAGGAGAACTTTAGGACTTTACACAAATTTGAGCTCTTAGAATCACTGAAAAGATCAAGAATTCGGTGTGGATCTGTATCTTTTCAGTGCTGAATGGGTGGGGTATTTATAGGCCCCAACCCAGTTCAAATTTGGAGCTCAAAACGATCAAATCGATCAAATCCCAGAATTCTGGGATCAGGCGGTTGCACCTCTTGACTGGAGAGGTGGCACCGCCTGGCAGAGCTCGAAGACTGAGCTCAGGCGATTGCTTCTCTCTGCCAGAGCTCGAAGACTGGGCTCGGTGATTGCATCACCTGGCAGAGCTCGAAGACTGAGCTTGGTGATTGCATCACCTGGCAGAGCTCGAAACTGAGCTCGGTGGTTGCATCACCTGGCAGAGCTCCAAACTGAGCTCAGGCTGATGCACCTCTCTGCCAGAGCTCGAAGACTGAGCTCGGTGATTGCATCACCTGGCAGGGCTCGAGACTGAGCTCAGGCTGATGCACCTCTCTGCCAGAGCTCGAAGACTGAGCTCGGTGGTTGCATCGCCTGGCAGAGCTCGAAACTTGAGCTCTGGCGGTGCTACCTCTTGGCAGAGGAGGTTACACCACCCAGTCTAGCTCGAAGACTGAGCTCTGGGCGGTTGCACCTCTCGGCTGGGGTGGTTGCACCTCCCAGCCTCGCAGCCCTGGCGGTTGCACCTCCTGGCTGGGGCGGTTGCACCTCCCAACCCCCACAGCCCAGGCGGTTGCACCTCCTGGCTGGGGCGGTTGCACCTCCTGGTGCAATCAGGGTCCGAATGGTTCACTCCATTCGGCCCACTTTGAATCTTTTCAGGGGCCCAATTGCCCCAAGATTAAGCTAATGGGATCACCTCCCATTTTCATGCTTAATCATCATGCTAACTACGATTAACTCTAAGACAACTTCTGCAGCTTTGCTCCGATGCGTCAATCGCTTCTTCCGGCGAGTTTCCGGCGAACTTCCGTCGATCATCCGATGAACCCTCGGTGATGCTTCTGCGGACTTCCGGCAAACTCCTGGACTTTGCGACGATCCACTTGGCGAGTTCCGACGAGCTTCGCTTGGCAAGCTTCTGGACTTCTCGGATCTGTCCTCGCTGAACCTCCGACGACCGTCCGAACTTCCGTCGAACTCTTGAACTCCCAACGTGATCATGATCTTGACTCCGGCGCAACTCCTGCTGCTTGTCTATCTTTCATCGTAGTTAATCCTGCACACTTAAAACAAAACTTCGATCGAGACAATTAATCCTTAGCAATTAACCAAGTTGTCCGGCATGTCATTGGTCCCTCGACGCTTCGTCTGATTCTTCGGCGCATCGTCCTCTCCTGCGGCCTATTGCCCAATCGGCCAGTTGACTCCGCAACTCCGATATCCTTGGCACAATACCCGCTCTACTTGGCCCGATGCCCGAGTCCATGGCCCGAAGCCTTCTGTCGATACGTCGACCGATCCACCGGCCCGACGTCCAATCTTCTGACATGTTCCTCCGGCACAACATGATTTTCCTGCTTTAATTGTCTCATCCTGATCAAAGCATCCTGCGTTACTCAAAACGCAGATTAAATCATAAACATATATCAAGTAGTTTCATCATCAAAATACGAGATTCAACAATCTCCCCCTTTTTGATGATGACAACCACTTGATGACGGAGTTAAACTTAACTCCCGGAGTTTAAACAAACTCCCCCTATCAATATGCCATATTGATAGAACCTTGAATTCAACCTGAATTCAAGTCATTGCAATATTCATCATGAATACTTGCAACACGTCAACATGAACATATGCATAAACTTATGCATCACATGTCATGTCATCAACATACTTCTCCCCCTTTGTCATCAACAAAAAGGAGAAGTACCACAATCAAGTGTTTGTGATATTGGTTCAACTTATTGCATGAAAAACATATTATCAAGTTTTATCATCATGCTGTTTTGAAGCCAGAAAATTTAGCAAATGTTACATCATGCTTAGAATATTCAGGCTATCAAGTTTTAGATATGCAAGTTTTACAGCATACAAGATAGCACTTTTAGAACATGCAAGCTAGCAGTTTTGAGATGTTCAAGAAGGCAACTCTTGCTTCTTGAAAATTTTGCTCACTTTGCTAGATGCGCAAGTTAGCATTTTTGCCTCTTTTGAGATAGCAACTTTTTGCTTCTCTTTAGACCAACAAGCTAGCAATTTTTACGATATACAAGTTTCACAATATATAAGCTAGCAAAAATTTCGAAAGCAAATACAAGATAGCTTTCTTGTGTAAGCTCATGATTCTTGCTTCCTATTGCAATGTGCAAATTGCAAGTTTTGCTTCAACTAAGATATTCAAGATAGTGATGTTCAAGAAGACAATTTTTCTTCTTGAAATGAGCAAGTTAGCAATCTTTGCTACTTAAGATAGGCAAGCAAGCAGTCAAGTTTTTGCATCTTCTTGACTTGTACAAGCTAGCTATCTCCCCCTTTGTCATTGTAAAAAGGAAGAGAGAATACAGTTTTGTACTTCTTTTTTTCTTTTACAACGATTTCAAAATCATGACAAAGGATGAATAATCAAGTTATGAATGTCAAGACAATTTTTCATCATGAATATTTTATCATTGCATGCATCATTATCATAAGTTGAAGTATTACATGCATGATATCATATCACCATTCATAATTACATTAATGTTTCAATATAGCAATTTCTTCTCAAAATGTGTAACTTGGCACTCATAGCATTTTAGATCATGATTTACATCATATGCAATACATCACATCATAATTAGAAAGCACAAGTATTGCATGCATAATTGCACATCATAAATGTTTCATATCATGATGGTATCAATTTTGTCAAATTATATCCTACCATGCATGATCAAAACTTCTCCCCATTTTATCATTGAAAACAAGAAGAAAGTAGGGGGTAGAGCATAAAAGTATTAAATATTTTAATCATTTCAAGGCATCATAGATCAAGTTATGATTCGTGATTCATCATAAAGCAAGTTAGTTTTCAATCATCACATAAGGCATTTAAGGAATTTTTGAAACATAGGAGAATGATTAATTTAAGCATACAATGTTTCAATCCAATTCAAGTCATGAATATCAATGCTTTCATATTGTGAGTATCAATTTATGAATACCACAGGATATTATTTGTGACTTCAATTTTGCAAGATCAAGATTATGATTCAAATAAAACTTATTCAAATCAATTCATAATCAAGTCATTAAAATTAATTTCGAGATTCACAAAATATCATGAAATCAAAAGACAAGTTGCATTTCATTTGAAGAACTCCTTTTTGATAAATCTAGGGAGCATAATGAACGATCTTGATTTATAAAGAGCTTCATGTTATAATTATCAAGATCATGATTTTAATAATTATTCTCTTTAGCAAAGAATCACAAAAGCACTTTATTTTTGCATTAGAATTCTCATTGTATTATGATTTATAAATTCTTTTTCTGCACATGAATCATAGGAGATATGTATGTGAAACAAATCTTTGCAAGCAAAGACACTATCATTCATATTTCAAGATGGAATTTATAAGCAGGAATCATTCCATTTTAGAAAAATATTTTTCATAAGTGTATGAGAAAACCCGATTGTTAGGATACCAATTGTTAAGTGAATCCGAAAATGAAATTAGTACTTTCATGCATTCGGATAAGATTTTGCTATAGATTTTCAAGTTCAATTATGAAGATAAAACATGCTCATGATCATAAAAATTTATGTATCCAAAACATATAATTTCCAACATGTTATAGTGTAAAATCATCATGGCAATTAAGTGATTTGAACATTGAATCAAGAATGTCCGAAAAATAATCTTAACACGTTCATGCATTCGAGCACATTTTTGCCATAGTTTTTCAAATATACTCATGAGAATAACACATGCTTATCATTGGCTTAAAACCTCATGCATAAAATTGTTAATCAAAATATTTAATATCATCATTATGCATTTCTTCAAATCAAACATGATCTTTAATTAAAGTCGAGAAATATCAATGGAAATCAACGTAATACACATTTTTACTTCTTAACCATGATTTCATATTTTCAATCAAGATCATTTTATTTATTTATTATAGCATATGCAATATTATCATTTTCGAAATTACTAGCATGATCATGTAATTTTCAAGAAAATTAATTCTAAACTAAAAAGAAAATACATCATGAAAGCGTCAAGTAATTTCAAAATAAATCAAAGGCATTCTAATTACCTCAACGTCGTAGGCTGTTAAGGCGTAGTTTGCCGCCTTGCTTTTGTTGACTTTCTCTTCTTCGGAGGAGCTCGATTCATCCCAATTTTTGTTCTTCTTCTTGCGTTTAAAGCAAGTAGTTTGATTCTTTTTGCTTTTTAATTTTCGTTTCATTTGTAGTTTAAGTTCACCATCACTTGAGCTTATGCTCGAGTGGTCTTCAAATGTTCTATGTCCCAAATCCTTCCTGTTCTTTGGAAGGTTGTTTTGTTCATCATTGTCCTCATCACTTGAGTCATCGCTCAAGTGGCATTCATTTGTCCAGAGTTCCAAATCCTTCCTGTTCTTTGGAAGGTGGTTCTCAAGTTCTTCACGTGCATTGCACGTCATTTCATATGTGATTAATGAACCAATTAGTTCTTCAAGTGGAAATTGGTTCAAGTTTTTCGATTCTTGAATAGCAGTTACTTTTGAATCCCAAGTTTTAGAAAGTGAGCGCAAAACTTTGTTAACGAGTTCAAAATCCGAAAAGCTTTTACCAAGTGAATTTAAACCATTGACGACATCCGTAAAACGGGTGTACATGTCAACAATGGTTTCGCTTGGTTTCATATGAAAAAGCTCGAAATCATGCAGTAAAATATTAACTTTCGAGTCTTTGACTCTACTAGTTCCCTCATGCGTGATTTCAAGAGTGCGCCAAATATCGAAAGCCGTTTCGCACAAAGAAACCCGATTGAACTCATTTTTGTCCAAAGCGCAAAATAAGACATTCATAGCCTTTGCGTTTAAAGAAAAATACTTCTTCTCTAAATCCGACCATTCGTTCGTCGGTTTAGAGGGAAGTTGAAAACCATTTTCAACGATATTCCATAAATCCAGATTTAGAGAAATCAAGAAAACTCTCATTCGAGTTTTCCAGTAAGTGTAGTCCAATCCGTTAAAGAACGGTGGACGAAAGACCGAAAAGCCCTCTTGAAGAGCCATTTCTCTCGGGTGTAAATCCGAAATGAGAGATACCCTGCTCTGATACCAATTGTTAGGATCGAGAGCACTAAGAGGGGGGGGGTGAATTAGTGCAGCGGAAATCTTACAGCGATTAAAAGCTAAAAGCTGCGTTCGTTCAATAAAAACTATTATGATGCAAAAGCTAATTCTCAGTTTGTATCTAAGTGCAGTTTGCGTCTAAGCGCAGATTGCGTCTAAGCGCAGTTTGCGTCTGAACACAGTTTGCGTCTGAACACAGTTTGCGTCTAAGCGCAGTTTTGCGTCTAAGCGCAGTTTACGTCTAAACTCAGATTTACGTCTAAACGTAGATTTACGTCTAAACGTAGTTTTACGTCTAAACGCAGATTTACGTCTAAACTCAGATTTACGTCTAAATGTAGTTTTGCGTTTAAAAGCAGTTTTGAACCTGGAAAAGCGTTTTACGTAGAAAGCAATTTGCAGTTATAAATGGAGTCCGAATGTAAGCGTAAACTGCAGTGTGAAGATCGTACGAAAACACGATTTACGTTTGAATGCAGATTCTGAAAGAACAGCACTTAGAACTTGTTCGTGAAAGCGCAGAGAGCAGTAGTAATGGAGGAGGTTTGCAGTAATGATAAAGTGCTCAAAAATAAACGCAAACCAGAGATTTAGAGTGGTTCGGTCAGCCTTGACCTACTCCACTTTTGGCTTCCTCCACCGACGAGGTTGCCGACGTCAACTAGCTGCCTTCCTTCAATGGGCGAAGGCTAACTGCCCTTTTACAGTTTCTCTCCTTTTGACAGGCTCAGGAGACAACCTTTACAGATCCTTTCTCTCCTCTCTTTACAACTCAAGACTTGAAGAACAGAAGGAGGAGAACTTTAGGACTTTACACAAATTTGAGCTCTTAGAATCACTGAAAAGATCAAGAATTCGGTGTGGATCTGTATCTTTTCAGTGCTGAATGGGTGGGGTATTTATAGGCCCCAACCCAGTTCAAATTTGGAGCTCAAAACGATCAAATCGATCAAATCCCAGAATTCTGGGATCAGGCGGTTGCACCTCTTGACTGGAGAGGTGGCACCGCCTGGCAGAGCTCGAAGACTGAGCTCAGGCGATTGCTTCTCTCTGCCAGAGCTCGAAGACTGAGCTCGGTGATTGCATCACCTGGCAGAGCTCGAAGACTGAGCTTGGTGATTGCATCACCTGGCAGAGCTCGAAACTGAGCTCGGTGGTTGCATCACCTGGCAGAGCTCCAAACTGAGCTCAGGCTGATGCACCTCTCTGCCAGAGCTCGAAGACTGAGCTCGGTGATTGCATCACCTGGCAGGGCTCGAGACTGAGCTCAGGCTGATGCACCTCTCTGCCAGAGCTCGAAGACTGAGCTCGGTGGTTGCATCGCCTGGCAGAGCTCGAAACTTGAGCTCTGGCGGTGCTACCTCTTGGCAGAGGAGGTTGCACCGCCCAGTCTAGCTCGAAGACTGAGCTCTGGGCGGTTGCACCTCTCGGCTGGGGCGGTTGCACCTCCCAGCCTCGCAGCCCTGGCGGTTGCACCTCCTGGCTGGGGCGGTTGCACCTCCTGGTGCAATCAGGGTCCGAATGGTTCACTCCATTCGGCCCACTTTGAATCTTTTCAGGGGCCCAATTGCCCCAAGATTAAGCTAATGGGATCACCTCCCATTTTCATGCTTAATCATCATGCTAACTACGATTAACTCTAAGACAACTTCTGCAGCTTTGCTCCGATGCGTCAATCGCTTCTTCCGGCGAGTTTCCGGCGAACTTCCGTCGATCATCCGATGAACCCTCGGTGATGCTTCTACGGACTTCCGGCAAACTCCTGGACTTTGCGACGATCCACTTGGCGAGTTCCGACGAGCTTCGCTTGGCAAGCTTCTGGACTTCTCGGATCTGTCCTCGCTGAACCTCCGACGACCGTCCGAACTTCCGTCGAACTCTTGAACTCCCAACGTGATCATGATCTTGACTCCGGCGCAACTCCTGCTGCTTGTCTATCTTTCATCGTAGTTAATCCTGCACACTTAAAACAAAACTTCGATCGAGACAATTAATCCTTAGCAATTAACCAAGTTGTCCGGCATGTCATTGGTCCCTCGATGCTTCGTCTGATTCTTCGGCGCATCGTCCTCTCCTGCGGCCTATTGCCCAATCGGCCAGTTGACTCCGCAACTCCGATATCCTTGGCACAATACCCGCTCTACTTGGCCCGATGCCCGAGTCCACGGCCCGAAGCCTTCTGTCGATACGTCGACCGATCCACCGGCCCGACGTCCAATCTTCTGACATGTTCCTCCGGCACAACATGATTTTCCTGCTTTAATTGTCTCATCCTGATCAAAGCATCCTGCGTTACTCAAAACGCAGATTAAATCATAAACATATATCAAGTAGTTTCATCATCAAAATACGAGATTCAACAGTTTAGACTTATTTTTAAAAGTGGATGCGACTAACATTTAGCTTTTTCAATCTTTTTGGCTCAACTCTCTTTTTTTTTTTTCTATGATTTTTTGGCAAGATTCTGATACCATGTTAGAAACTCAATACATTTGAGTCAATCTAGTGAGGATTAGCGTACATCATATCGAACATCAATTTGATTTATAAGCTTAGACTACTTTGTTGAGAGCCAAATTCAATATATGTGTTAGAACAATATAGTAGATTTGAATAAAAATAACAAAGTATTATCATAAATTAAAAAGAGAAGGTTGAAGAAGAAAACCCAGAAGTTGAGAAATTTATCCACTTGCATGAACATGGAGGATGTTGAAGTTGATCCAAGCGTTGATAAAAAAATAAAATATAAAGAATATTAAAAAAAATATTTGTTATGATCTTTTTATTTTTTGAACTTCGAATAATGTTTTATTGAGTTTATCTAGTTTAGCGAGAGTCGGGATTATTTGATATTTATTTATCTATTAAGAGTCCAAGTACTAAGTAGACTTTAAGTGAAATTCTATAAATAAAGATGTAACTTTTTCTTTTCAACAATCAATAAAATATTATTAGTCTTTTGACAAACTCTATAAGATCGAGCCCTTCGAAATGATTAAGGAGGTCGATCCCCTTAAAATGATTATCATCGTAACTAGTCGATTTCATTTCAGCCTATTTCCATGCATCACACTGAAAACTACCAAATATATTTGTATCATATATGTTGCCTGAGGAATGTCAGTATGCAAGCTTGAGGCCCTCAACACGCCAAACTTGTAGCATTTATTTCATCACTCCGCTTTCCTAATTTTGAATAAAGTTTCTTTTTTTTAAAAAGAAAACCTTAGGTTTTCCTTGAAGCTTTTGGTTCAAGACTAGGTTTACAGTCACATATTCTCTGTTATGCCACCTTAGTTTTGTCATAATAGATCATTTCAGATTATTAATATACTAAATAGTTATTGGGTTTTAAACACCATGAGATTGGAAGATAGATTAAACATATTGAGATTTGAAGATAAATGATAATATAAAATATAATGATAAAGCACACTTTAATTAGTTGAATATAATATCTATTTATACATGTTAGAAGAGAAAATTTTGAACCAAGATTCTTTTGTTTTCACGTGGTTCATGTGGTTGAAAAGTTATGATTTAAGCAACCAAAAGCATGCTGAATTTTACAATGCATGATATTCAAGTTTAATGGTATCAAAGCTACGTGCTCTCTTAAACAAGGTTGCGCGAAAGAAAAATTTGGAATTTGTAACACTTCTTGTCTCGTCATTATGGCATGCATTAATTAATGTTACCTTATTAAATCTTAATCATGACATGGACTAATAACATTAGAAGCTTGGCAGGAGATATTAGATTTATGTTTATAGCTTATAAGCATCTATATATATATATATATATATATATATATATATATATATATATATATATATATATATATATATTTATATATACATATGTATATATGTATATACATATATATGTATATACATATATATATACATATATATATATATACATATATAAATATATATATATATATACATATATATATATATATACATACTTCTGCAATGCTTGAATAGGAACTCAGTTTCTCTCTTTGTTGGATGAGAAACAACGTTGGGTCAGCAGTCTTTGAAAGATTGTGTTCTATGGTCAAGTTCTTTTTTTAATAAAGAGTAAGTCATCACGATTAGTTTCGATTTGGGATTTTATAATAATCTCATGAAGTCCTCATCAATTAGATTAATTAGCACCCTTTAAAATTTATCGAATGAGATTTCAAACTCCTCCTTATGTTCAGTATACTACCATCAAATTAATTAATGATTATATTGATTATGAAGAGCAGAAGTTTTACTTGATTTAATTAATTATTTCACTTAGCAAAACTTTTAATAGTGAAGCCAATCATGAAATTTTTTTCGTCTAGAATTCGAACCATACAAATTGAATGTTTAAAATTCATTTTAATTGTAGTCTTTAGTGATGACTTAGTATTACAAAATACCAAGAAAATGTTATTTTTTCCATTAAAAAACCTGCATTCGGTCACTTAGAACTAGCATAGAGAGCATCTTATGCTATGTCATATCTCAGTGATAGAAACCTTGATTGCTAAGAGTTGGAACTTTAGGATTTTGTTGCCGTTTGTATGATAATTTATTGGGTAAATTTTGGGAAAAGCCCATAGCTTTGAAAATTTTCAAAACGCACCCCTTCTTTTTCTAAAAATTCTATCGCTCCAACTTTTTGTTTATTCTCTTTTAAAGTTAATTGTCTCTTCTCTCTCCACCATTTTAATGAATCCATCTGAATCGTTTCAACTAATCAAAAACTTGAACCGATTTAAAATAAATTATATTAAATAATTTATTATTACATATGAATTTGTATTATTTAAAGTATAAATAAATATATTAAATATTAAAATAACTTTTATAATTTTAAAATAGTTTTATTAACTATAAAGTAAATAATAATATAATAATTATATTTATATATTATAAAATAAAAATATTTAAAACCTTAAAAATAAATTTGAAAGGTTTGTATGCCCATTATTTTTTATTTTTTAGTTTTTAAAAGATTTTTTTACTAATTTTAACACTTAAAAGTTAAATTTATCTAGACAATATTTAAAAATATTATTTACATTTATTGAAAGAGAAAAAAAGATATATTTTTGTCCATCTAGGATCAATTGAAATACTTCATGAAGGTATTGGCTTATTATGACTAGGTTAAGATCTAGTTATACTATTTTTTTTTCATAATTTTCTAGTTTAAACAATGAAAGTGATTCAAAGCATTAGTTTTTTAGACCCACTTATTTAGAAGTTCAAAAAATCTATAGAATAGAAAAGTGTCATATATGTTCATTTGGGTGCAATTCAATAGTGCCCTAAAAATTTTATTTGACCCGATTACATTGCTTTTTATTTGACCCAAAAGTATAAGTAATACAAGGGCTTGGATTTTATTAATCAAAATTTTATAATTGGTTTCTCACCTATTTAGTATGTCAAATGTAACAAATATTGCATGAATACATCATATTTTGATAAAAATTGAAAGGACTTGAAGAAATTAAGAGAAATTCAAACTGTTCAGACGCTGAAAATATCAAAAAATTCTTTAAAATATAAAAAGTATCATATATGTCTATCTAGGTGTAATTCAACGGTGTCCTAAAAATTTCACCAAACTTTAATAAGGATTTGACCCATTTACACTATTTTTTAGGTAAACCTCGAAATTAGTGAAGTGACACAAGAGCTTGGATTTTATGAACTATATTTTTAGGATTGGTTTCTCACGTATTTAAAAGATCAGATGTTGAAAAATATTACATGGATATATTATATTTTGGTAGAAATTAAAAAATAAATAATTAGAAAAAAATTAATCTTTTCAAATGCTGAAAACATCAGAAAAATATCCAAACAATTCTCTAAAATATAAAAAAATATTATATGTGTCCATTTGGGTGACTTTAAAATGATGTTCTAAAAATTTCACTAGATTTTTACTAGGATTTGACCCAATTACATCACTTTTAAATGAATCCCAAAAGTATTGTAAGTGATACAAGGGTTTTGATTTTGTGAACTAAATTTTTTTGATAGGCTTCACACCTATGTAGAAGCACAAATATTAAAAGATATTGTATGGAAGCATCATATTTTGATGAAAATAGAATGTTTTAAGAAACTAGGAAAAATTAAATTATTCATATGCTTAAAATATCAGAAAAATATTTTAAAAACTCTAACATAGAAAAAATTATCGTATATTCATATTTAGCTGCAATTTAATGGTATTCTAAAAATTTGACTAAGTTTTGATCAAGATTTGACCTAGTTACACTATTTTTTTAATTGACCCAAAAATAATATAAGTGGAACAAGGACTTCGATTTTGTAAACAAAATTTTTAGGATAGGTTTCTCACATATTTAGAAGCTTAAATGTTAAAAATATTATATTAATATATTATGTTTTATTAAAAATTAAATAAATTAAAAATTTTAAATTGTTCAGAAGTTGAGAATATCATAAAATATCAATAAATTTCTTTTAAACAGAAAAGGTTTCGTATATATCCAATTTGTTGTCACTCAATGTTATCCTGAAATTTTCACTAGATTATGACTAGGATTTGTCCCATTTATACTATTTCTGAGTTGACCCCAAAAATAGTATAAGTGATGAAAAAGCTTATATTTGTGAAAAATTTTAGATAGATTTCCTACCTATTTGAAATCTCAAATTTTAAAACACATTGCATGGATGCATCATATTTTGGCAAAAATTAAAAATACTAAAAAATATCAAAAATATTTAAGATAGAAGAAGTGTCATATATGTCTATCTGCATGCAATTCAATAGTTTTCTAAAAATTTTAAAATAATTTGACCAACATTTGATTGAGTTGTACTGTTTTTGGGGTCACCGAAAATTAATATAAGTGGGTCATGGTCTTAGGTGTTTTTGGACTAAACAACATGAGATTTTTAGAAAACCTTTGCATTGGACTCGGACAAAAAAGTCAATTTTTTTCTATTTTAGGGAACATATTTTATTTTATTTTTTATTTTTTAGCATTTAAACACTATGAAATTTTATCCACACTATCCATTTTTTCTAATTTCTTCTCATTTTATCAAAATATAATGTTTCTATAAAATATTTTTTGATATTCAGGCTTCTAAATAGGTAGGAAACCTATTCTAAAAATTTGGTAATAAAAATTAAGGCGTTGAATAAAAATTTGGTAATAAAAACATAAAATTTAAACCTATTCTAAAAATTTGGAAATAACATAATTGAGTCAAATCATGAGATTTTCAGAAAATCTTTATATTGGACCTTGACAATATTTTATTTTTTTTATTTAAGGAAAATTTTCTCAAATTTTCAACATATGAACATTATAAAATTTTATTATTTTTTAATTTATTTTAATTTTATCATAATATCATGCTTCTAATTGCTAGATATAGGTGTCCTTTAAGCTAATAACGTAAGTGATAGCATGTATGACATGATACGTATTTTTTTTTACTTATTATTTATTTGATATTTTTCTCACTTTATATTGCCGATTGTATATATATTATGATATCCATGAATCTATACAATGAGAATCAGATCATGATGAGATTACGATAATAAGACTGATTCACCTTTAAACACAGACCCTAAATAATCCTAGTCATAAGTTACTCGAGAGGGACATCAAGATAACCGGATAGACTAGTATACTATATACCCATCTATATGATGAAGATGGTTGGTCTCATAATTACTTATGTAAGGATGATAGGGATACAATGCAGGTGTTTATTAGAGAATGAGTTTACTGATCGATCCGCTCACAAAATCATGGATGGTTGATGATATTGTCGGGAAGTCTGGGGGGCGACATCACATGCATACTGAAAGAACATTAAAAACAAAATCCCTAATTTCTCAAAGATATGTTTATTATCGTGCGAAGATTGGTTCATAAAATTCGAGAAACTTAAAACTACGTATATGAAAGATTATGTGCTATATACCCATCTACATGATGAAGGCGGTTGGTCTCATAATTACTTATATAAGGATGATAGGGTGCAGGTGCTCATTGGAGAATGAGTTCACTGATCGATCCGCTCACGAAATCCTGGATGGTTGATGATATTGTCGGGAAGTATGGGGGGTGACATCACATGCATAGCGGAAGAACATTAAAAACAAAATCCCCAATTTCTCAAAGATATGTTTATTATTGTGCGAAGATTGGTTCACAAAAATCGGGAAACTTAGAACTACGTATATGAAAGATTGTATTATCTAGGGAGATCGTATATCCCTGAATCCCTATAGATCTTTAGGAGAGAGTGAAGGAGTTCAAATGTCCTCATTTCTAGTGGTAATCCACACAGTAGGGTTGCGACGATGCTCCTCAAAACTCCAAGCCTATTATTTGAGGAGGAGAAGAAGAGGAGAATATGAGAGGCAACCCAAAAAGGCTTAGCATATGAACAATCGATTCCTTTCTATTTATAGAGGTCTCCTATCAACTTAATCATAATGGATCATGCCCTATTGGGTATTAGATCTCCATCCAACTACTCAAGCCTCTTAGATTAGTATATCTCTATCCAACAATCTCTCATTGACTCTTATTGGATATCATCCATAGGATCTAATAATTCAGGAGCTTATTGGATATCCAATAAGATAGGGCTCCGACGAATATCTCATATCTGAATATCTACTCATCGCAATGTTTACCATATATGTGTGACCCTCTAAGACCAATATCGAGATGGTTGTGAGTCATACCTACTAGAACTCCTTCCGGCTAAATGAATTATTATCTTCATAATAATTCACTTGACTTATTGATTGTGAACGTACTATGCCGCTATGACGCTGTTCCTAGACGATATAGGAGAATCCAATCCATTGGATATATTTAACCTCAATTACCGTGTATCTATAGTCCCTCATCCATCTAATATCCCAAAGACTATATACCGAGCATAGTGTTGTCAGACCCATATAGTTTCTACTCGAGTCTTGCTCTAATCGGATTCTCCCAGAGAACTCTTTCTCTCTCAATCTGAATGACACTGGCCAGAGATTTGTCTGAGCAAAAATACATGAGATATTCCTCTCATAACACTAAGAGTGGATGATCCTCTATCGACACTCAATAGCTCTCGTCTCGTAAGGTTAACTACCACTCCCGATGACCGACTGTACTAAATCTGGAACCTCCAGACCTATAAGTCTGGCATCAAAGAATGGAGTACTCATACAAGACATTCTTGGCGTCTCAAGTCTAAGGACTAGATACACCACTAGGTCTACGAAATCACTGTTTGATAATAAGGCATCATCAACCATCCAACATTCCATAAGTGGATCAATTAGTGAACCCATTCTCCAATGAGCACCTCTATTATATCTCTAGTGTCCTCACACGAGCAACTATGACACTAGCTGCATCCATCACATGGACGGATATATAGCACACTAGTTTGTTCAGTTATCTCAATGTCCCTCTCGAGTAACCTATAACTGGGATTATTTAGGATCTGTGTTTAAAGACGAATCGATCTAATTACTATGATCTTATCACAATCCGATACTTATTGCATAGATCCATAGACATCATAATATATTCAAGCAACAAGCAATATAAAGTGATAAAATATCAAGTAATAATAACAAGTAAAAAGACTACGTATCAAGTCATACGTGTCATCACTCAAGTGATTGACTTGTAGGGCACCTATGACTAGCAGATACATCATTATCAGACGACGATTTCATCATTCTAATGGTGTATATGGTTCTTAAACTTCAGACACCAAGGATATCCTACTAGTCATAGGTGCCCTACAAGCCAATCACGTGAGTGATAGCATGTGTGACTTAACACGTAGTCTTTTTGCTTATTATATTTTGATATTTTATCACTTTATATTAATTATTACATATACACATATATATATTGTGATGTCCATGGATATGTGAAATGAGAATCGGATCGTGATGAGATTATGATAATGAGATCGATTTGCCTTTAAACATAGACTCTAAATAATCCTGGTTATAAGTTACTTGAAAGGGACATCGAGATAACTGGAAAGACTAGTGTGCTATATACTCATCCATATAATGGAGGTATCCGGTCTTATAGCTACTTATGTGGAGACAGTAGGGATACAGTGTAGGTGCTCATTAGAGAATGAGTTCACTAATTGATCCGCTCACAAAATATTAGATGATTAATGATACCTCATTGTCGGACAGCGATTTCGTTGTCCCAATGATGTACCTGGTTCTTAGACTTAAGATACCAAGGATGTCCTATATGAGTGCTCAACTCTTTGATACTAGACTTATAGGTTTTGATATTGCAGATCTAGCACAATTGGTCATCGAGAGTGGTAGTCAACCTTACGAGACGAGGGCTATTGAGTATCGATACAAGATCATCCGCTCTCGGTGTCATGAGAGGAATATCTCATGTGTTTCTGCTTAGACAAATCCCTGGCCAGGATCATTCGAATTGAGAGAGAAAGAGTTCTCTAGGAGAATCCGATTAGAGCGAGACTCAAGTAGAAACCATATGGGTTTAACAGCACCATACCCGGTATATGACTTTTGAGATATTAGATGGATGAGAGACTATAGGTATATGGTAATTGAGGGTAGATAAGTCCAATGGATTGGATTCCCCTGTATCATTTTGGGACTAGTATAGTGGCCTAGTACATCTATAATCAATTAGTCGAGTGAATTATTATCGAGATAATAATTCACTAAGCTAGAAGGAGTTCTGATATGTATGACTTATGGTCAGCTCGATATTAGGCCTAGAGGGTCACACACATATGGTAGGCGTTGTGATGAATAGAGGTTCGAATATGAGATATCTGTCGGAGCCCCTATCTTATTGGATGTATAATAAACCACTGAATTATTGGATCCTATGGATGAGATCCAATAAGAGTCAATGAGAGATTATTGGATAGAGATCCACTAATCTAAGAGGCTTAGATTGTAATCAAATCAAATAATTAAGTTAAAAATTAATTTTTTCCTTATTTGTCATTGTAATTTAGGAAATCTTAATCTATTTCCTTATTTATTAATACAAATTAGGAAATAACTATTAAGCATTCCAAATAGGGTGATATCATATTTGTTAGTATATTAAATAGAAATAATTTATATTAAATAAATATAAAAATTAAAATAAATTTCCTTTAATTGAGGCTTACCTCTTATTTAAGGGGAGAGATTTCTCTTCTTTGTTCCTCACCTAGCCGAGTCGAGCAGTGGAAGGAATGAGGAGTTACACCCTACTGACGAAAGGTAGGTTTCCCTACCTTTCTTGAAAATAAAAGTTTTAGTTTTTATTTTAATTCTTTAAATGTTGAAGGCTTTGTAGTTTAAAAATATTTATCAATTCTTTAAATATCAAATTTTTATTATTACGTTAAAATCTACTGAAGTTTTTATAATGTTCTTTGATCCCTGGTTAAGATTTTTAGTTTTAGATTTAAACATGTTAAAAATTTACATGTTTTATGTATTAAATATATGATATTTTCTAGGATTACAACTTATTTTTAATCTTATCTAGATTAGAATTTCTATTAGATTAAAATATGTTATCTAAAATTTTGATATTCTTTGATCTAAAATTTAAAATGTATTATTCTAAATGATTTAAAATTTATTTGACTAGAATATGTTGAAATTATATATGTGTAGAAAGTATGATTTGTATTTGAAGTTAGAAAATTATTTCCTTGTATTAAAGCTTATCTCACGATCTATCTTTTAATGTGTTATTATGTTTTTATTTATATAATTATTAGTGAATATATGTTGTGATATGAAATTTAATATGAATTGGATTGAAATTGCTTACAAGCTAAGCCCAATTCATAGGTTAGGCTACAACCTACTAGCCAGGCCCAATCAGTAGACCATGCCCAACCCGTAGGCCAAGCCCAACCCACGGGTCAATCCTTGGCCCGTAGGCTAACCCAGCCCAACCATCATGACGGTCACATGCAATGCACATGACCAATCCATGGACCAGGGCTAGGCCAGCTTTATTTGATACATGTCCAGTCATGTGTAATGCACATGACCATTAGATGTGTTGGTCCAATCTAGCTCAATATTGTTATTAGATTTGAGCCCAAATATTGATTGAATTAAATTAGGCTTGATTAGTCTAGAGTGATTCAAGGTGATTCCGAATTGATTTAACCTAAATTGAACCTAATCTAGTCCAAATTATACTAGACTAGGGTAGTTTCAGACCAGTTAAATGAAGATTAGAGATTGGTTCAGTTATGTTCTAGTAAATTAAGTTCAATTGGATCAATTGAACTAGGATTCAAGTCAATTGAGGGCTAAATTGTATTATTTGATATTGATGATATTTGAAAGAGATATTTTAAATATGTTATTTTATCCTGATATAGACATGACTAGTGTGAGATTATGTTATTTCCCTGCCGAGAGTAGGTGGGACGATTCCCTTTGGGGATTAGCGGGCTATCAGATATGACGGTTGGATAGTTCCTCCATCCGCTATTAGAAGGAACATGTCACTACTTTAGCGGGTGAGGGACACCACTCCATCCGATGTTGAGAGTGCGATATGAGTTTGCCTCCATCTGTTATTAAGAGAACACAAACTTATCCCGTAGGATAAAGCCTCTACATCCGCTATTGGGAGAGTGCTCATTCGAGTATTTGATAAACGCTAATGAGATGATTGAATTTTGATCATGTATTCATTTTGAATTGACTTTTGGGGTTGCTACTCAGCGTTGCTAAATTTTCTTTGTTTTTGATTTTCAGAGCAGCCTCCCTCTAGTACTAAATTGGATTCCAATAGAGGGCGAACCTTCCTCTACTGCTAGGTAGAGCCACTTGGATGATTCTTGAAGTTAACATCACTATGTTTATTTTTCTACTTGTGATTTGATGAATAAATAAATTATAATAAATATTTATAAATGATGAATAAAGTGATGTTTATCTACTTGATTATGAATGTATAGAAAGATATGAAAAAAAAATCTAGGATATGACATCTTTTTATAATATCAGAGCATGGTCTAGGGCCTATAGGTGTATTAGGTCACTTGATTGACTCTAACCGATGATTGTATTTAACCTATTATAGGAATAATATAGCTAATTCCAAATATTAGCGGTCCTGTCACTCGGGGTGCTCATGGTCGCAATGCTACTAATCTACACACTTGGAGAGGTGTTCAAACAAATAATAACTTGGAAGCTTCACGTATTGTAGAGTAAACCTAGTCCTCACGTACACTTGTCACTGATTATGGGCCAACTTCTTTGACTTCACAGAATGCACCTCATGCCCCAGCACCCGTCAATGCTCCAGATGATGTACACGGAGTCCTCGATGCTATTAGAGGATACTTTGAGTGTTAGGAGGAGCGAGATGGAATTCCACGGGATAGAAATAATACCTTAGATCACTTTAAGAGATTGTGACCATCAGTTTTTTAGGGCAAACCATATCTAATATTTACTGAACAGTAGATTTATCAACTAGAGAAGACATTCGAAGCTATCGAATGTAGGGAAAATCAGAAAGTACCTTTCGCTTCTTTTATTTTGGAAAGGAAGGTAAGCACTTGGTGGACCTAAAAAAGGAGGAAGTTAGAGGCTGGAGGTAATGTGGTAACTTAGGAGCAGTTTAAGGATGCATTTTATGAGCAGTTCTTTCCTGATTCAGTTCACTTTGAGAAGCAACAAGAGTTATTACTTTCAATGAAAGTCAAAGAGCACGTCATTTTGAGAGGAGACTTCGATCATCAATTAGAAAGTCCATTATAGTACTAATTTTACCAACATATGCTGAAGTGTTAAATCGAGCTCTGGTGGTGGAGAAATTGGATAATGAACTACAACAAGTAAAGGATCAAAAGTGATCATTTAGTGCTGCACCATCTGCGTATAGAGAATCATATTCTTGACCCTCAAAGAAAGGTAAAGACAATCATTTTGGGCATCAACAAGTAGGAGCTCTTAGTAATCAAGTCATTATAAATGTTATTTCTGTGGAAAGATATATCATGTTTCTACCTCGTGCCCCATGAGATAATGTGTATGTTTTTATTGTTAACAACGAAGGCACATGTCGAAGGATTGCCCTCGGAAGTAACATCAATACCGAGCTCCACCCCAAACAGTTGGATAACAAGAGCTAGGACCCAAAGAGGGAGGACAAGCAAGAGTCTACGTATTGACTTATCAAGATGTTGAAGCCTCGGGATCTATTATTAAAGGTATCATCACACTCTGTGGTGTGCCAACATATGTGCTTATAGATTCTGGTTCTATGCATTCTTTTATATTAATCTATTTTGCTATGAAACTATATAGGTATTATAAGACAATGAGTAATGCATTAATGATAGTAACATCAGTTGGAAACTCTTTGATAGTTGATCAGATATATGCAATGCTTGAATAGGAATTCAGTTTCTCTCTTTGTTGGATGGACCAACATTGGGTCAGCAGTCTTTGAAAGATTGTGTTCGATGGTCAAGTTCTTTTTTTTAATAAAGAGTAAGTCATCACGATTAGTTTCGATTTGGGATTTTATAATAATCTCATGAAGTCCTCATCAATTAGATTAATTAGCACCCTTTAAAATTTATTGAATGAGATTTCAAACTCCTCATTATGTTCAGTATACTACCATCATATTAATTAATGATTATATTGATTATGAAGAGCAGAAGTTTTACTTGATTTAATTAATTATTTTACTTAGCAAAACTTCTAATAGTGAAGCCAATCATGAAATTTTTTTCGTCTAGAATTCGAACCATACAAATTGAATGTTTAAAATTCATTTTAATTGTAGTCTTTAGTGATTACTTAGTATTACATAATACCAAGAAAATATTATTTTTTCCATTAAAAAACCTGCATTCGGTCACTTAGAACTAGCATAGAGAGCATCTTATGCTATGTCATATCTCAGTGATAGAAATCTTGATTGCTAAGAGTTGGAACTTTAGGATTTTGTTGCCGTTTGTATGATAATTTATTGGGTAAATTTTGGGAAAAGCCCATAGCTTTAAAAATTTTCAAAAAGCACCCCTTCTTTTTCTAAAAATTCTATAGCTCTCCCAACCTTACATAATGATATAATGATAAAAAGAAGCTCTGACGACTTTTTGTTTTTTCTCTTTTAAAGTTAATTGTCACTTCTCTCTCCACCTTTTTAATGAATCCATCTGAATCGTTTCAACTAATCAAAAACTTGAACCGATTTAAAATAAATTATATTAAATAATTTATTATTACATATCAATTTATATTATTTAAAGTATAAATAAATATATTAAATATTAAAATATATTAAAATAAATTTTATAATTTTAAAATAGTTTTATTAACTATAAAGTAAATAATAATATAATAATTATATTTATATATTGTAAAATAAAAAAATATTTAAAAAAACTTAAAAGTATATTTGAAAGGTTTCTATGCCCATTATTTTTTATTTTTTAGTTTTTAAAAGATTTTTTTACTAATTTTAACACTTAAAAGTTAAATTTATCTAGACAATATTTAAAAATATTATTTACATTTATTGAAAGAGAAAAAAAGATATATTTTTGTCCATCTAGGATCAATTGAAATACTTCATGAAGGTATTGGCTTATTATGACTAGGTTAAGATCTAGTTATACTATTTTTTTTTCATAATTTTCTAGTTTAAACAATGATAGTGATTCAAAGCATTAGTTTTTTAGACCCACTTATTTAGAAGTTCAAAAAATCTATAGAATAGAAAAGTGTCATATATGTTCATTTGGGTGCAATTCAATAGTGCCCTAAAAATTTTATTTGACCCGATTACATTGCTTTTTATTTGACCCAAAAGTATAAGTAATACAAGGGCTTGGATTTTATTAATCAAAATTTTATAATTGGTTTCTCACCTATTTAGTATGTCAAATGTAACAAATATTGCATGAATACATCATATTTTGATAAAAATTGAAAGGACTTGAAGAAATTAAGAGAAATTCAAACTGTTCAGACGCTGAAAATATCAAAAAATTCTTTAAAATATAAAAAGTATCATATATGTCTATCTAGGTGTAATTCAACGGTGTCCTAAAAATTTCACCAAACTTTAATAAGGATTTGACCCATTTACACTATTTTTTAGGTAAACCTCGAAATTAGTGAAGTGACACAAGAGCTTGGATTTTATGAACTATATTTTTAGGATTGGTTTCTCACGTATTTAAAAGATCAGATGTTGAAAAATATTACATGGATATATTATATTTTGGTAGAAATTAAAAAATAAATAATTAGAAAAAAATTAATCTTTTCAAATGCTGAAAACATCAGAAAAATATCCAAACAATTCTCTAAAATATAAAAAAATATTATATGTGTCCATTTGGGTGACTTTAAAATGATGTTCTAAAAATTTCACTAGATTTTTACTAGGATTTGACCCAATTACATCACTTTTAAATGAATCCCAAAAGTATTGTAAGTGATACAAGGGTTTTGATTTTGTGAACTAAATTTTTTTGATAGGCTTCACACCTATGTAGAAGCACAAATATTAAAAGATATTGTATGGAAGCATCATATTTTGATGAAAATAGAATGTTTTAAGAAACTAGGAAAAATTAAATTATTCATATGCTTAAAATATCAGAAAAATATTTTAAAAACTCTAACATAGAAAAAATTATCGTATATTCATATTTAGCTGCAATTTAATGGTATTCTAAAAATTTGACTAAATTTTGATCAAGATTTGACCTAGTTACACTATTTTTTTAATTGACCCAAAAATAATATAAGTGGAACAAGGACTTCGATTTTGTAAACAAAATTTTTAGGATAGGTTTCTCACATATTTAGAAGCTTAAATGTTAAAAATATTATATTAATATATTATGTTTTATTAAAAATTAAATAAATTAAAAATTTTAAATTGTTCAGAAGTTGAGAATATCATAAAATATCAATAAATTTCTTTTAAACAGAAAAGGTTTCGTATATATCCAATTTGTTGTCACTCAATGTTATCCTGAAATTTTCACTAGATTATGACTAGGATTTGTCCCATTTATACTATTTCTGAGTTGACCCCAAAAATAGTATAAGTGATGAAAAAGCTTATATTTGTGAAAAATTTTAGATAGATTTCCTACCTATTTGAAATCTCAAATTTTAAAACACATTGCATGGATGCATCATATTTTGGCAAAAATTAAAAATACTAAAAAATATCAAAAATATTTAAGATAGAAGAAGTGTCATATATGTCTATCTGCGTGCAATTCAATAGTTTTCTAAAAATTTTAAAATAATTTGACCAACATTTGATTGAGTTGTACTGTTTTTGGGGTCACCGAAAATTAATATAAGTGGGTCATGGTCTTAGGTGTTTTTGGACTAAACAACATGAGATTTTTAGAAAACCTTTGCATTGGACTCGGACAAAAAAGTCAATTTTTTTCTATTTTAGGGAACATATTTTATTTTATTTTTTATTTTTTAGCATTTAAACACTATGAAATTTTATCCACACTATCCATTTTTTCTAATTTCTTCTCATTTTATCAAAATATAATGTTTCTATAAAATATTTTTTGATATTCAGGCTTCTAAATAGGTAGGAAACCTATTCTAAAAATTTGGTAATAAAAATTAAGGCGTTGAATAAAAATTTGGTAATAAAAACATAAAATTTAAACCTATTCTAAAAATTTGGAAATAACATAATTGAGTCAAATCATGAGATTTTCAGAAAATCTTTATATTGGACCTTGACAATATTTTATTTTTTTTATTTAAGGAAAATTTTCTCAAATTTTCAACATATGAACATTATAAAATTTTATTATTTTTTAATTTATTTTAATTTTATCATAATATCATGCTTCTAATTGCTAGATATAGGTGTCCTTTAAGCTAATAACGTAAGTGATAGCATGTATGACATGATACGTATTTTTTTTTACTTATTATTTATTTGATATTTTTCTCACTTTATATTGCCGATTGTATATATATTATGATATCCATGAATCTATACAATGAGAATCAGATCATGATGAGATTACGATAATAAGACTGATTCACCTTTAAACACAGACCCTAAATAATCCTAGTCATAAGTTACTCGAGAGGGACATCAAGATAACCGGATAGACTAGTATACTATATACCCATCTATATGATGAAGATGGTTGGTCTCATAATTACTTATGTAAGGATGATAGGGATACAATGCAGGTGTTTATTAGAGAATGAGTTTACTGATCGATCCGCTCACAAAATCATGGATGGTTGATGATATTGTCGGGAAGTCTGGGGGGCGACATCACATGCATACTGAAAGAACATTAAAAACAAAATCCCTAATTTCTCAAAGATATGTTTATTATCGTGCGAAGATTGGTTCATAAAATTCGAGAAACTTAAAACTACGTATATGAAAGATTATGTGCTATATACCCATCTACATGATGAAGGCGGTTGGTCTCATAATTACTTATGTAAGGATGATAGGGTGCAGGTGCTCATTGGAGAATGAGTTCACTGATCGATCCGCTCACGAAATCCTGGATGGTTGATGATATTGTCGGGAAGTATGGGGGGTGACATCACATGCATAGCGGAAAAACATTAAAAACAAAATCCCCAATTTCTCAAAGATATGTTTATTATTGTGCGAAGATTGGTTCACAAAAATCGGGAAACTTAGAACTACGTATATGAAAGATTGTATTATCTAGGGAGATCGTATATCCCTGAATCCCTATAGATCTTTAGGAGAGAGTGAAGGAGTTCAAATGTCCTCATTTCTAGTGGTAATCCACACAGTAGGGTTGCGACGATGCTCCTCAAAACTCCAAGCCTATTATTTGAGGAGGAGAAGAAGAGGAGAATATGAGAGGCAACCCAAAAAGGCTTAGCATATGAACAATCGATTCCTTCCTATTTATAGAGGTCTCCTATCAACTTAATCATAATGGATCATGCCCTATTGGGTATTAGATCTCCATCCAACTACTCAAGCCTCTTAGATTAGTATATCTCTATCCAACAATCTCTCATTGACTCTTATTGGATATCATCCATAGGATCTAATAATTCAGGAGCTTATTGGATATCCAATAAGATAGGGCTCCGACGAATATCTCATATCTGAATATCTACTCATCGCAATGTTTACCATATATGTGTGACCCTCTAAGACCAATATCGAGATGGTTGTGAGTCATACCTACTAGAACTCCTTCCGGCTAAATGAATTATTATCTTCATAATAATTCACTTGACTTATTGATTGTGAACGTACTATGCCGCTATGACGCTGTTCCTAGACGATATAGGAGAATCCAATCCATTGGACATATTTAACCTCAATTACCGTGTATCTATAGTCCCTCATCCATCTAATATCCCAAAGACTATATACCGAGCATAGTGTTGTCAGACCCATATAGTTTCTACTCGAGTCTTGCTCTAATCGGATTCTCCCAGAGAACTCTTTCTCTCTCAATCTGAATGACACTGGCCAGAGATTTGTCTGAGCAAAAATACATGAGATATTCCTCTCATAACACTAAGAGTGGATGATCCTCTATCGACACTCAATAGCTCTCGTCTCGTAAGGTTAACTACCACTCCCGATGACCGACTGTACTAAATTTGGAACCTCCAGACCTATAAGTCTGGCATCAAAGAATGGAGTACTCATACAAGACATTCTTGGCGTCTCAAGTCTAAGGACTAGATACACCACTAGGTCTACGAAATCACTGTTTGATAATAAGGCATCATCAACCATCCAACATTCCATAAACGGATCAATTAGTGAACCCATTCTCCAATGAGCACCTCTATTATATCTCTAGTGTCCTCACACGAGCAACTATGACACTAGCTGCATCCATCACATGGACGGATATATAGCACACTAGTTTGTTCAGTTATCTCAATGTCCCTCTCGAGTAACCTATAACTGGGATTATTTAGGATCTGTGTTTAAAGACGAATCGATCTAATTACTATGATCTTATCACAATCCGATACTTATTGCATAGATCCATAGACATCATAATATATTCAAGCAACAAGCAATATAAAGTGATAAAATATCAAGTAATAATAACAAGTAAAAAGACTACGTATCAAGTCATACGTGTCATCACTCAAGTGATTGACTTGTAGGGCACCTATGACTAGCAGATACATCATTATCAGACGACGATTTCATCATTCTAATGGTGTATATGGTTCTTAAACTTCAGACACCAAGGATATCCTACTAGTCATAGGTGCTCTACAAGCCAATCACGTGAGTGATAGCATGTGTGACTTAACACGTAGTCTTTTTACTTATTATATTTTGATATTTTATCACTTTATATTAATTATTACATATACACATATATATATTGTGATGTCCATGGATATGTGAAATGAGAATCGGATCGTGATGAGATTATGATAATGAGATCGATTTGCCTTTAAACATAGACTCTAAATAATCCTGGTTATAAGTTACTTGAAAGGGACATCGAGATAACTGGAAAGACTAGTGTGCTATATACTCATCCATATAATGGAGGTATCCGGTCTTATAGCTACTCATGTGGAGACAGTAGGGATACAGTGTAGGTGCTCATTAGAGAATGAGTTCACTAATTGATCCGCTCACAAAATATTAGATGATTAATGATACCTCATTGTCGGACAACGATTTCGTTGTCCCAATGATGTACCTGGTTCTTAGACTTAAGATACCAAGGATGTCCTATATGAGTGCTCAACTCTTTGATACTAGACTTATAGGTTTTGATATTCCAGATCTAGCACAATTGGTCATCGAGAGTGGTAGTCAACCTTACGAGACGAGGGCTATTGAGTATCGATACAAGATCATCCGCTCTCGGTGTCATGAGAGGAATATCTCATGTGTTTCTGCTTAGACAAATCCCTGGCCAGGATCATTCGAATTGAGAGAGAAAAAGTTCTCTAGGAGAATCCGATTAGAGCGAGACTCAAGTAGAAACCATATGGGTTTAACAGCACCATACCCGGTATATGACTTTTGAGATATTAGATGGATGAGAGACTATAGGTATATGGTAATTGAGGGTAGATAAGTCCAATGGATTGGATTCCCCTGTATCATTTTGGGACTAGTATAGTGGCCTAGTACATCTATAATCAATTAGTCGAGTGAATTATTATCGAGATAATAATTCACTAAGCTAGAAGGAGTTCTGATATGTATGACTTATGATCAGCTCGATATTAGGCCTAGAGGGTCACACACATATGGTAGGCGTTGTGATGAATAGAGGTTCGAATATGAGATATCTGTCGGAGCCCCTATCTTATTGGATGTATAATAAACCACTGAATTATTGGATCCTATGGATGAGATCCAATAAGAGTCAATGAGAGATTATTGGATAGAGATCCACTAATCTAAGAGGCTTAGATTGTAATCAAATCAAATAATTAAGTTAAAAATTAATTTTTTCCTTATTTGTCATTGTAATTTAGGAAATCTTAATCTATTTCCTTATTTATTAATACAAATTAGGAAATAACTATTAAGCATTCCAAATAGGGTGATATCATATTTGTTAGTATATTAAATAGAAATAATTTATATTAAATAAATATAAAAATTAAAATAAATTTCCTTTAATTGAGGCTTACCTCTTATTTAAGGGGAGAGATTTCTCTTCTTTGTTCCTCACCTAGCCGAGTCGAGCAGTGGAAGGAATGAGGAGTTACACCCTGCTGACGAAAGGTAGGTTTCCCTACCTTTCTTGAAAATAAAAGTTTTAGTTTTTATTTTAATTCTTTAAATGTTGAAGGCTTTGTAGTTTAAAAATATTTATCAATTCTTTAAATATCAAATTTTTATTATTACGTTAAAATCTACTGAAGTTTTTATAATGTTCTTTGATCCCTGGTTAAGATTTTTAGTTTTAGATTTAAACATGTTAAAAATTTACATGTTTTATGTATTAAATATATGATATTTTCTAGGATTACAACTTATTTTTAATCTTATCTAGATTAGAATTTCTATTAGATTAAAATATGTTATCTAAAATTTTGATATTCTTTGATCTAAAATTTAAAATGTATTATTCTAAATGATTTAAAATTTATTTGACTAGAATATGTTGAAATTATATATGTGTCGAAAGTATGATTTGTATTTGAAGTTAGAAAATTATTTCCTTGTATTAAAGCTTATCTCACGATCTATCTTTTAATGTGTTATTATGTTTTTATTTATATAATTATTAGTGAATATATGTTGTGATATGAAATTTAATATGAATTGGATTGAAATTGCTTACAAGCTAAGCCCAATTCATAGGTTAGGCTACAACCTACTAGCCAGGCCCAATCAGTAGACCATGCCCAACCCGTAGGCCAAGCCCAACCCACGGGTCAATCCTTGGCCCGTAGGCTAACCCAGCCCAACCATCATGACGGTCACATGCAATGCACATGACCAATCCATGGACCAGGGCTAGGCCAGCTTTATTTGATACATGTCCAGTCATGTGTAATGCACATGACCATTAGATGTGTTGGTCCAATCTAGCTCAATATTGTTATTAGATTTGAGCCCAAATATTGATTGAATTAAATTAGGCTTGATTAGTCTAGAGTGATTCAAGGTGATTCCGAATTGATTTAACCTAAATTGAACCTAATCTAGTCCAAATTATACTAGACTAGGGTAGTTTCAGACCAGTTAAATGAAGATTAGAGATTGGTTCAGTTATGTTCTAGTAAATTAAGTTCAATTGGATCAATTGAACTAGGATTCAAGTCAATTGAGGGCTAAATTGTATTATTTGATATTGATGATATTTGAAAGAGATATTTTAAATATGTTATTTTATCCTGATATAGACATGACTAGTGTGAGATTATGTTATTTCCCTGCCGAGAGTAGGTGGGACGATTCCCTTTGGGGATTAGCGGGCTATCAGATATGACGGTTGGATAGTTCCTCCATCCGCTATTAGAAGGAACATGTCACTACTTTAGCGGGTGAGGGACACCACTCCATCCGATGTTGAGAGTGCGATATGAGTTTGCCTCCATCTGTTATTAAGAGAACACAAACTTATCCCGTAGGATAAAGCCTCTACATCCGCTATTGGGAGAGTGCTCATTCGAGTATTTGATAAACGCTAATGAGATGATTGAATTTTGATCATGTATTCATTTTGAATTGACTTTTGGGGTTGCTACTCAGCGTTGCTAAATTTTCTTTGTTTTTGATTTTCAGAGCAGCCTCCCTCTAGTACTAAATTGGATTCCAATAGAGGGCGGACCTTCCTCTACTGCTAGGTAGAGCCACTTGGATGATTCTTGAAGTTAACATCACTATGTTTATTTTTCTACTTGTGATTTGATGAATAAATAAATTATAATAAATATTTATAAATGATGAATAAAGTGATGTTTATCTACTTGATTATGAATGTATAGAAAGATATGAAAAAAAAATCTAGGATATGACATCTTTTTATAATATCAGAGCATGGTCTAGGGCCTATAGGTGTATTAGGTCACTTGATTGACTCTAACCGATGATTGTATTTAACCTATTATAGGAATAATATAGCTAATTCCAAATATTAGCGGTCCTGTCACTCGGGGTGCTCATGGTCGCAATGCTACTAATCTACACACTTGGAGAGGTGTTCAAACAAATAATAACTTGGAAGCTTCACGTATTGTAGAGTAAACCTAGTCCTCACGTACACTTGTCACTGATTATGGGCCAACTTCTTTGACTTCACAGAATGCACCTCATGCCCCAGCACCCGTCAATGCTCCAGATGATGTACACGGAGTCCTCGATGCTATTAGAGGATACTTTGAGTGTTAGGAGGAGCGAGATGGAATTCCACGGGATAGAAATAATACCTTAGATCACTTTAAGAGATTGTGACCATCAGTTTTTTAGGGCAAACCATATCTAATATTTACTGAACAGTAGATTTATCAACTAGAGAAGACATTCGAAGCTATCGAATGTAGGGAAAATCAGAAAGTACCTTTCGCTTCTTTTATTTTGAAAAGGAAGGTAAGCACTTGGTGGACCTAAAAAAGGAGGAAGTTAGAGGCTGGAGGTAATGTGGTAACTTAGGAGCAGTTTAAGGATGCATTTTATGAGCAGTTCTTTCCTGATTCAGTTCACTTTGAGAAGCAACAAGAGTTATTACTTTCAATGAAAGTCAAAGAGCTCGTCATTTTGAGAGGGGACTTCGATCATCAATTAGAAAGTCCATTATAGTACTAATTTTACCAACATATGCTGAAGTGTTAAATCGAGCTCTGGTGGTGGAGAAATTGGATAATGAACTACAACAAGTAAAGGATCAAAAGTGATCATTTAGTGCTGCACCATCTGCGTATAGAGAATCATATTCTTGACCCTCAAAGAAAGGTAAAGACAATCATTTTGGGCATCAACAAGTAGGAGCTCCTAGTAATCAAGTCATTATAAATGTTATTTCTGTGGAAAGATATATCATGTTTCTACCTCGTGCCCCATGAGATAATGTGTATGTTTTTATTGTTAACAACGAAGGCACATGTCGAAGGATTGCCCTCGGAAGTAACATCAATACCGAGCTCCACCCCAAACAGTTGGATAACAAGAGCTAGGACCCAAAGAGGGAGGACAAGCAAGAGTCTACGTATTGACTTATCAAGATGTTGAAGCCTCGGGATCTATTATTAAAGGTATCATCACACTCTGTGGTGTGCCAACATATGTGCTTATAGATTCTGGTTCTATGCATTCTTTTATATTAATCTATTTTGCTATGAAACTATATAGGTATTATAAGACAATGAGTAATGCATTAATGATAGTAACATCAGTTGGAAACTCTTTGATAGTTGATCAGATATATGCAATGCTTAATAGGAATTCAGTTTCTCTCTTTGTTGGATGGACCAACATTGGGTCAGCAGTCTTTGAAAGATTGTGTTCGATGGTCAAGTTCTTTTTTTTAATAAAGAGTAAGTCATCACGATTAGTTTCGATTTGGGATTTTATAATAATCTCATGAAGTCCTCATCAATTAGATTAATTAGCACCCTTTAAAATTTATTGAATGAGATTTCAAACTCCTCATTATGTTCAGTATACTACCATCAAATTAATTAATGATTATATTGATTATGAAGAGCAGAAGTTTTACTTGATTTAATTAATTATTTTACTTAGCAAAACTTCTAATAGTGAAGCCAATCATGAAATTTTTTTCGTCTAGAATTCGAACCATACAAATTGAATGTTTAAAATTCATTTTAATTGTAGTCTTTAGTGATTACTTAGTATTACATAATACCAAGAAAATATTATTTTTTCCATTAAAAAACCTGCATTCGGTCACTTAGAACTAGCATAGAGAGCATCTTATGCTATGTCATATCTCAGTGATAGAAATCTTGATTGCTAAGAGTTGGAACTTTAGGATTTTGTTGCCGTTTGTATGATAATTTATTGGGTAAATTTTGGGAAAAGCCCATAGCTTTAAAAATTTTCAAAAAGCACCCCTTCTTTTTCTAAAAATTCTATAGCTCTCCCAACCTTACATAATGATATAATGATAAAAAGAAGCTCTGACGACTTTTTGTTTTTTCTCTTTTAAAGTTAATTGTCACTTCTCTCTCCACCTTTTTAATGAATCCATCTGAATCGTTTCAACTAATCAAAAACTTGAACCGATTTAAAATAAATTATATTAAATAATTTATTATTACATATCAATTTATATTATTTAAAGTATAAATAAATATATTAAATATTAAAATATATTAAAATAAATTTTATAATTTTAAAATAGTTTTATTAACTATAAAGTAAATAATAATATAATAATTATATTTATATATTGTAAAATAAAAAAAATATTTAAAAAAACTTAAAAGTATATTTGAAAGGTTTCTATGCCCATTATTTTTTATTTTTTAGTTTTTAAAAGATTTTTTTACTAATTTTAACACTTAAAAGTTAAATTTATCTAGACAATATTTAAAAATATTATTTACATTTATTGAAAGAGAAAAAAAGATATATTTTTGTCCATCTAGGATCAATTGAAATACTTCATGAAGGTATTGGCTTATTATGACTAGGTTAAGATCTAGTTATACTATTTTTTTTCATAATTTTCTAGTTTAAACAATGATAGTGATTCAAAGCATTAGTTTTTTAGACCCACTTATTTAGAAGTTCAAAAAATCTATAGAATAGAAAAGTGTCATATATGTTCATTTGGGTGCAATTCAATAGTGCCCTAAAAATTTTATTTGACCCGATTACATTGCTTTTTATTTGACCCAAAAGTATAAGTAATACAAGGGCTTGGATTTTATTAATCAAAATTTTATAATTGGTTTCTCACCTATTTAGTATGTCAAATGTAACAAATATTGCATGAATACATCATATTTTGATAAAAATTGAAAGGACTTGAAGAAATTAAGAGAAATTCAAACTGTTCAGACGCTGAAAATATCAAAAAATTCTTTAAAATATAAAAAGTATCATATATGTCTATCTAGGTGTAATTCAACGGTGTCCTAAAAATTTCACCAAACTTTAATAAGGATTTGACCCATTTACACTATTTTTTAGGTAAACCTCGAAATTAGTGAAGTGACACAAGAGCTTGGATTTTATGAACTATATTTTTAGGATTGGTTTCTCACGTATTTAAAAGATCAGATGTTGAAAAATATTACATGGATATATTATATTTTGGTAGAAATTAAAAAATAAATAATTAGAAAAAAATTAATCTTTTCAAATGCTGAAAACATCAGAAAAATATCCAAACAATTCTCTAAAATATAAAAAAATATTATATGTGTCCATTTGGGTGACTTTAAAATGATGTTCTAAAAATTTCACTAGATTTTTACTAGGATTTGACCCAATTACATCACTTTTAAATGAATCCCAAAAGTATTGTAAGTGATACAAGGGTTTTGATTTTGTGAACTAAATTTTTTTGATAGGCTTCACACCTATGTAGAAGCACAAATATTAAAAGATATTGTATGGAAGCATCATATTTTGATGAAAATAGAATGTTTTAAGAAACTAGGAAAAATTAAATTATTCATATGCTTAAAATATCAGAAAAATATTTTAAAAACTCTAACATAGAAAAAATTATCGTATATTCATATTTAGCTGCAATTTAATGGTATTCTAAAAATTTGACTAAATTTTGATCAAGATTTGACCTAGTTACACTATTTTTTTAATTGACCCAAAAATAATATAAGTGGAACAAGGACTTCGATTTTGTAAACAAAATTTTTATTATAGGTTTCTCACATATTTAGAAGCTTAAATGTTAAAAATATTATATTAAAATATTATATTTTATTAAAAATTAAATAAATTAAAAATTTTAAATTGTTCAGATGTTGAGAATACCATAAAATATCAATAATTTTTTTTTCAAACAGAAAAGGTTTCGTATATATCCAATTTGTTGTCACTCAATGTTATCCTGAAATTTTCACTAGATTATGACTAGGATTTGTCCCATTTATACTATTTCTGAGTTGACCCCAAAAATAGTATAAGTGATGCAAAAGCTTATATTTGTGAAATTTTTTAGATATATTTCCTACCTATTTGAAATCTCAAATTTTAAAAAACATTGCATGGATGCATCATATTTTGGTAAAATTTAAAAATACTAAAAAATATAAAAAATATTTAAGATAGAATAAGTGTCATATATGTCTATCTGCGTGCAATTCAATAGTTTTCCAAAAATTTAAACAAAATTATACCAACATTTGGTTGAGTTGTACTGTTTTTGGGGTCACCGAAAATTAATATAAGTGGGTCATGGTCTTAGGTGTTTTTGGACTAAACAACATGAGATTTTTAGAAAACCTTTGCATTGGACTCGGACAAAAAAGTCAACTTTTTCTATTTTAGGGAACATATTTTATTTTATTTTTAATTTTTTAGCATTTAAACACTCTGAAATTTTATCCACACTATCCATTTTTTCTAATTTCTTCTCATTTTGTCAAAATATAATGTTTCTATAAAATATTTTTTGATATTCAGGCTTCTAAATAGGTAGGAAACCTATTCTAAAAATTTGGTAATAAAAATTAAGGAGTTGAATACAAATTTGGTAATAAAAATATAAAAATTAAACCTATTCTAAAAATTTGGTAATAGCATAATTGAGTCAAATCATGAGATTTTCAGAAAATCTTTATATTGGACCTTGACAATACTTTATTTTTTTCTATTTAAGGAAATTTTTCTCAATTTTTCAGCATATGAACATTATAAAATTTTATTATTTTTTTATTTATTTTAATTTTATCATAATATCATGCTTCTAATTGTTAGATATAGGTATCCTACGAACCAATAATGTTCATGAATGATCTGATATGTATTTTTTTATTTATTATTTATTTGATATTTTTTTCACTTTATACTACCTATTGTATATATTTTAATGTTCATGAATCTGTGCAATGAGAATCAGATCATGATGAGATCATGATAATAAGACTGATTCACCTTTAAACACAAACCCTAAATAATCTTAGTCATAAGTTACTTGAGAGGGACATCAAGATAACTGGATAGACTAGTGTGCTATATACCCATCTATATGATGAAGGCGGTTGGTCTCATAATTACTTATGTAAGGATGATAGGGATACAATGCAGGTGCTCATTGGAGAATGAGTTCACTGATCGATTCGCTCAAGAAATCCTGGATGGTTGATGATATTGTCGGGAAGTCTAAGGGGCGACATCACATGCATAACGGAAGAATATTAAAAATAAAATCCCTAATTTCTCAAAGATATGCTTATTATCGTGCGAAGATTAGTTCATAAAAATCGAAAAACTTAAAACTGCATATATAAAAGATTGTGTTATCTAGGGAGATCATATATCCCTAAATCTCTATAGATCTTTATGAGAGAGTGGAGTTCAAATGTCCTCGTCTCTGGTTGCAACGATGCTCCTCAAAACTCCAAGCTTACTATTTGATGAGGAGAAGAAGAGGAGAATATGAGAGGCAACCCAAAAAGGTTTAGCGTATGAACAATCGATTCATTCCTATTTATAGAGGTCTCCTATCAACTTAATCCTAATAGATCCTGCCCTATTGAGTATTAGATTTCCATCCAACTACCCAAGTCTCTTATATTAGTATATCTCTATCCAACAATCTCTCATCGACTCTTATTGGATCTCATCCATAGGATCCAATAATTCAGGTGCTTATTAGATATCCAATAAGATAGGGGCTCCAACGGATATCTCATATCTGAATCTCTACTCATCGCAACGTTTACCATATATATATGACCCTCTAAGCCCAATATCAAGATGGTTGTAAGTCATACCTGTCAGAACTCCTTCCAGCTAAATGAATTATTATCTTTATAATAATTCACTTGACTTATCGACTGTGGATGTACTATGCCACTATGCCGCTGTCCCTAGATGATATAGGAGAATCCAATCCATTGGACATGTTTATCCTCAGTTACTGTATACCTATAGTCCCTCATTCATCTAATATCCCAGAGACCGTATACCGAGCATAGTGCCGTCAGGCCCATACAGTTTCTACTCGAGTCTCGCTCTAATCGGATTCTCCCAGAGAACTCTTTCTCTCTCAATCTGAATGACCCTAGCTAGAGATTTGTCTAAGTAAGAATACATAAGATATTCCTCTCATAACACTAAGAGTGGATGAGCCTCTATCGATACTCAATAGCTCTCATCTCGTAAGGTTAACTACCACTCCCGATGACCGGCTGTACTAAATCTGGAACCTTCAGACCTATAAGTCTGGCATTAAAGAATGGAGTACTCATACAAGACAATCTTGGCATCTCAAATCTAAGGACTAGATACACCACTAGGATTATGGAATCACTATTTGATAATAAGGCATCATCAATCATTCAGCATTCCATAAGCGGATCAATTAGTGAACTCATTCTCCAATGAGGACCTCTATTGTATCCCTAGTGTCCTCACACGAGCAACTATAACACCAGCTGCATCCATCATATGGACGAATATATAGCAGACTAGTCTGTTCTGTTATCTCAATGTCTCTCTCGAGTAACCTACGACTAAGATTATTTAGGATTTGTGTTTAAAGACGAATCAGTCTAATTAGTATGATCTTATCATAATCCGATACTTATTGCATAGATCAAATAATAATAATAATAATAAGACTATGTATCAAGTCACACGTGTCATTACTCAAGTGATTGGCTTGTAGGGCACCTATGACTAGCAGATATATCATTATCAGATAGCGATTTCATCATCCTAATGGTGTATATGGTCCTTAGACTTAAAATACCAAGGATATCCTACTAGTCATAGGTGCCCTACAAGCCAATCACGTGAGTGATGGCATGTGTGACTTAACACGTAGTCTTTTTGCTTATTATATTTTGGTATTTTATCATTTTATATTAATTATTACATATACACATATATATATTGTGATGTCCATGGATATGTGGAATGAGAATCGGATCGTGATGAGATTATGATAATGAGATCGATTTGCCTTTAAACATAGACCCTAAATAATCCTGGTTATAAGTTACTTGAAAGAGACATCGAGATAATCAGAAAGACTAGTGTGCTATATATCTATCCATATGATGGAGGTAGCCGATCTTATGGCTACTCATGTGGAGACAGTAGGGATATAGTGTAGGTGCTCATTAGAGAGTGAGTTCACTGATTGATCTGCTCACAAAATATTAGATGGTTAATGATACCTCATTGTCGGATAGTGATTTCGTTGTCCCAATGATGTACCTGGTTCTTAGACTTAAGATACCAATGCTAGTCATAGGTGCCCAGTAAGCCAATCACGTAAGTGATGGCACGTGTGACTTGATACAGAATCTTTTTGCTTATTATATTTTGGCGTATATCACTTTATAACTATTGCATAAATGCATATATATATATATATATATATATATATATATATATATATATATATATATATATATATATATATATATATATATATATTGTGATGTCTTTTGATTTGTGCAATGGGAATCGGATCGTGATGAGATCACGATAATGAGATCGATTCACCTTTAAACACATATCCTAAATAATCCCGTCCATATGATGGATGCAACTGGTCTCATAGCTGCTCGTGTAGGGACACTAGGGATATAGTACAGGTGCTCATTGGAAAATGAGTTCACTGATTGATCCGCTTACGAAATGCTATATGGTTGATGATGCCTTATTGTCAGACAGCGATTCCGTAGTCCTAATGGTGTATTTGGTCCTTAGACTTGAGACACCAAGGATGTCCTGTATGAGTGCTCCACTCTTTGATACTAGACTTATAGGTTTGGCTGTCCTAGATCTAGTACAGCTGGTCATAGGAAGTGGTAGTCAACTTTACGAGGGCTATTGAGTGTCGATAGAGGATCATCCATTCTCGGCGTCATGAGAGGAATATCCCATGTGTTCTTGCTCAAACAAATCCCTGGCCAGGGTCATTCAGGTTGAGAGAGAAAGAGTTCTCCGGGAGAATCCGATTAGAGCGAGACTCGAGTAGAAACCGTATGGGTCTGATAGCACCATGCTCGATATACGGTCTTTGGGATATTAGATGGATGAGGGACTATAGATACACGGTAACTAAGGACATACAAGTCCAATGGATAGGATTCCCCTGTATCGTCTGGGGACTACGGCGTAGTGGCCTAGTACGTCCATAGTCGATGAGTCGAGCGAATTATTACAGAGATAATAATTCACTGAGTTAGAAGGAGTTCTAATAGGTATGACTCACGGCCAGCTCGATATTGGGCCTAGAGGGTCACATACATAGGTAGGCATTGCGATGAGTAGAGGTTCGGATATGAGATATCCGATGGAGCTCTTGTCTTATTGGATGCAGATCTAATACCCACTAGGGGAGGACCCATTAGGGTTTGACAGGGGGCCTCTATAAATAGGAGGGATTCAGAGCCTCATAGGCTAGAGCCTTTGCTTGCCTTTCCTATTCTCCTCTCCCTCTCCACCTCAAAGCAGGCCTAGAGTTTTGAGGAGCGTTGTCGCAACCCTGCTTTGTGGATCACACGCTAGAGAGGAGGACGCTTGACCTCCTTCACCCTCTCCTAAGGATCTGTAAGGAAATAGGGATATACGATCTCCCTAGGTAACACAATCTACTCTATATGCAGTTTTAAGTTTCGCGGATTTTGCGCACCAATCTTCGCACGACGACGAACATCTCTTTGGGAATCAGGGATTTTGTTTTCTTGTTCTTCCGCAGCGCATATGATGTCGCCCCCAAGATTTTCCAACAGTGGTTTCAGAGCCAGGTTGTTCGTGCGAATGATTAGTTTTGAACTACGTGTGTTGTGTTTAGGAAGAATTTTGATGTCAAAATCGTTGACGCAAAAACAAGGAAGGGCAGCAACAGTTGCTGCCCTCGATCTGCGTGCGTAAAGCGCAGCCGAAGGGGGGCAACACGGGGGTTGCGTCTGCAGCAGCCTGTTGAATCTCGTATTTTGATGATGAAACCACTTGATATGTGTTTATGATTTAAATTGCATTTTGAGTGATGCAGGTCTACTCGATCAGGATTAGACAATTAACGCAGGAGGAATTGACGTTGCGCCGGAAGAGATCACGTCAGGATATTGGATGGCTGAATGCTTCGGATGTCGGGCATCGGGCCAAGGAGAGCGAAATTGCGCCAAGGATATCGGGGTTGCGGAGGTCAACCGTCGATTGGGCAATAAGCCGCAAGAGAGGACGATGCGCCGAAGAATCGGACGAAGCGCCAACCAATGACGTGCCGGGCAACAGAATGTCAATTCGCGTTGTAATAATTGTCTAGATCGGAGTAGAGTTTTAGCTTGTGTGTGCAGGATTAACTACGATAACGACGAAGACATAAAGCAAAACAAAGTGTCGGAGTCAAGCGCGAAGGATTCGTTGGGAGTTCGAGAGTTCGACGGAAGTTCGAATGTTCATCGGGAATGTTGCTGGAACTAGCCGAGAATGAGTAGGGAGCTTGCCGAAGGGTTTTTCGGAAGCTCGCCGGAAGGTTCGTTGGAAGTTCGCGGAGCTCACCGAGAAAGATCGGAGCTTGCCGAAGAAGCTCGTTGGAACTCGCCAAGATCAAATCGTGAAGTCTAGGAGCTTGCCGGGAGTCCGTAGAATGGTTTTCGAGAGTTTATCGAAAGACCGTCGGAAGTTCGCCGGAAGCTCGCTGAAAGAAGTCTTGACTTACGGACTTTGTAATAGCTTAGAAAATATCTTTAAATTCGTAGTTAGCATGTTAATTAGGGTTAGGATTATGTGTTAATCCTATAACCCAAGTAGGGGCCAATTGGGCCCGAGTTCGGACTGGTTTAGGCCAAGTTTGGAGCCCAACCAGTGAGCTGATTTGGTCTAGGCGGTGGCACCGCCTAGGCTAGGCGGTGGCACCGCCCAGCACCCGAGAGCTGGGCGGTGACACCTCCTGGGCTAGGCGGTTGCACCGTCCAGCACCCGAGCGCTGGGCGGTGGCACCGCTTGGCTGGGCGGTGGCACCGCCAGCATCGGGAACATAAGAGAATTCAAATTTTTGGAGCCCAAATTTGAATCCTCTTGAGGCCTATAAATACCCCTCAAGTCTCAGCTGAGAATACAACTTTTTGAGCAGCAATTGTTTGAGAGAAAGGTCTTAGAAAAGTCTTTGCTAGTCTTGTTTTCAATTTTCTAGTGTTCACCTCCTTCTTTCTTGCTAAAAATATGTAAGAGAGTGAACCGCTTGTAAAAGGTTGTAAGAGGGGTATTTGCCCTTCCATTTCAAGAGATTTGCTAGTGGAAGGTGGGAGCCTCATTGAAGAGGGGCCTCGCAAGTGGATGTAGGTCATTTGACCGAACCACTCTAAAATCGACGTAATCTCTGGTTTGCATTTCATTATTGCTATTTACATTACTGCAAACCTTCTTACATGCTTTAGTTCCTTATTACCTTTGCTGCACAACTTTAAGAATACGCTTTCAAGTTTAGCTTTTCAAGTTCCATTCTTATCGTACGAAAGATTTGTCGAAACCGAAGTTTTAATCCGTTGCACTAATTCACCCTCCCCCCTCTTAGTGCCGCTCCGATCCTAACACAACCGGTCGACGGCCTGCTTGCAGCAAGCTTGCGTCCGGTGAGGCTAGCGGCCTGCGGGCAAAGGCGCCTGCGGCCGCTTCTCCCGCGGGCGAAACCCCCCCCACAGGGGCGATCGCTCGGCGGGATAGCACCGCTTGCGGGCGTTGACCCGCCGGCAAAACTGCCCGCGAAGGCGGCGGCGCCCGCGGGGGCGACCACCTGCAGCGGCAACGCCGCCAGCGGGCGTGCTGCCTGCAAGCGAGGGCAACGCCCTCGCCCCGCCACATAGACCGCCGCCAACAGGGTGGCGGCGACAGCAGCAATTAGAGGAAATTAGGGTTTTAGGCAAAAAGACAATTTTGCCCCTGTGAATTTGAGAAATTCCAGTTTCTGTCTTTTGTCCAAATTATGAAAATACCCTTAGGAATTGAGAAATTTCCTACATGTCCCTGATTTCAGAAAATATTAATTAATTAAAAGGTTTAGTTGATTATTATTTTTATTATTATCTAGTAGTCCTACATTATGATGATTATTTATACATGTGATGTATGATGTGTGGACGGATGATCATGGACCGTATGATGTGTGTACTTGTGATTATTATTATTGAGGTCTGTGAGCCTCCATTATATTTCTCGTTTATTGTCGGGCCTGCGTGCCTATGATTAAGTTGTAATCACATGAGGAGGCGTAGCGGGAGCGTGGATGCGATAGCGGGACCCACGAGACGAACGATCGTGATGCATGAAGATGCATCAAGATGTCGACGGAACCGACGAGGACGAGATGGACGATCACAGGGCATGGAGATACACCGTTGCACACATAAATCTTGATGTGAGTGATTAGGCCTACTAGCTCGGGCCTAATCATATTAGGTTGTGGTCCATGATCATCTGGTGTGATTACTTCTACACATACTAGATATGTATATATATTTGCATGCGATGTAGATATATATTAAATATGTATTTGTGTGACATGTCATATTAGGAGACCAAATCATAGAAACATCTTTCGATAATATTAAGTCGGTAAACGTGAGGCAATTAGATTGACCCACGTGGCCTTCCATCATTATAAGTAGGAACCGATTCCCGATGTAGGTTGAGTTGGTCGAGTCCCTCGAGACTCACCTATATCATGATTCGCTATCTTGCTTACGACATAGAGATGTCACCGGTGACCTGAGGGCATGGTATGCTTGGTCGAGTCCCTCGAGGGTATATCATCAAATCAGACTCAACTTGTAACGAAGGTGTTGACTTAACTGAGCATCATGGTTGGTCGAGTCCCTCGAGGCCATGGTGATTCGGAGGCCGAACAGGACGGGAATCACAAGGAGTTGTGATCGGCAAGAGTTGCCTACCTTTAGGCTTAGTGTGATTGGTCGAGTCCCTCGAGGTTACACTAAGACGTTGATTGGATCCTGATCCCCACTAGAAGTCTGCCGGAGACTTCCGTTTCACGTGCTGAGGGTGTCGCATGACTCGTTAGTAAAATAGTGGGAGCATATTAAGATAGAAGTCCATATCTTGATAGTTTATTTCTTGCAAAATCTGCATGTTATTCATTTCTACTGCATCTTTATTTTCAGAAAATATCGCTTTCAAATCCCTTACGTGGCATACTTGATGTCAACCGCCTCACTAGTCCAAATTATACGGATTGGCTCCGTAACTTGAGAATTGTTCTCACAGCGGAGAAAATCGTGTACGTCCTTGATACAGTGATGCCTACGCCCGAAGAAGGGGCAAGCGAGGATGAGATCGCTAGCTACGTGAAGTACATTGATGACTCCACTCTTGCTCAGTGCTATATATTGGGCTCTATGACTCCTGAGTTACAGAGACAACATGAAAAGATGGATGCTAGATCCATTCTCCTACATGTCCGTAAATTATTTGAGGAACAGGGAAGGACTCAGCGATATGAGATATCCAAGAGCCTCTTCCGCGCTAGGATGACTGAGGGGACACCGGTTCAGAACCATGTCCTAAAGATGATTGAGTGGATAGAGAAACTCACAGGTCTAGGAATGGTCCTAGAGGATAACTTGTGTGTGGACATTGTGCTTCAGTCCCTACCAGATTCCTTTTCATAGTTCATAATGAATTTTAATATGAACAAGCTTGAGGTGACTCTCCCAGAGCTCCTCAATATGTTGAGGGAGGCAGAGAGTACTATTAAGAAAGAGAAGCCAGTTCTCTACACTAGTGAGACCAGAAAGAAAACGAAAGCAGAAAGGTCCCTTAAGAAGGGAAAGGGCAAGGGCAGACCAGGTAAAGCAAAGGTTGCTAAGAAAGACCCAGCAAAGAACAAAGACCAGTGCTTCCACTGTGGTAAAGATGGGCAATAGAAGAGGAACTGCAAAGAGTACCTTGCAGAAAGGGTGAAATAGAAGCTTGGAGAAGCTTCAGGTACATTCATGATCAATCTCCAATTATCAGATTTTTGTGATAGTGCATTGGTATTGGATACCAGTATTGCTTATCACATCTACAATTTATTATAAATTCTAGCAAAGCCGAGGGGAGATTGGCGAGTAGAATATTGCATAAAGGTTTGTTTATGCTAGACACTACTTCACATATCATGAATGTAAATATGTCCAAGAGGAAACGAGATGAGATGAATAGAGCATACCTATGGCATTGTAGGCTAGGTCACATCCATGAGGGAATGATTCAAAAGTTGCTAAATGATGGATATTTAGATCCATTCGACTATGTGTCATATGCAACTTGCGAGCCTTGCCTTCGTGGAAAACTGACCAACTCTCCATTTAGTAGAACTGAAGAGAGAGCCACTAAGCTATTGGAACTCATACATAGTGATGTATGTGGACCCATGTCAACTCATGTCATTGGTGGTTACTCCTAGTTCATTACATTTACTGATGATTTCTCAATGTATGGATATATGTACTTAATGAAGTACAAGTCCGAGGCTTTTGAGAAATTCAGAGAGTATAAGAATGAGGTGGAGAACCAGACTGGAAAGAGTATCAAAACTCTTCGATCAGATCGAGGAGGTGAGTACTTAAGTACAGAGTTTACTTAGTTCCTCAAAGACCATGGGATATTATCCCAATGGACACCTCCTTATACACCTCAGTTCAATGGTGTCTCTGGAAGGAGGAATTGTACGCTATTAGATATGGTACAGTCCATGATGAGTTTTGTTGACCTACCCATCTTATTCTAGGGATATGCCCTAGAGACCACAGCTTACCTTCTGAACAGAGTTCCAACTAAGTCGGTAGTGTCTATACCATATGAGATATAGAAAGGGAAGAAGCCTGATCTTAAGGTTGTTAAGATTTGGGGCTGCCCTGCCCACGTTAAAAGACACAACCCCGATAAGTTAGAATCAAGGATAAAGCGATGCAAATTTGTGGGATACCCCAAGGAAACTTGTGGGTATTATTTCTATCATCTCGAGGACCAAAAGGTCTTTGTAGCTAAGAGAGCAGTGTTCCTTGAGAAGGAACACATTCTTAGCGGAGACAGTGGGAGAATGATAGAGTTGAGCGAGGTTGGAGAACCAAGCTCAAGCACCACTCTACAGCCCAAGTCTGTTCAGGTACCTAATACACAAGTTTCAACTTTACGTAGGTCTGATAGAGTATCCCATCCTCCTGAGAGATATGTGGGACATATTAGAGGAGAGGATGTTGAGGATATTGATCCTCAAACCTACGAGGAGGCTATTATGAGTATAGACTCCGAGAAGTGGCAAGAAGCCATGAATTCTGAGATGGATTCTATGTACTCCAACAAGGTTTGGAACCTAGTTGATGCGCCCGAAGGTATTGTACCCATCGGTTGCAAGTGGATCTTTAAGAAAAAGATCGGAGTAGATGGAAAGGTAGAGACCTATAAAGCAAGGCTAGTGGCTAAAGGGTATCGTCAAAGGCAAAGTGTTGACTACGACGAAACCTTCTCACCCGTAGCAATGCTAAAATCCATCAGAATTCTATTGGCTATTGCAGCATACTATGATTATGAGATCTGGCAGATATATGTGAAAACCGTATTCCTCAATGGGAACCTCGAGGAGGAGGTGTATATGATGCAACCTGAAGGATTCGTGTCCAAGAACTGCCCAGATAAGGTGTGTAGGTTGCTTAGATCTATTTATGGACTAAAGCAAGCTTCCCGAAGTTGCAACATAAGATTTGATGAGGTAATCAGATCTTATGACTTCGTTAAGAACGAAGATGAGCCTTATGTGTACAGGAAGGTAAGTGGGAGCGCTATCACCTTTTTGGTGTTATATGTGGATGACATCCTCATCATTGAGAACGACGTAGGAATGCTATCCACAGTAAAGGCTTAGTTATCTAGACACTTCTCCATGAAGGACTTAGGGAAAGCATCCTATATCTTGGGGGTTAGAATCTATATAGATAGATCCAAGAGGATGCTTGGCTTGTCCCAGTCCAAGTACATAGAAACTATTGTCAAATGATTTGGCATGAAAAATTCCAAGAGAGGTCTCATACCGATGAGACATGGGATATCGCTTTCTACGAGTATGTCCCCAAAGACTCCAAAAGAAAGGGCGAACATGGATATGATACATTATGCCTCAGCAATAGGGTCTATCATGTATGGCATGCTATGTACTAGGCCTGATATAACGCATGCTCTGAGTGTCACGAGCAGGTATTAGGCGGATCCAGGCTTGAAGCACTGGAAAGCAATAAAGTGTATCCTTAAGTACTTAAGAAGGACTAAGGATCTTTTACTAGTATATGGAGGTAGTAGCCTTAAGGTTGAAGGCTACACAGACTCAAGTTTTCAGTCTAATGTCAATGATAGCAAGTCGAATTCAAGGTATGTGTACACCTTAAATGGAGGAGCAGTGTGTTGGAAAAGTTCCAAGCAAGATACTACTGCTGACTCGACCAAAGAGGCGGAGTATATTGCTGCATCAGATGCAGCAAAGGAGGGAGTCTGGTTGAAGATGTTCATCACAGATTTGGGAGTCGTTCCGGATAGTGAGAAGTTAACTTCCTTATATTGCGACAACTGTGGGGCGATTACTCAAATAAGGGAACCCGGGTCTCATCAAAAGTGTTCTGAGGAGGTTCCAACTTATCAGAGAGATCGTAACCCGAGGAGATGTAGTAGTGGAAAGAGTTCCATCTGAAGATAACATTGCAGATCCACTGACAAAGTCGTTGTCTCAGATTGTCTTTGAGCGTCATAGGGGTCTGATGGGGATCAGACACATAGGTGATTGGCTTTAGGTCAAGTGGGAGATTGCTAGTCATAGGTGCCTAGCAAGCCAATCACGTAAGTGATAGCACGTGTGACTTGATACAGAATCTTTTTGCTTATTATATTTTAGTGTATATCACTTTATAACTATTGCATAAATGCATATATATATATATATATATATATATATATATATATATATATATATATATATATATATATATATATATATATATATATATATATATATATATATATATATTGTGATGTCCTTGGATTTATGCAATGGGAATCGGATCGTGATGAGATCACAATAATGAGATCGATTCACCTTTAAACACATATCCTAAATAATCCCGGTCATAGGTTACTCGAAAGGGACATCGTGATAACCGGACAGACTGGTGTGCTGTATACCCGTCCATATGATGGATGCAGCTGGTCTCATAGCTGCTCGTGTAGGGACACTAGGGATACAGTACAAGTGCTCATTGGAGAATGAGTTCACTTATTGATCCACTTACGGAATGCTGGATGGTTGATGATGCCTTATTGTCAGACAGCGATTCCGTAGTCCTAGTGGTGTATTTGGTCCTTAGACTTGAGACACCAAGGATGTCCTGTATGAGTGCTCCACTCTTTGATATCAGACTTATAGGTTTGGCTGTCCCAGATCTAGTACAGTTGGTCATTGGGAGTGGTAGTCAACCTTACGAGGGCTATTGAGTGTCGATAGAGGATCATCTACTCTCGGCGTCATGAGAGGAATATCCCATGTGTTCTTGCTCAGACAAATCCCTGGCCAGGGTCATTCGGGTTGAGAGAGAAAGAGTTCTCCGGGACAATCCGATTAGAGCGAGACTCGAGTAGAAACCGTATGGGTCTGATAGCACCATGCTCGATATATGGTCTTTGGGATATTAGATGGATGAGGGACTATAGATACACGGTAACTAAGGACATACAAGTCCAATGGATTGGATTCCCCTGTATCGTCTGGGGACTATGGCGTAGTGGCCTAGTACGTCCGTAGTCGATGAGTCGAGTGAATTATTACAGAGATAATAATTCACTGAGTTAGAAGGAGTTCTGATAGGTATGACTCACGGCCAGCTCGATATTGGGCCTAGAGGGTCACACACATAGGTAGGCATTGCGATGAGTAGAGGTTCGGATATGAGATATCCGACGGAGCCCTTGTCTTATTGGATGCAGATCTAATACCCACTAGGGGAGGACCCATTAGGGTTTGACAGGGGGCCTCTATAAATAGGAGGGATTCAGAGCCTCATAGGCTAGAGCCTTTGCTTGCCTTTCCTATTCTCCTCTCCCTCTCCACCTCAAAGCAGGCCTAGAGTTTTGAGGAGCGTTATCGCAACCCTGCTGTGTGGATCTCGCGCTAGAGAGGAGGACGCTTGACCTCCTTCACCCTCTCCTAAGGATCTGTAAGGAAATAGGGATATATGATCTCCCTAGGTAACACAATCTACTCTATATACAGTTTTAAGTTTCGCGGATTTTGTGCACTAATCTTCGCACGACGACGAACATCTCTTTGGGAATTGGGGATTTTATTTTCTTGTTCTTCCGCTGCACATATGATGTCGCCCCCAAGATTTCCCAACAACCAAGGATATCCTGTATGAATGCTCCACTCTTTGATACCAGACTTATAGGTTTGGATATTCCAGATTTAGCACAATTGGTCATCGAGAGTGGCAGTCAACCTTACGAGACGAGGGCTATTGAGTATCGATACAAGATCATCCGCTCTCGGTGTTATGAGAGGAATATCTCATGTGTTTCTGCTTAGACAAATCCCTAGCCAGGGTCATTCGGATTGAGAGAGAAAGAGTTCTCTAAGAGAATCCGATTAGAGCGAGACTCGAGTAGAAACCATATGGGTTTGATAGCACCATACCCGATATATGACTTTTGATCTATTAGATGGATGAGAGACTATAAGTATATGATAATTGAGGGTAGACAAGTCAAATGGATTGGATTCCCCTGTATCATTTTGAGACTATAGCATAGTGGCCTAGTACGTCCACAATCGATGAGTCGAGTGAATTATTATCAAGATAATAATTCACTAAGCTAAAAGGAGTTCTGATAGGTATGACTCATGGTCAGCTCGATATTAGGCCTAGAAGGAGTGAATTATTTTATTTTTAATTTTTTAGCATTTAAACACTATGAAATTTTATCCACACTATCCATTTTTTCTAATTTCTTCTCATTTTGTCAAAATATAATGTTTCTATAAAATATTTTTTGATATTCAGGCTTTTAAATAGGTAGGAAACCGATTCTAAAAATTTGGTAATAAATATTAAGGCGTTGAATAAAAATTTGGTAATAAAAATATAAAAATTAAACCTATTCTAAAAATTTGGAAATAGCATAATTGAGTCAAATCATGAGATTTTCAGAAAATCTTTATATTGGACCTTGACAATATTTTATTTTTTCTATTTAAGGAAAATTTTCTCAATATTTCAGCATATGAACATTATAAAATTTTATTATTTTTAATTTATTTTAATTTTATCATAATTTTATGCTTCTAATTACTAGATATAGGTGTTTTACAAGCCAATAACGTTAGTGATAGCATGTATGACGTGATACGTACTTTTTTTTACTTATTATTTATTTGATATTTTTCTCACTTTATATTGTCTATTGTATATATTTTGTGATATCCATAAATATATAGAAAGAATCATATCATGATAAAATCATGATAATAAGACTGATTCACCTTTAAACACATACTCTAAATAATCCTGGTCATTAGTTACTCAAGAGGGATATCAAGATAATCGGATAGACTAGTGTACTATATACTCATCTATATGATGAAGACGGTTAGTCTCATAATTACTTATGTAAGGATGATAGGGATACAATGCAGGTGCTCATTGGAGAATGAGTTTACTGATCGATCCGCTCACAAAATCCTGGATGGTTCATGATATTATCGGGAAGTCTGGGGGGCGACATCACATACATAGTGGAAGAACATTAAAAACAAAATCCCTAATTTCTCAAAGATATGTTTATTATCGTACGAAGATTGGTTCACAAAAATCGAGAAACTTAAAACTACGTATATGAAATATTGTGTTATCTAGGGTGATCGTATATCCCTGAATCCCTATAGATCTTTAGGAGAGAGTGAAGGAGTTCAAATGTCCTCATCTCTAGTGGTGATCCACACAGTAGGGTTGCAATGATGCTCCTCAAAACTTCAAGCTTACTATTTGAGGAGGAGAAGAAGAGGAGAATATGAGAGGCAACCCAAAAAGGCTTAGCATATGAACAATCGATTCCTTCCTATTTATAGAGGTCCCCTATCAACTTAATCATAATGGATCCTACCCTATTAGGTATTAGATCTCCATCCAACTACTCAAGCCTCTTAGATTAGTAGATCTCTATCCAACAATCTCTCATTGACTCTTATTGGATCTCATCCATAGGATTCAATAATTCATGAGCTTATTGGATATCCAATAAAATAGGGGCTCCGACGAATATCTCATATCTGAATCTCTACTCATCGCAACGTTTACCATATATGTGTGACCCTCTAAGCCCAATATCGAGATGGTTGTGAGTCATACCTGTCAGAACTCCTTCCAGCTAAATGAATTATTATCTTCATAATAATTCACTTGACTTATCGACTACGGACGTACTATGCCACTATGACGCTGTCCCCAAACGATATAGGAGAATCCAATCCATTGGACATGTTTGTCCTTAGTTACCGTGTACCTATAGTTCCTCATCCATCTAATATCGTAGAGACCGTATGTTGAATCTCGGATTTTGATGATAAAATCAATTGATGGGTTAATTGATCTAATCAATATTATTGAGTTAAGTGTGCAGGATTAACTACGATAACTAGAAAACATAAAGAAAGAATACCGGAGTCAAGTTCAATGGATGTTTAAGAGTCCGAAGAATCGTCGGAGATGCTGCCGGAACCAACTGAGAAGAAATCAGGAACTTTTCAGAATTTTCGGAAGTTCGCTGAAGAGATCGTCGTAGGTTCGCGGAGATCACCGAGAAGGCTCGGCTACTCGTTGAAGTCGTCACAAGATTGGGAGCCTGTTGGGAGTCCGTCGGAAGAAACCCGAGAGCATATCGGAAGTCCGCCGGAAGTTTGTCGGAAAGCTCGCCGGAATAAGACTTGGCATTGAAAACTTGATTGGGATGTTTTTAGTTATCTAGTTCACATGTAATTAGGATTAGGATTAAAAGATAATCCTATATCCTGGTTAGGGGCCAACTGGGCCCAAAATTAGACTTGGTTTGGGCTGAAATTAAAGCCCAACCTGTGAACCGAAGGGTCTGGCGGTGCCACCGCTTGGCTGGGCGGTGGCACCGCCAATCCACTGTCAATGTCAGACGCTGATAGGCGGTGGCACCGCCAGCATCAGGAACCAAAGAGAATTCAAATTTTAGAGCCCAAATTTGAATCCTCTTGAGGCCTATAAATACCCCTCAATTCTCAAATGAGATTACAACTTTTTGTGAAGCAATTGATTGAGAGAAAGGTCTGAGAAAAGTCTTAGCAAGTCTTGTTTTCAATTTGCTAGAGTCTTCACCTCCTTCTTTCTTGCTGAAAATTTGTAAGAGTGTGAACCGCTTGTAAAAAGTTGTAAGAGGGGTATTTGCCCTTCCCCTTCAAGAGATTTGCTAGTAGAAGGTGGGAGCCTCATCGAAGAGGGCCTCGCAAGTGGATGTAGGTCATTTGACCGAACCACTTTAAAATCGGTGTGATCTCTGGTTTGCATTTTATTATCGCTATTTACATTACTGCAAACCTTCTTACGTGCTTTATTTCCTCATTACCTTTGCTGCATACCTTTACGAACACATGTTCAAGTTAAGCTTTTCAAGTTCTGTTTTTATCGTATCAAAAGATTTGTCGAAACCAAAGTTTTAATCCGCTGCACTAATTCACCCCCCCCCCCCCTCTCTTAGTGCCGCTCTGATCCTAACAATTGGTATCAGAGCTAGGCTCACTCTCATATTTGGTTTGATACCCAAGAGAGATGGCTTACTCCGGCATACATGAGGGTCATTCTATCACACGTCCACCCATGTTTAATGGGTCGGATTATACTTATTGGAAGACTCGTATGAGGATCTTCCTCATTTCCATGGATTTTGAGCTTTGGACTATTGTCGAAAACGGATTTCAAAAATCTTCTCTTTCGATGAGCGAACGGAATGAATCAGAGAAGAAGGTTTTTGCTTTAAACGCAAAAGCTATGAATGCCTTGTTTTGTGCACTAGACAAAAATGAATTTAATCGTGTTTCAATTTGTGATTCAGCTTTTGATATTTGGAGAACTCTTGAGGTCACTCATGAAGGCACTATCCGAGTGAAAGAGTCCAAAATCAACATCCTTGTGCACTCTTACGAACTCTTCCGAATGAAACCAAGTGAGTCCATCGGAGACATGTACACCCGGTTTACGGATGTCATCAATGGACTCAAAGCTCTTGGTAAAGATTTTACTAACTTTGAACTAGTAACTAAAATCTTAAGATTCCTCCCTAAAAGTTGGGATCCAAAAGTTACGGCCATTCAAGAGGCCAAAGACCTTAAAACATTCCCTCTTGAAGAACTTATTGGGTCTCTAATGACCTACGAAATGACATGTCAAGCTCATGACGAGCTCGAGAACCCCCTTCCAAAGAACAGGAAGGATATGATACTTACATCACAAGAAGATCACTTGAAAGGAACATCAAGTGATGAGGACAGTGACAATGACATTGCACTTTTGACTCAAAAATTTTAAAAATATTTAAGAAAGAACAAATTTAAAAATAATACAAAAAATAAAGTTGAACACAAGAAGGATCAAGTGATTTGCTATGAGTGCAAAAAACCGGGACACTATAAGAACGATTGTCCTCAAGCCAAAAAGAGAACATCAAAGAAGAAGGCGCTCAAGGCAACGTGGGATGATTCAAGCGCGTCCGAAGAAGAGGAGTCCAACACCGAGCAAGTTGCTCATTACGCCCTAATGGCCATCGGAGAAGAGGTAACGGATTTAATTGATGCAGATTTACCTTATCATGAATTATTAAATGCCTTCCATGAGTTATTTGATTAATGTAAGACAATTAGTAGAAAATATAAATTGCTAAAAAAGGAGCATGATAGTCTCACTTGTAATGTCGATAAATTAAAGACTAAATATCATGATAGTTTAGCTCCATGTATAAAATGTCATGATCTAGAAACTCTCCAAAAGGAGAACTTACTACTTAAGGACACCTTGAAGAAATTCGAGGTTGGTAGTAAGTCTTTGAACATGATCCTTACAAATAAGGGTCACGCTCCTAAAAGAAGTGGAATCGGATTTGTGAGAAGTCCTCACCAAAATCCAACCACCTTCATTAAAGGCCATGTCTTACATGTTCGGTACCAAAGCAATTGCAACTTTTGTTGCAAATATGGACATAAAACTTATAAATGTCCATTCAAGAAAATTAGTCCGAACAAACTAATTTGGGTTCCTAAAGGAACCATGATCAATTCTATGTAATATGATGAACAAGTTAAATCAGTTTTTAAGGCACCCAAAAGAAAATGGGTACCTAAAAATAATCCCTTCTTGTAAAAACATACACCATCACAAGCTAGGAGCAAGAGATGGTATCTAGATAGTGGATGCTCAAGACATATGACTGGAGATCCATCTCATTTCTCTATGCTCACTAGCAAAGAAGAAGGGTACGTCACCTTCGAAGACAACAACCAAGGCAAAATCATTGGCAAGGGAACCATAGGTAACAAATTAAAATTTTCTATTGATGATGTCTTACTAGTTGATGGATTGAAACATAATCTCTTGAGTGTTAGTCAATTATGCGATAAAGGTTATATCATTAAATTTGAATCAAATGTGTGTATTATTGAAAAACCAAACCATAACATAACTATGATTGCATTAAAACAAAATAATGTCTACACCATCAACCTTGATGAACTAAGTAATGAAATGTGCTTCTCCGCTTTAAATGATGATGCTTGGCTTTGGCATAGGAGACTAGGCCATGCAAGCATGAAACTAATATCTAAGATCTCATCTAGAGAATTAGTACGAGAAATTCCAAATATAAAGTTTATTAAGGATAAAGTATGCGATGCATGTCAACTAGGTAAACAAATAAAAACTAGTTTCAAACCAAAAACTCAAATTAGTACCACTAGACCATTACAATTAATTCATTTGAACTTAATTGGACCAATTGACATGACAAGTCTAGGAGGAAGCAAATATGCGTTTGTAATTGTGGATGACTATGCTAGATACACTTGGACCTATTTCTTAGCTCACAAAAGTGATTGTTTCAAGTGTTTCTCTAAATTTTGTAAACTCACTCAAAACGAAAAAGGTTTTATGATTTCATCAATTCGGAGTGATCACGGTGGCGAATTTCAAAACCATGACTTTCAAAATTTTTGTGAAGTTAATGGATACAATCACAACTTCTCCACTCCGAGGAATCCCCAACAAAATGGAGTAGTTGAAAGAAAAAATAGAAACCTACAAGAAATGGCAAGAACGATGTTAAATGAACATAGTCTACCCAAGTATTTTTGGGTCGAAGCCATAAATATGGCTTGCTACATCATGAATAGGGTCCTAATAAGACCATCCCTATCAAAAACTCCCTATGAATTATGGAATAACAAAAAACCAAATATTTCCTATTTTAAAGTTTTCGGTTGTAAATGCTTTATTTTGAATGAAAGGGATGCCTTAGAAAAATTTAATGCTAAATCCGATGAAGGCATCTTTCTTGGTTACTCTTCCGTTTCTAAGGCTTTTCAGGTTTTTAACAAAAGAACCTTAGTAATAGAAGAATCTATTCATGTAGTTTTTAATTAAATTTTTAATTTAAAGAAAAATGATTTTGATGATGATATTGGTTTTGATAATTTGAATTTAAATGAACCCCCTCCTCAAAATAGCAACTTGGATGCACCTTCTTCCGAAATTTCCTTACCCAAGGAATGGAAGTATATAGATGCTCATCCAAAGGAGCTAATTATAGGAGAAACATCAAAAGGGGTTCAAACTTGTTCCTCTTTCAAGAATTTTTGTGCTAACACCGCCTTCCTTTCTCAAATCGAACCTAAATACATTGACGAGGCCTTAAAAGATGATTTTTGGGTTATTGCAATGCAAGAGGAATTAAATCAATTTGAGAGGAACAAGGTATGGAAGCTTGTTCCTAGACCCAGTGACCATTTAGTCATTGGTACTAAATGGGTCTTTAGAAACAAGCAAGACGAAAATGGTATCGTGGTTAGAAACAAGGCTAGATTAGTGGCCAAAGGTTTCAACCAAGAATAAGGTATCGACTAGGAAGAAACCTTCGCTCCTGTGGCAAAATTAGAAGCCATTAGGATGCTCCTTGCCTATGCTAGTAGTAATAATTTTAAACTGTTTCAAATGGATGTCAAAAGTGCCTTCTTGAATGGTTTTATTTCCGAAGAAGTATATGTCAAACAACCTCCCGGATTTGAAAATTCTCTTCTTCCTAATCATGTATTCAAATTGACTAAGGCTCTCTATGGCTTGAAACAAGCTCCTAGAGCTTGGTATGAAAGGCTTAGTTCCTTTATTATTTTAAATAATTTTACCAAATGCAAGATTGATACTACATTGTTTATCAAACATTTTGAAAATAATTTTCTTATTGTGCAAATTTATGTTAACGATATTATTTTTGGCTCTTCAGATGAATCACTATGTGAATCATTTGCCAAATGTATGAGTCATGAATTTGAAATGAGTTTAATGGGTGAATTAACTTTCTTTTTAGGATTACAAATCAAACAACTTAGTGATGGTATATTTCTTAACCAATCTAAATATACATTAGAATTGTTAAAACGATTTAACATGGATAACTCAAAAGCAATAAACACCCCTATGAGTACTGCAACTAAGTTAGATATGGATGAAAATAGTGAAAATTTCGATCAAAAAATATATAGGAGAATGATAGGTAGTCTACTCTACCTCACCGCGACTAGACTGGATATTATGTTTAGTGTAGGACTTTGTGCTAGGTTTCAATCTAATCCTAAATTATCTCATCTTAAAGAGTGTTAAAAGAATATTTAGGTATCTTAAAGGAACTCCAAATCTAGGATTATGGTATCCAAAATCTGAAAAATTCGATTTAATAGCTTATGTAGATGTCGATTTTGGCGGATGCAGGATAGATAGAAAAAGTACATCCAGAACATGCCAATTTTTAGGACATGCACTTGTTTCTTGGACTTCTAAGAAACAAAATTCAGTTGCACTATCTACAGCGGAAGCCGAATACATTGTTGCAAGTACATGCTGTGCACAAGTTGTTTGGATGAAAAATACATTAGAAGACTATGGAATTCACTTTAAAAACATTCCTATAAAATGTGAAAATACTAGTGTCATATGTCTTACTAAAAATCCAATTCAGCACTCTAGAACTAAGCACATCGATGTTAGGCATTATTTCATACGCGATCATATCCTTAACAATAATGTTGTTCTAGAATTCATTGACACAAAGCATCAATTAGCAGATATATTTACAAAAGCTTTGAATGAAGACCAATTTATATTCATTAGAAGGGAATTAGGTATGTTAAATTGTCCCTAAGAATAAACTTGTTTGAATGGATTTTCCGTAAAGTTTTTCATCCTCTCTCCGTTCCTCGATGAATTTGATCATTCTCTTTCGATTCTAAATGACACGTTAAATTACCTTATCCTATCTTGAGTCAAACACCGCTCCCATCTGATCAAGATTAATGATTTTATGATATTTTGTGAATCTCGAAATTGATTTTGATGGCTTGATTATGAGTTTCAAGTTGACGATTTGAATTTCAATAAGTTTGTATTCAAATTATGATCTTGACTTATTAGAGTTACTACTTGAATTTTTTTAATCACAATCTCTTCTTTGTACACCTACAATTTTTGTTATTTATAGAAAGAAGATATTTGATAAAATAAACGAATGCTGAATTTTCCTTTAAGATGAACTCTGCGTAAATATTTTAGCATACTTAATTTTGAATGATGAATTTTTGTATGATCAATGCTGAATTCCTGATGTTATAATCACAAATTATGTGCTTCAAGTCTCATTCCCTTTTTGTTGATGACAAAGGGGGAGAAGTGATGACTAAGTGATGACTTATACCATTTCGATAGCATGACTTAATGAAAATGTCTTATGCGCATCGATAACATGACTTATATGAATTACAAGAGCTTGTATAATACAAATATCTTATATGCCTTGCAAAATCCTTAAGTATATCGCAAGTTTTTAGATTGGTTGATCATATGAAATCATGCCTTACATCTATATCATGAAATTCATGTTGAAAATCTTTATCTCCTGTCGTAGTAAATATCGTCCCTTATCATTTGACTTGAAAATGATTTTCATCGAAAATTCGTATTTACTATTGCTTAATGAGAATAACGATAAGTTCTACGGTTAGAACTTATCGGTTTATGCTTGAATTCAATGGGATGGAATTCAAGTGTTTTTATCTTCTCATAATATGACATATAGATAGGGGGAATTATGTTTAACTCCGTCATCAATTGATTGTCATCATCAAAATGGGGGAGATTGTTGAATCTCAGATTTTGATGATAAAATCAATTGATGGGTTAATTGATCTAATCCATATTATTAAGTTAAGTGTGCAGGATTAACTACGATAACCAGAAAACATAAAGCAAGAATACCGGAGTCAAGTTCGATGGACGTTTAAGAGTCCGAAGAATTGTCGGAGATGCTGCCGGAACCAACCGAGAAGAAATCAGGAACTTGTCAGAATTTTCGAAAGTTCGCTGAAGAGATCGTCGGAGGTTCGCAGAGATCACCAAGAAGGCTCGGCTACTCGTTGAAGTTGTCACAAGATCGGGAGCCTGCTGGGAGTCCGTCGAAAGAAACCCGAGAGCATATCGGAAGTCCGCCGAAAGTTCGTCGGAAAGCTCACCGGAACAAGACTCGACGTTGAAAACTTGCTTGGGATATTTTTAGTTATCTAGTTCACATGTAATTAGGATTAGTATTAAAAGATAATCCTATATCCTGGTTAGGGGCCAACTGGGCCCAAAATTAGACTTGGTTTGTGCTGAAATTAAAGCCCAACTTGTGAACCAAAGGGTTTGGCGGTGGCACCGCCAGTCCACTGTCAGTGTCAGACACTGACAGGCGGTGGCACCACCACTGACAGGCGGTGGCACCGCTAGCATCGGGAACCAAAGAGAATTCAAATTTTGGAGCCCAAATTTGAATCCTCTTGAGGCCTATAAATACCCCTCAATTCTCAACTGAGATTACAACTTTTTGTGAAGCAATTGATTGAGAGAAAGGTCTTAGAAAAGTCTTAGCAAGTCTTGTTTTCAATTTGCTAGAGTGTTCACCTCCTTCTTTCTTGCTGAAAATTTGTGAGTGTGAACCGCTTGTAAAAAGTTGTAAGAGGGGTATTTGCCCTTCCCCTTCAAGAGATTTGCTAGTGGAAGGTGGGAGCCTCATCGAAGAGGGCCTCGCAAGTGGATGTAGATCATTTGATCGAACCACTTTAAAATCGGCGTGATCTCTGGTTTGCATTTTATTATCACTATTTACATTACTGCAAACCTTCTTACGTGCTTTATTTCTTCATTACCTTTGCTGCATACCTTTACGAACACACGTTCAAGTTAAACTTTTCAAGTTCTGTTTTTATTGTATCAAAAGATTTGTCGAAACCAAAGTTTTAATCCACTGCACTAATTCACCCTCCCCCCCTCTTAGTGCCGCTCTGATCCTAACACCGTATACCGAGCTTAGTGCTGTCAGACCCATACAGTTTCTACTCGAGTCTCACTCTAATCGGATTCTCTCAAAGAACTCTTTCTCTCTCAATCTGAATGACACTGGCTAGAGATTTGTCTGAGCAAGAATACATGAGATATTCCTCTCATAACACTAAGAGTGGATGATCCTCTATCGACACTCAATAGCTCTCGTCTCGTAAGGTTAACTACCACTCCTAATGACCGGCTGTACTAAATCTGGAACCACTAGACCTATAAGTCTAGCATCAAAGAATGGAGTACTCATACAAGACATTCTTGGCGTCTCAAGTCTAAGGACTAGATACACCACTAGGTCTACGGAATCACTGTTTGATAATAAGGCATCATCAACCATCCAGTATTCCATAAGCGGATCAATTAGTGAACTCATTCTCCAATGAGCACCTCTAGTGTATCCCTAGTGTCCTCACACGAGCAACTATGACACTAGTTGCATCCATCATATGGACGGATATATAGCACACTAGTCTGTTCAGTTATCTTAATGTCCCTCTTGAATAACCTATAACTAGGATTATTTAGGATCTATGTTTAAAGACGAATCGATCTAATTAGTATGATCTTATCACAATCCGATACTTATTGCATAGATCCATGGACATCATAATATATTCAAGCAACAAGCAATATAAAGTAATAAAATATCAAGTAATAATAACAAGTAAAAAGACTATGTATCAAGTCATATGTGTCATCACTCAAGTGATTGACTTGCAGGGCACATATGACTAGCAGATATATCATTATCAGACAGCGATTTTATCATCCTAATAGTGTATATGATTCTTAGACTTAACACACCAAGGATATCCTACTAGTCATAGGTGCCCTGCAAGCCAATCACGTGAGTGATAGCATGTGTGACTTAACACGTAGTCTTTTTGCTTATTATATTTTGGTATTTTATCACTTTATATTAATTATTACATATACACATATATATATATATATTGTGATGTCCATGGATATGTGGAATGAGAATCGGATCGTGATGAGATTATGATAATGAGATCGATTTGCCTTTAAACATAGACCCTAAATAATCCTGGTTATAAGTTACTTGAAAGGGACATCGAGATAACTGGAAAGACTAGTGTGTGCTATATACCCATCCATATGATGGAGGTAGCCGGTCTTATAGCTACTCATGTGGAGACAGTAGGGATATAGTGTAGGTGCTCATTAGAGAATGAGTTCACTGATTGATCCGCTCACAAAATATTAGATGGTTAATGATACCTCATTGTTGGACAGTGATTTCGTTGTCCCAATGATGTACCTGGTTCTTAGACTTAAGATACCAAGGATGTCTTGTATGAGTGCTCCACTCTTCGATACCAGACTTATAGGTTTGGATATTCCAAATTTAGCACAATTGGTCATCGAGAGTGGCAGTCAACCTTACGAGACGAGGGCTATTGAGTATCGATACAAGATCATCTGCTCTCGGTGTCATGAGAGAAATATCTCATGTGTTTCTGCTTAGACAAATCCCTGGCCAGGGTCATTCGAATTGAGAGAGAAAGAGTTCTATAAGAGAATCCGATTAGAGCGAGACTCAAGTAGAAACCATATGGGTTTGACAGCACCATGCCCGGTATATAACTTTTGAGATATTAGATGGATGAGAGACTATAGGTATATGGTAATTGAGAGTAAACAAGTCCAATGGATTGGATTCCCCTGTATCATTTTGGGACTATAGCATAGTGGCCTAGTACGTCCATAATCGATGAGTCGAGTAAATTATTATCGAGATAAAAATTTACTAAGCTAGAAGGAGTTCTGATAGGTATGACTTACGGTTAGCTCGATATTAGGCCTAGAGGGTCATACATATATGGTAGGCGTTGTGATGAATAGAGGTTCAAATATGAGATATCTATCGGAGCCCCTATCTTATTGGATGTCCAATAAATCACTGAATTATTGGATCCTATGGATGAGATCAAATAAGAGCCAATGAGAGATTATTGGATAGAGATCCACTAATCTAAGAGGCTTGGATTGTAATCAAATCAAATAATTAAGTTAAGAATTAATTTTTTCCTTACTTACCATTGTAATTTAGGAAATCTTAATCTATTTCCTTATTTGTTAATACCAATTAGGAAATAACTATTAAGTATTCCAAATAGGGTGATATCATATTTGTTAGTATATTAAATAGAAATAATTTATATTAAATAAATATAAAAATTAAAATAAATTTCCTTTAATGGAGGCTTACCTCTTATTTAAGGTGAGGGATTTCTCTTCTTTGTTCCTCACCTAGCCTAGCCGAGCCGAGCAATGGGAGGAATGACGAGTTACACCCTACTGACGAAAGGTAGGTTTCCCTACCTTTCTTGAAAATAAAAGTTTTAGTTTTTATTTTGATTCTTTAAATGTTGAATGCTTTGTAGTTTAAAAATATTTATCAATTCTTTAAATATCAAATTTTTATTATTACGTTAAAATCTGCTGAAGTTTTTATAATGTTCTTTGATCCCTGGTTAAGATTTTTAGTTTTAGATTTAAACATGTTAAAAATTTACATGTTTTATGTATTAAATATATGATATTTCCTAGCATTACAACTTATTTTTAATCTTATCTGGATTAGAATTTCTATTAGATTAAAATATGTTATCTAAAATTTTGATATTCTTTGATCTAAAATTTAAAATATGTTATTCTAAATGATTTAAAATTTATTTGACTAGAATATGTTGAAATTATATATGTATTGAAAGTATGATTTTTATTTGAAGTTAGAAAGTTATTTCCTTGTATTAAAGCTTATCTCACAATCTATCTTTTAATGTGTTATTATGTTTTTATTTATATAATTATTAGTGAATATATGTTGTGGTATGAAATTTAATATGAATTGGATTAAAATTGCTTACAAGCTAGGCCCAATTCATAGGTTAGGCCACAACCTACTAGCCAGGCCCAATCAGTAGACCATGCCCAACCCGTAGGCCAAGCCCAACCCACAGGTCAAGCCTTGGCCCGTAGGCTAACCCAGCCCAACCATCATGGGCGGTCACATGTAATGCACATGACCAATCCATGGATCAGGGCTAGACCAGCTTTATTTAATACATGTCCAATCATGTGTAATGCACATGACCATTAGATGTGTTGGCTCAATCTAGTCCAATATTGTTATTAGATTTGAGTCCAAATATTGATTGAATTAAACTAGGCTTGATTAGTCTAGATCGATTCAGGGTAATTCCAAATTGATTTAACCTAAATTGAACCTAATCTAGTCCAAATTATACTAGACTAGGGTAGTTCCAGACTAGTTAAATGAGGATTAGAGATTGATTCAGTTATGTTCTAGTAAATTAAGTTCAATTGGATCAATTGAACTAGGATTCAAGTCAATTGAGGGCTAAATTTATTATTTGATATTGATGATATTTGAAAGAGATATTTTAAATATGTTATTTTATCCTGATATAGACATGACTAGTGTGAGATTATGTTATTTCCGGGCTATTAGCGGGCTATCAGATGTGGCGGTTGGACAGTTCCTCCATCCGCTATTAGAAGGAACATGTCATTACTTTAGCGGGTGAGGGACACCACTCCATCCGATGTTGAGAGTGCGATATGAGTTTGCCTCCATCTGTTGTTAGGAGAACACAAACTTATACCGTAGGATAAAGCCTCTACATCCGCTATTGGGAGAGTGCTCATTCGAGTATTTGATAAACGCTAATGGGATGATTGAATTTTGATCATGTATTCATTTTGAGTTGACTTTTGGGGTTCCTACTCAGCGTTGCTAAATTATCTTTGTTTTTGATTTTTAGAGTAGCCTCTCTCTAGTACTAAATTAGATTCCAATAGACAACGGACCTTCCTCTACCGCTAGGTAGAGCCACTTGGATGATTCTTCAAGTTAACATCACTATGTTTATTTTTCTACTTGTGATTTGATAAATAAATAAATTATAATAAATATTTATAAATGATGAATAAAGTGATGTTTATCTACTTGATTATGAATGTATAGAAAGATATGAAAAAAAAAAATCTAGGATATGACATCTTTTTATAATATCAGAGCATGGTCTAGGGCCTATAGGTGTATTAGGTCACTTGATTGACTCTAACCGATGATTGTATTTAACCTATTATAGGAGTAATAGAGCTAATTCCAAATATTAGCGGTCCTATCACTCGGGGTGCTCATGGTCGCAATGCTACTAATCTACGCACTTGGAGAGGTGTTCAAACAAATAATAACTTGGAAGCTCCACGTATCGTAGAGTAAACCTAGTCCTCACGTACACTTGTCACTGATTATGGGCCAACTTCTTTAACTTCACAGAATGCACCTCATGCCTCAGCACCCGTCAATGCTCCAAATGATGTACATAGAGTCCTCGATGCTATTAGACGATACTTTGAGTGTTAGGAGGAGCAAGATGAAATTCCACGGGATAGAAATAATACCTTAGATCACTTTAAGAGATTAGAACCATCAGTTGTTTAGGGCAAACCAGATCCAATATTTACTGAATGGTAGATTTATCAAGTAAAGAAGATATTCAAAGCTATCGAATGTAGGGAAAATCAGAAAGTGCCTTTCGCTTCTTTCATTTTGGAAAGGAAGGTAAGCACTTGGTGAACCTAAAAAAGGAGGAAGTTAGAGGCTGGAGGTAATGTGGTAACTTAGGAGCAGTTTAAGGATGCATTTTATGAGCAGTTGTTTCCTGATTCAGTTCGCTTTGAGAAGCAACAAGAGTTCCTTAGCATCCACCAAGGAAGTAGAATTGTAATGGAATATGATCATTATTTCACTTAGTTGGCCCAGTTCTCTCTACATATTACTTTCAATGAAAGTCAAAGAGCTCGCCATTTTGAGAGGGGACTTCGATCATCAATTAGAAAGTCCGTTGTAGTACTAATTTTACCAACATATGCTGAAGTGTTAAATCGAGCTCTGGTGGTGGAGAAATTGGATAATGAACTACAACAAGCAAAAGACCGAAAGTGACCGTTTAGTGCTGCACCATCTGCGTATAAGGAATTATATTCTTGACCCTCGAAGAAAGGTAAAGGCAATCAGTTTGGGCATCACAAGTAGAAGCTCCTAGTAATCAAGTCATCATAAATGTTATTTCTGTGGAAAGATAGATCATGTTTCTACCTCGTGCCCCATGAGATAATGTGTATGTTTTTATTGTCAACAACTGGGGCACATGTCGAATGATTGCCCTCGGAAGTAATATCAATACCGAGCTCCACCCCAAATAGTTGGATAACAACAGCTAGGACCCAAAGAGGGAGGACAAGCAAGAGTCTACGTATTGACTTATCAAGATGCTGAAGCCTCGGGATCTATTATTAAAGGTATCATCACACTCTATGGTGTGCCAACATCTGTTCTTATAGATTCTGGTTCTACGCATTCTTTTATATCAATCTATTTTGCTATAAAACTGTATAGGAATTGTGAGACAATGAGTAATGCATTAATGATAGTAACACTAGTTGGAAACTCTTTGATAGTTGATCAGATATATAGAAACTGTGTTATTACTATTGAAAGTCACAATTTGCTAGTAGATCTTATTCTACTAGAATTTCAAGATTTTGATGCTATCTTGGGTATGGACTGGCTTTCAGCATATCATACAAGTATTGATTATTTCTAAAAGACTGTTACTTTCTTACCCCTAGATCAACTATCTTTCAAGTTTGTTGGGATTCAACAAAAGTTTCCTTCTATTATTGAATCTCATATTTTGATGATAAAACCAATTGATAATGTTTATCTAATTTGCATTTTGAGTGATGCGGAAAACTTCGATCAGGGAGAGACAATTGAAGCAAAAAGAATCATGTTAGGCCAGAGTAGAACATGTCAGAAGATTGCACGTCAAGCCAGAGGATCAATCGACATGTCAGTAGAAGAATTCGAGCTGAGAATTCGGGCATTAGGTTAAGAAGAGCAAAAATTACGTCAAGAAAATCAGAGTTGCATGGGTCAACTAGACGATTACGTAATAGGCCACAAGAGAGGACGGTGCGGAGAAAAATCGGATGAAGTGTCAAATCAATGACATAACCGTACAGCATTTGAAGACCTTTGTAATATTTGCCTAGATCGAAGTAGGTTTTAGGTCTAATTGAGTCGGTATTGGGGTGAAACAATACTAACTCAATTAGGAGTCAATTGAGCCTAAATTGGGAGTGATTTGGGATCATTGGGAGGCCCATTCAGTGACCCAAAAGTTGGGTCAGGTGGTTGTTGAATATCGTATTTTGATGATGAAACTACTTGATATATGTTTATGATTTAATCTACGTTTTGAGTGACGCAGGATGCTTCAATCAGGATGAGACAATTAAAGCAGGAAAATCATGTTGTGCCGGAGGAACATGTCAGAAGATTGGACGTCGGGCCGGTGGATCGGTCGACGTATCGACAGAAGGCTTCGGGCCATGGACTCGGGCATTGGGCCAAGAAGAGCGGGTATTATGCCAAGGATATCGGAGTTGCGGAGCCAACTGGCCGATTGGGCAATAGGTCGTAGGAAAGGACGATGCGCCGAAGAATCAGACGAAGCGTCGAGGGACCAATGACATGCCGGACAACTTGGTTAATTGCTTAGGATTAATTGACTCGATCGAAGTTTTGTTTACATGTGCAGGATTAACTACGATGAAAGTAAGACATGCAGTAGGAGTTGCGCCGGAGTCAAGACAATGATCACGTTGGGAGTTCGAGAGTTCTACGGAAGTTCGGACGGTCGTCGGAGGTTCTGCGGGAACAAATCCGAGAAGTCCAGGAGCTTGCCAAAGAAGCTCGTCGGAACTCGCTAAGTGGATCGTCGCAAGTCCAGGAGTTTGCCGGAAGCTCGCCATAAGAAGTGATTGACGTATCGGAGCAAGTTGCAGTAAATGTCTTAGGAAATAATCGTAGTTAGCACAATGATTAAGTTAGAAATGGGAGGTGATCCCATTAACTTAATCTTGGGGCAATCGGGCCCCTGAAAGACCCAAATTGGGCCGAATGAATCAACCCATTCGGACCTGAAATAGTGCTAGGAGGTAGCACCACCAGGGTAGGAGGTAGCACCGCCCAGGAGGTAGTCTCTGAGTGAGACTGGGCGGTGCAACCGCCCCAGCCAGGAGGTGCAACCGCCTGGGCTCAATCTCCAAGCAAGACTGGGCGGTGCAACCTCTCTTGACAGGAGGTAGCACCGCCTGAGCTCGGTCTTCGAGCTCTGGCAGGCGGTGCAACCGCCCCAGTCAGGAGGTGCAACCGCCTGAGCTCGGTCTTCGAGCTCTGGCAGAGAGGTGCAACCGCCCCTGACAGAGGTGGCACCGCCCAGAGGCTCAGTCTTCGAGCTCTGCCAGGCGGTGCAACCGCTCCAGTCAGGAGGTGCAACCGCCTGATCCCGGAATTCCGGGGATTGACAGTTTTGAGCTCCAAATTTAAACTGGGTTGGGGCCTATAAATACCCCACCCATTCAGCACTGAAAGGGAACAGACATACACTGAAATCTTGATCCTTTTCTGTGATTCTTAGAGCTCAAAATTGTTGTAAAGGCCAAAAGTTCTCCTCCCTCTATTCTTCCAAGTTCTGAGTTGTAAAGAGAGGAGAGAAAATTTCTGTAAGGGTTGTCTCCTAAGCCCGTCAAAAGGAGTGAAACTATAAAAGGGTGGTTGGCCTTCGCCTATTGAAGGAAGGCCTCTAGTTGACGTCGGTGACCTCGTCGATGGAGGAAGCCAAAAGTGGAGTAGGTCAAGATTGACCGAACCACTCTAAATCTTGGTTTGCATTTACTTTGAGCATATTATCTTTACTGCAAACCTCCTCTGAAGCTTACTGCCTTCTGCGCTTTTACGATCGAGTTTCAATCCTTTCACTTTCCGAATCAGTGTTTAGACGTAAATCTGCTTTTTCGTACGATCATCATATTTCAGTTTGCGTTTACGTTTTGATCTTTACCATAACTGCAAACTACCTTTATACTCTTGCTTAAACTGCATCTTGCCTAATCAAGTGATTTACGAATCAGCATTTAGACGTAAATCAGTTTCTTCGTACGAACGTCGAATTTTAGTTTGCGCCTATATTCTGGTTTTCATCATAGCTACAAACTGCCTGCATAGATTGACTTTAATCTTGCTTAGAATCGACTTTCAGACAGAAATTGTTTTTATCGTTCGAACGCAGTTTCGTTTTAATCGCAGAAAGTTTTCCGCTGCACTAATTCACCTCCCCCCTCTTAGTGCTCTCGATCCTAACAATTGGTATCAGAGCGGGGTATTTCTCATTTCGGATTTACACCCGAGAGAAATGGCTCTTCAAGGCTTTCAAGAGGGCTTATCGGTCTTTCGTCCACCGTTGTTTAACGGATTGGACTACACTTATTGGAAAACTCGAATGAGAGTTTTCTTGATTTCTTTGAATTTGGATTTATGGAATATCATTGAAAACGGTTTTCAACTTCCCTCTAAACCGATGAACGAATGGTCGGATTTGGAGAAGAAGTATTTTTCTTTAAACGCAAAGGCTATGAATGCCTTATTTTGCACTTTGGACAAAAATGAGTTTAATCGGATTTCTACGTGCGAAACGACTTTTGACATTTGGTGAACACTTGAAATCACGCATGAGGGAACTAGTAGAGTCAAAAACTCGAAAGTTAACATTTTATTGCATGATTTTGAGCTTTTTCGAATGCAACCAAGCGAGACTATCGGCGACATGTACACCCGTTTCACGGATGTCGTCAATAGTTTAAGAGCTCTTGGAAAATGTTTTTCAGATTTTGAACTCATAAACAAGATTTTGCATTCTCTTTCTAAGAAGTGGGATTCAAAAGTAACTGCAATACAAGAAGCTAAAAACCTAAACAACTTACCACTTGAAGAACTAATTGGTTCATTGATAACATATGAAATGGTGCACAATGCACATGATGAACATGATGGACAAAATCACCTTCCAAAGAACAGGAAGGATTTGGAACTCCGGACAAATGAATACCACTTGAGCGATGACTCAAGTGATGAGGACAATGATGAACTTGAACTTCGAACACTAAATCTTAATAAGTTTATTAAACAAAAATCTAAAATAAACAATAAACTTGAACGAAGGAAGAGGCCAAATAAGAAGAACACAAAGTGGGATGAATCGAGCTCCTCCGAAGACGAGGAGAAAATCAACAAAGGCGAGGTGGCAAACTACGCCTTAACCACTTTCAATGATGAGGTAATCGAAATCCCCCTAATTTATTTTGAAATTACTTGATGCTTTCATGATGTATTTTCTTTTTCAGTTTAGAATTAATGTTTTAAATATATATATATATATATATTATAATCATGCTAGTAATTTCGAAAATGATAATATTGCATATTTTATGATAAACAAACAAAATGATTTTGATTGAAAATATGAAATCATGGTTAAGAAGTAATAATGTGTGTCATGTTGATGTCCATTGTTATTTCTCGATTTTAAGTATATTAAATCATGTTTAATTTGAAGTTATGAGTATATATTTTTGAAATTATGTATGATGATTCTTGATAATTATGGATTATCGATTTTCATGATAATAACAGTGGCTTTAAAAATTGATGCATGTTTTCATTTGACATAAATAAAAAGGCATGCTAACATGAAATCGATCACTTAAGATGAAACACTTAAAAAAGGGGAGAAATATATGAATTGATGCTATAAACACTATGCTATGATTATCCCATGCTTGCATCATCAAGAGATATATGAATTGATATGATTGCCATATTTGCAATGCTTATATGAATTGATGCTATGATTGCCAAATTTGCATTATGTCATGTTTGCATCATGCGTTAAGATATCAAGAACTTGTATCGTAATTTTACGCATTGATATCTTACCATGTGATGAAATGCTACAATTGATGAACACTTGAAATGTAATCCTCTATCTTATTGATTTTTCAATAAATCTATGCTTGTCATATATGAATTTATTGAATGTAATTTTGAGGATGATTTCATATTTGACAAATGTGTGATTCGTATTTACGACATAAGATACACTTTAAATATGAATCATGCTTCAATCATGTTAAATGCTTCAATCATTTTCTATCTCTAGAGTTCTCGATTTTGATGAAATACAAGTGATAAATTCATTTATGATATCTTGTAAATCACTTGAATTATGAATGAGTTTTTTATGATGTGTTAAAAGAATCACTTAAAAAGAAAATGCTTTTCCCATCTTATCGAGATTAATGATTTCATGATATTGTGTGAATCTCGAAATTGATTTTGATGAAATAGTAATAACGTTATTCATGTTATGAATCTTAAAAATGATAATATGCTTCATGTGATAATATGAATACATGAAACACTTATGATATGATTTTTATACAATTCCGTGTATTCATAAAATATTTATCTCATCATCCAATAACTCTTCTTGATATTCCTTATGAGATGAAATGAAATAATGCATGAAATACAAATGAGGAGTTAATGATCATACATAATAGGATGTAATGAATTCTGACATTTAGATACCATCGTTTGAATATCTATGATGAAACTGTTAAGATCGGAGCGGCACTAAGAGGGGGGGGGGGGTGAATTAGTGCAGCGGATTAAAACTTCGGTTTTCGAAAATCTTCCGTACGATAAAAATAATGTTTTGTTTGCAACCGTTTCAATTGCGTTGAAAGCGTACGTAATAAGATGAGGGCAGTGAACTTAGCAAAGTAAAGGTTTGCATAAAGATAAATGCATAAACATAAACGCAAACCGGAGATTACGCCGATTTTAAAGTGGTTCGGTCAAATGACCTACATCCACTTGCGAGGCCCCTCTTCGATGAGGCTCCCATCTTCCACTAGCAAATCTCTTAAAAGGGAAGGATAAATACCCCTCTTACAACTCTTTACAAGCGGTTCACTCTCTTACAAATTTTCAGCAAGAAAGAATGAGGTGAACACTAGCAAAATGAAAACAAGATTAGCTAGGACTTTTCTAAGACCTTTCTCTCAAACACTTGCTGCTCAAAAAGTTGTATTCTCAGCTGAGACTTGAGAGGTATTTATAGGCCTCAAGAGGATTCAAATTTGGGCTCCAAAAATTTGAATTCTCTTATGTTCCCGATGTTGGCGGTGCCACCGCCCAGCCCAGGAGGTGTCACCGCCCAGCTCTCGGGTGCTGGGCGGTGCCACCACCTAGCCTAGGCGGTGCCACCACCTAGGCCAAATCAGCTCACTGGTTGGGCTCCAAACTTGGCCCAAACCAGTCCGAACACTGGCCCAATTGGCCCCTACTTGGGTTATAGGATTAACACCTAATCCTAACCCTAATTAACGTGCTAACTACGAATTTAAAGACATTTTCTAAGCTATTACAAAGTCCGTAAGTCAAGACTTCTTCCGGCGAGCTTCCGGCGAACTTCTGACGGTCTTCCGATAAACTCTCGAAAACCATTCTGCGGACTCCCGGCAAGCTCCTAGACTTCACGATTTGATCTGGCGAGTTCCAACGAGCTTCTTCGGCAAGCTCCGATCTTTCTCGGTGAGCTCCGCGAACTTCCAACGAACCTTCCGGTGAGCTTCCGAAAAACCCTTTGGCAAGCTCCCTACTCATTCTCGGCTAGTTCCGGCAACATTCCCGACGAACCTTCGGACTTCCGTCGAACTCTCGAACTCCCAACGAATCCTTCGTGCTTGACTCCGACACTTTGTTTTGCTTTATGTCTTCGTCGTTATCGTAGTTAATCCTGCACACACAAGCTAAAACTCTACTCTGATCTAGACAATTATTACAACGCGAATTGACATTCTGTTGCCCGGCACGTCATTGGTTGGCGCTTTGTCCAATTCTTCGGTGCATCGTCCTCTCTTGCGGCTTGTTGCCCAATCGGCGGTTGACCTCCGTAACCCCGATATCCTTGGCGCAATTTCGCTCTCCTTGGCCCGATGCCCGACGTTCGAAGCATTCAGCCATCCAATATCCTGACGTGATTTCATCCGGCGCAACGTCAATTCCTCCTACGTCAACTGTCTAAACCTGATCGAGTAGACCTGCATCGCTCAAAATGCAGTTTAAATCATAAGCACATATCAAGTGGTTTCATCATCAAAATACGAGATTCAACAATCTCCCCCTTTTTGATGATGACAACCAGTTGATGATGGAGTTAACCTTAACTCCGGGAGTTTAAATAAACTCCCCCTATCAATATGCCATATTGATAGAACCTTGAATTCAAACTGAATTCAAGTCATTGCAATATTCATCATGAATACTTGCAACACATCATCATGAACATATGCATAAACTTATGCATATCATGTCATCAACATACTTCTCCCCCTTTGTCATCAACAAAAAGGAGAAGTACAACTATTCTTTGTGTTTTTAATATAAGTTCAACTCATTGCATGAAAAACATAATATCAAGTTTTATCATCATGCAGTTTTGAAGCTAGAAAATTTAGCAAGTATTGCATCATGCTTAGGACATTCAAGCTATCAAGTTTTAGATATGCAAGTTTTATAGCATACAAGATAGCACTTTTGGTAATGTTCAAAATAGCAAGTTCTACATCATGCAAGCTAGCAAAATGTTTGAAAAAGTGATCAAGTTTTATAACATACAAACTAGCAAAAATGTCAAACTAGCAAGAGATAATGTTTTACATGAGGCAAGCAAACAATTTGGCAAATGTTACATTTGCATCTTCTCTTTTGAGAAGTGCAATTTTTGCTTTCATCTTGAATTGTGCAAGCTAGTTAGTTTGCCTCTTTTCATGATGTCGACGCTAGAAATTCTTGCTCCCCTTTGTCATTGTCAAAAAGAAGGGAAGACCCTTATATCAATTTTCATATTATGACAAAGGTAAGTATCATTCTTATTTGTGCATCATTATATATTCAAATTAAAACATACACAATTTCAATAACCTTATTTTTCATGCACGATACCGAAAAATAAATCAATCATCATTAATAAGCATATCATACATGATACTCAAACATTAAAAGTTTCAAGCATTTATCAACATGTTGATCATGATACCAAACATTCATCATTTAAAGCATAATACACATCATATGCAATACATCACATAAAAAGCATAAGTGTTGCATACATCATTTTAGCAACAATTCGTAGCATTTCATCATATGACAAGATATCAGCAAGTAAAATTACAATGCTAGTTCTTGATATCTTAATATGATGCAAACATGGCATATGGCAATCATAGCATTTCGATTATCAATTTTCCATATATTTCGATGCAAGCTTCTTTTGATATCTCAACATAATTCAAATTTAAATATGGCACTTATTAATTCATATATTTATCATTCAAATATGGCACTCATAGTATCAATTCATATATTTCTCCCCCTTTGTCATTACCGAAAAGAAGGGAGAAATCGATAGCCAAAAGATTTTAATCATTATACAAGCCAACTTACAAAATCATGTCATGATATCAAGAGAATTCAAGAAGGACATGATTCATTCAATAAATCCTTTTAATAGAGCAAAAGAATTATATAACCAAGGATCATGATTAAAATATATCAATATCATAGATCAAGTCATGATTCGTGATTCATCATAAATCAAATTAATTTTCAATCATCTCATAAGGTTTTTAAAGAATTTTTGAAACATAGGAGAATGATTAATTTAAGCATGCAATGTTTCAATCAAATTCAAGTCATGAATACCAATACTTTCATATTGTGAGTATCAATTCATAAATACCAAAAAATATTATTTGTGATTCCAATTTTACAAGATCAAGATTATGATTTAAATAAAACTTATTCAAATCAAATCGGTAACTTGAAACTCATAATCAAGTCATCAAAATCAATTTCGAGATTCACAAAATATCATGAAATCATTAATCTCGATCCGATGGGAAAAGTATTTTTTAAGTGATTCTTTTTCATCTAAACATGCCTTAGTCATTATATGCCAAATCAAGATAAGCATGAAAGTTCAAGACATAAAGGCAAAATCTTATAAAACAACTAATTAAGCAAGATTTTAAACATCTATTTTCAAGCTAGAATAAGTCAAGGATTCAATTATCTCATGTCATGAATTCCAATAGGCATCTCAAATTATCAACATCACATTAAAAAGATATTTCAAAAAGACATATCAATAAGTGATTCATTTGTATCATTTTATTTTTGGAAGATTCTCCTCTTTGGTAAATAAATCTAGGAGAACAAAATGAATTAAGGGAGATATAATATGATTGAAGCATTGAACATGATTCATATTTAAAATGTGTCTCATGTCATAAGTATGAATCAAGCATTTGTGAAATCCGAAATCATCCTCAAAATCACATTCAATAAATTCATACATGACAAGCATAGATTTATTGAAAAGTCGATAAGATAGAGGATCGTATTTCATTTTTATAAATTTCTATTTATGTGATTTGCTTCTTATAAGCATTCCTTTACCTTTAATAAAACAAGTGTCGACATTTAAGATGGAAAGGTAAATTTCGTAAAACAAATCATCAAGTATGATTCCATGATAACATCCTTTTAATATCTTGATATTCATCATCAAGTACGATTTCAAAAAAATATGTTTAAGAGAAATCATTAAGACCAAATACATGATACACTCATTTATTTTTAAAATATTCATCATGTTTATTTTCATGAAATTCATAAGATTGGTAAAATAAATTCATTAATTTCAATAGGATAGAAAATTCATTTCCATTTCATACAATTGATTTCATGTGAGGGTATTCAAGTCTTTCGTGAAAACATATATCATTTTAAAATCAAAATAAAAGTTTCGTCATGAAGCCGTCAAGACCGAACACATCATAATATCACATCTATCATCAAAAGACTATCAAGAAATTCATATATAGATGTACATGCACTATGTCATCTTAATATATCATCAGAATGTCATCTTAATTTATCATAAAAATGATTAGACCAAAAACATGTTAATCCAAAATGAGAGTATCAAATCAACATTTACTTCAAAAACTCATGCATGACATAAAATCATCAAAATACACATGCATGGATTAATCCTAAGCATTAACACATATCATATAACTATCATCCATAATGTTGCATACATCATTCAACATTTCAAAAACATAACATGCATGAAACCTTAGCAATATACTTTTCATGATCAATTTTTTTAATTTTTCAAAGATGCTAAAAAGAAAAACATGATATAATTTTTGAAAAATAATTTTTTTTTTCCTATTCTAAAGTAAGCACTCATGAAAGACTTCAAGTAATTTCAAAATAATTCAAGAGAGTTGAGTTACTTACCTTGTAGTCGAAGCTCGTCAAAGCCCAATTCGTCGTTTCATCTTTGGAAGTTTTTGATTCATCCTTGGTTACCTTCCTCTTCTTTGGCCTCTTCCTCCGTTCAAGTTCATTGTTTATTTTAGATTTTTGTTTAATAAACTTATTAATATTTAGTGTTCGAAGTTCAAGTTCATCATTGTCCTCATCACTTGAGTCATCGCTCAAGTGGTATTCATTTGTCCGGAGTTCCAAATCCTTCCTATTCTTTGGAAGGTGGTTCAAGTGTTCATTGTGTTCATCATGTGCATTGCGCACAATTTCATATGTCATCAATGAGCCGATAAGTTCTTCAAGTGGAAAAATATTTAAATCTTTTGTTTCTTGTATTGCCGTTACTTTTGATTCCCAAGCTTTAGAAAGTGATCGTAAAACTTTACTAACAAGTTCAAAATTTGAGAAACATTTGCCAAGAGCTTGTAAACCATTGACGACATCCGTAAAACGGGTGTACATGTCAACAATGGTTTCGCTCGGCTTCATTCGAAAAAGCTCGAAATCATGTATTAAAATGTTAACTTTCGAGTCTTTGACTCTACTAGTTCCCTCGTGCGTGATTTCAAGTGTTCGCCAAATATCAAAAGTCGTTTCGCACGTTGAAATCCGATTGAACTCATTTTTGTCCAAAGCACAAAATAAGGCATTCATAGCCTTTGCGTTTAAAGAAAACATCTTCTTCTCCAAATCATTCCAATGGTTCATTGGAAGAGAAGACATTTCAAATCCATTTTCAACTATGTGCCATAAATTCAAATCCAAAGAAAGTAAGAAAACTCTCATTCGAGTTTTCCAATAAGTGTAATCCGTCCCATTGAAAAAGGGAGGACAAATGAGAGAGTGATCCTCTTGAAAACCGTAAAGAGCCATTTCTATTTGGGTGTTAAACTAAGGTAGAAAAACGTGGCTCTGATACCAATTGTTAGGATCGGAGCGGCACTAAGAGGGGGGGGGGGTGAATTAGTGCAGTGGATTAAAACTTCGATTTTCGAAAATCTTTCGTACGATAAAAATAATGTTTCGTTTGAAACTGTTTCAATTGCGTTGAAAGCGTACGTAATAAGATGAGGGCAGTGAACTTAGCAAAGTAAAGGTTTGCAGAAAGATAAATGCATAAACATAAACGCAAACCGGAGATTACGCCGATTTTAAAGTGGTTCGGTCAAATGACCTACATTCACTTGCGAGGCCCCTCTTCGATGAGGCTCCCACCTTCCACTAGCAAATCTCTTGAAAGGGAAGGATAAATACCCCTCTTACAACTCTTTACAAGCGGTTCATGTTAGGATCGGAGCGGCACTAAGAGGGGGGGGTGAATTAGTGCAGCGGATTAAAACTTCGATTTTAATAAAATCTTTCGTACGTTAAGAACGAAACTTGAGAAATTTAACTTGAAGGCGTGTTCTTAAAGTTGCGCAGCAAGAGTAATAAGGAACTAAAGCAGTAAGAAGATTTGCAGTAATGTAAATGACAATAATAAAAAGCAAACCAGAGATTACGCCGATTTTTAGAGTGGTTCGGTCAAATGACCTACTCCACTTGCGAGGCCCCTCTTCGATGAGGCTCCCACCTTCCACTAGCAAGTCTCTTGAAATGGAAGGGTAAACACCCCTCTTACAACCTTTTACAAGCAGCTCAACCTCTTACAAATTTTCAATAAGAAAGAAGGAGGAGAACTCTCTAGCAAATTGAAAACAAGACTTGCTAAGACTTTCTAAGACTTTTCTCTCAATCAAAATGCTTCTCAAAAGTTATAACCTCAGCTGAGATTTGAGGGGTATTTATAGGCCTCAAGAGGATTCAAATTTTGGGCTCCAAAATTTGAATTCTCTTAGGGTTCCCGGTGCTGGCGGTTCCACCGCCCAGCCAGGCGGTGCCATCGCCCAGCGCTCGAGTGCTGGGCGGTGCAACCGCCCAGCCAAGGAGGTGTCACCGCCCAGCACTCGGGTGCTGGGCGGTTTCACCGCCCAGCCAGGCGGTGCCACCGCCTGGCTCTCCAATTCATTTGTTTGGCTTAATTTTAGCCCAAACCAAATCTGACTTTGGGCCCAGTTAGCCCCTAACCAGGATATAGGATTATTTCTTAATCCTAATCCTAATTACAGGTGAACTACATAACACAAAAAAACATCCTAAGCAAGTTTTTTAACCGCGAACGTCGAGTCTTGTTCCGGCGAGCTTTCCGACGAACTTCTTCCGACGGACTCCCTGCAAGCTCCCAATCTTTGTGATGACTTTAACGAGTAGCCGAGTCTTCTTGGTGATCTCCGCGAGCCTCCGACGATTTCTTCGGCGAACTTCCGACACGTTCCCGATTTCTTCTCGGATGGTTCCGGCAGCATCTCCGATGATTCTTCGGTCTCTTAAACGTCCATCGAGCTCGACTCTGGTATTCTTGCTATATGTTTTCTGGTTATCGTAGTTAATCCTGCACACTTAACTCAATAATATGGATTAGATCAAATAACCCACCAATTGATTACATCATCAAAATCCGAGATTCAACAATCTCCCCCTTTTTGATGATGACAATCAATTGATGACGGAGTTAAGCATAACTCCCCCTATCTATATGCCATATTATGAGAAGATAAAAAACACTTGAATTCCATCCCATTGGATTCAAGCATAACCCGATAAGTTCTAATCGTAGAACTTATCATTATCCATATCAATCTTGTGATATTTTCAAGGATTTGCAAGTCATATAAGACATTCATATCACATAAGTTTTTGTAATTCATATTAGTCATGCTATCGTTCTGGTGTAAATCATCACTTCTCCCCCTTTGTCATCAACAAAAAGGGACAAGCCAACTAATTGATGATCATAGAAAAAGGTTTAGCATTTATCAAATATCATCATTCAAATTTGCCAGAAATAGTTTATCCAAAAGACATCATCATCTATGCAGATTAAGACAGTAGTTATCTAAAGGAAAGATCAGTTATCGTACAATCGATGACAAACATGAACTTGTTTTTAAAAGCAAACAGAATAGAATAAAAAGATACATCAATTTAATCCTTAGGAGGTAGTCCACAGTGCTGATACATGATATCAATTTTTTCATTCATCTGTCGTAGTGTCTTCAAAATTTCAACTTGTTGATTCTGAATTTGTTCTTGCTGTGATTTGATCTGAGATAGCTCCGCCATAATGATATCTTCAGTGGAGGAAACAGGAGCTGAAGGTGCTGCTCCAAGGGGACTAGGAGGAGGAGATTCATTTCCCATAAGAATTGGTGTTTCGGGTTGTTCTATTTGTGTAGGAATTGGATCCATCCTTCTAGGCTGCCTAACCCATATGCCATTGCTAAAAGTGCACCTAAGTTTTTTCAGCAGGTTTTTATTTATTATGTTATATCGATCATTTTGAATAGATTCTTCATCGGGTGGAATGCAAATGTCATAGGCATAAAGAATTCTAGTGATTAACCTCCCATATGGTAATATAGTATCTTTAGTCATAATTTCCTGCATGTGTTGGCGAATCAAGTACCCAAAACAATTATACTGACCGGTCATAATCCAATACATGGTTCCTATCTCTAGTTGACTTACTTCGTCAAGATGAAATTGTTTGGGGAATATGATGCTTGTGATAATGTGATGAAGAATTTTAGAGTTGAAAGGCATTAAGTGTTCACAGCTCTTGGGTAGGAAGTCAAGGTTTGGATTTGCAAAAATTGTTTTCACGGCTTCGGAATAGGTTGCTCCTATTTTTTTTACGTCCCATTTACCTTTAAAATAACATCCCCTATCTTTTTCAGTTATGCCAATTAGCTCACAAATGGTGCTGTCAAGTATTCTAATGGGTGTTCCTAGAATGTAAGTGCTTAGGCTATCATTGTCTTCATATAGGTTGGCATAGAACAATCTCACTAACCGTGGATAGATTGGTTCATCTATTTGTAGTAGAGGTAGAGCTTCTAGGTGTGCAAACCACCTAATGGGTTCTAAGTCCTCTAGTTCATCCAAATCAACGTATTTTCCCTTATGGACACATCGTGTTTTAAATTTTGGAAAGCGAAGGGCTACCTCTTTTGATCTAAAAAGGTCATGGTTATATGAATCTCCTTCAATCCTTATTCCTTTTGATCTCTTAGGAGCTATTTTCTAGACAACATGATGATGAAATTGTGAAAAATAAGCAAGAGAAAGAGAAAGGAAAAGAGGGAGTTCAAGTGTTACCTCGTGGAGATTATGTTGAGAGATGGAAAGCTTGGACCACCAAGAATCCTTCTCCAATGTTTCTAAGAGTTAGAATAAGGGTTAGAGGGAATGGGAGAGGATTTTGGAGAAGTTTTTCTTCGGGTTGGGGGCGGTGCCACCGCCGGCCCTAACCCCTCGGGTTAAAAGGGTGACTCGGTCGGTGTCACCGCCTGGCGCCCGAGCGCCAGTCGGTGCAACCGCCGGATCTGGCGGTGCCACCGCTGGCATCACGCGGAGGAAAGAAAAAAAATTTCTTCCTTCCTTTTGTTTAGCTTCTTCCCTCAAGATCATAATTTATACTTTAATGGATCATTTTGAATTGAAGAAGAAGGAAGAATTCAAATTAATAAACGAAGGGAAAAGAACGAGTCCTTTTTGTGAAGTTCATTTTAGGGACAATTTAGCATGCCTAATTCCCTTCGAATGAATTCAAATTGGTCTTCATTCAAAGCTTTTGTAAATATATCTGCTAATTGATGCTTTGTGTCAATGAATTCTAGAACAACATCATTGTTAAGAACATGATTGCGTATGAAATGATGCCTAACATTGATGTGCTTAGTTCTAGAGTGCTGAATTGGATTTTTAGTAAGACATATGGCACTAGTATTATCACATTTTATGGGAATATTTTTAAAGTGAATTCCATAGTCTTCTAATGTATTTTTCATCCAAATGACTTGTGCACAACATGCACTTGCAGCAATGTATTCGGCTTCCGCCGTAGATAGTGCGACTGAATTTTATTTCTTGGAAGTCCAAGAAACAAGTGCATGTCCTAAAAATTGGCATGTTCCGGATGTACTTTTTCTATCTATCCTGCATCCGCCAAAATCGGCATCTGCATAAGCTATTAGATCGAATTTTTCAGATTTTGGATACCACAATCCTAAATTTGGAGTTCCTTTAAGATATCTAAATATTCTTTTAACACTCTTAAGATGACATAATTTAGGATTAGATTGAAACCTAGCGCAAAGTCCTACACTAAACATAATATCCGGTCTAGTCGCGGTAAGGTAGAGTAGACTACCTATCATTCCCCTATATGTTTTTTGATCGAAATTTTTACTATTTTCATCCATATCTAACTTAGTCGCAGTGCTCATAGGGGTGTTTATTGCTTTTGAATTATCCATGTTAAATCGTTTTAACAATTCTAATGTGTATTTAGATTGGTTAATAAATATACCATCCTTAAGTTGTTTGATTTGTAATCCTAAAAAGAAAGTTAATTCCCCCATTAAACTCATTTCGAATTCATGACTCATAGATTTGGCAAATGATTCACATAGTGATTCATCCGAAGAGCCAAAAATAATATCGTCAACATAAATTTGCACAATAAGAAAATTATTTTCAAAATGTTTAATAAACAATGTAGTATCAACCTTGCCTTTGGTAAAACTATTTAAAATAAGAAAGGAACTAAGCCTTTCATACCAAGTTCTAGGAGCTTGTTTTAAGCCATAGAGAGCTTTAGTCAATTTGAATACATGATTAGGAAGAAGAGAATTTTCAAATCCAGGAGGTTGTTCGACAAATACTTCTTCGGAAATAAAGCCATTCAAGAAAGCACTTTTAACATCCATTTGAAATAGTTTAAAATTATTACTACTAGCATAGGCAAGGAGCATCCTTATGGCTTCTAATCGAGCCACGGGAGCGAAGGTTTCTTCGTAATCGATACCTTCTTCTTGGTTGAAACCTTTGGCCACTAATCTAGCCTTGTTTCTAACCACGATACCATTTTCATCTTGCTTGTTTCTAAAGATCCACTTAGTACCTATGACTAAGTGGTCACTTGGTCTAGGAACAAGCTTCCATACCTTATTCCTCTCAAATTGATTTAATTCCTCTTGCATTGCAATAACCCAAAAATCATCTTTTATGGCCTCGTCAATGCATTTAGGTTCGATTTGAGAAAGGAAGGCGGCATTGGCACAAAAATTCTTGAAAGAGGAACGAGTTTGAACCCCTTTAGATGTATCCCCTATAATTTGCTCCTTTGGATGAGCATTTATATACTTCCATTCCTTAGGTAAGGAAATTTCGGAAGAAGGTGCATCCAAGTTGCTATTTTGAGGAGGGGGTTCATTCAAATTCAAATTATCAAAACCAAGATCATTATCAAAATTATTTTTCTTTAAATTTGAAACTTCATTAAAAACTATATGAATAGACTCTTCAATTACTAAAGTTCTTTTATTAAAAACCCGAAAAGCTTTAGAAACGGAAGAGTAACCAAGAAAGATGCCTTCATCGGATTTAGCATCAAATTTTCCTAAGGCATCCCTTTCATTTAAAATAAAGCATTTACAACCAAAAACTTTAAAATAGGAGATGTTTGGTTTTTTGTTATTCCATAATTCATAGGGAGTTTTGGATAAGGATGGTCTTATTAAGACTCTATTCATGATGTAGCAAGCCGTATTTACGGCTTCGGCCCAAAAGTACTTAGGTAAACTCTGTTCATTCAACATAGTTCTTGCCATTTCTTGTAGGTTTCTATTTTTCCTTTCAACTACTCCATTTTGTTGAGGATTTCTTGGAGTTGAGAAGTTGTGATTGTACCCATTACTTTCGCAAAAATTTTGAAAGTCACGATTTTGGAATTCACCACCGTGATCACTCCGAATTGATGAAATCATGAAGCCTTTTTCGTTTTGAGTGAGTTTACAAAATTTAGAGAAACACTTGAAGCAATCACTTTTGTGAGCTAAGAAATAGGTCCAAGTGTATCTAGAGTAGTCATCCACAATCACAAAGGCATATTTGCTTCCACCTAGACTTATTGTATCAATTGGTCCAAATAAGTCCAAATGGATCAATTGTAATGGTCTAGTAGTGCTAATTTGATTTTTTGGTTTGAAGCTTGTTTTTATTTGTTTGCCTAGTTGACATGCATCACATACTTCGTCCTTAATAAACTTTATATTTGGAATTCCTCGTACTAATTCTTGAGATGAGATCTTAGATATTGTTTTCATGCTTGCATGGCCTAATCTCCTATGCCAAAGCCAAGCATCATCATTTATGGCGGAGAAGCACATTTCATTACTTAGTTCATCAAGATTGATGGTATAGACATTATTTTGTTTTAAAGCAATCATAGTCATGTTATGATTTGGTTTTTCAATAATGCACATATTTGATTCAAATCTAACGATGTAACCTTTATCGCATAGTTGACTAATACTCAAGAGATTATGTTTCAATCCATCAACTAGTAAGACATCATGGAAAAATTAAATTTGTTACCAATAGTTCCCTTGCCAATGATTTTGCCCTTGTTGTTGTCTCCGAAGGTAACGTACCCTTCTTCTTTGCTAGTGAGCATAGAGAAATGAGATGGATCTCCAGTCATATGTCTTGAGCATCTACTATCGAGATACCATCTCTTGCTCCTAGCTTGTGGGTTTGTCTACAAAAGAGGATGATTTTTAGGTACCCATTTGATTTTGGGTGCCTCAAAAATTGACCCACTAACTTTGTTATTTATGATTGAATTCTTTATAGTTCCTTTAGGAACCCATATTAATTTTTATGAACTAATTTTCCTAAATGGGCATTTGTAGGCAATATGTCCGGATTTGCAACAAAAGTTGCATTTCATATAAGAGGAAACATGTAATGTAGGTCCTTTTATGAAAGTGGTAGGATTTTGATGTAATCCTTTTACAAATCCAATTCCATTTCTATTTGCGATGTGACCCTTGTGTGCAAGGATCATATCTAATCCTTTGCTACCAATCTTAAACTTGTTTAAGGTTTCCTTAAGAAGCAAATTTTCATTTTTTATTGCTTCTAAGTGCTCACACTTAGAGCATGGAGGAGTTTGAAGACTATCAAACTTATCTTGTAGCAAAGCATGCTCTTTCTTTAAGATACTTAACTTCTTGCTAACAGTTCTACATTCATCAAATAATTCATGAAAAGCGATAGATAGTTCTTCAAAAGATAAATCTTCGTTAAATAAATCACATACCTCTTCTCCTAATGCCATTAGCGCGTAATGAGCAACTTGCTCGGTGTTGGACTCCTCTTCTTCGGATGCGCTTGAATCATCCCACGTTGCCTTGAATGCCTTCTTCTTTGATGTTCTCTTTTTGGCTTGAGGACAATCGTTCTTATAGTGTCCCGGTTTTTTGCATTCATAGCAAATCACTTGGTCCTTTTTTTGTTCAAATTTATTTTTTGTATTATTTTTAAATCTGTTCTTTCTTAAATATTTTTTAAATTTTTGAGTCAAAAGTGCAATGTCATTGTCACTGTCCTCATCACTTGATGTTCCTTTTAAGTGGTCTTCTTATGATTTGAGTGCAATATCCTTCCTGTTCTTTGGAAGGGGGTTCTCGAGCTCGTCATGAGCTTGACATGTCATTTCGTAGGTCATTAGAGACCCAATGAGTTCTTCAAGAGGGAATGCTTTAAGGTCTTTGGCCTCTTGAATGGCTGTAACTTTTGGATCCCAACTTTTAGGGAGGGATCTTAAGATTTTAGTTACTAGTTCAAAGTTAGTAAAATCTTTACCAAGAGCTTTGAGTCCATTGATGACATCCGTAAACCGGGTGTACATGTCTCCGATGGACTCACTTGGTTTCATTCGGAAAAGTTCGTAAGAGTGCACAAGGATGTTGATTTTGGACTCTTTCACTCGGCTAGTGCCTTCATGAGTGACCTCAAGAGTTCTCCAAATATCAAAAGCCGAATCACACATTGAAACACGATTAAATTCGTTTTTGTCTAATGCACAAAACAAGGCATTCATAGCCTTTGCATTTAAAGCAAAAACCTTCTTCTCCGATTCATTCCATTCGCTCATCGGAAGAGAAGATTTTTGAAATCCATTCTCGACAATAGACCAAAGCTCAAAGTCCATAGAAATGAGGAAGATTCTCATGCGAGTCTTCCAATATGTGTAATCCGACCCATTAAACAAAGGTGGTCGTGCAATAGAATGGCCCTCTTGCATGACGGAGTAAGCCATCTCTCTTGGGTATTAAACCAAATATGAGAGATAACCTTGCTCTGATACCACTTGTTAGGATCGGAGCGGCACTAAGAGGGGGGGGTGAATTAGTGCAGCGGATTAAAACTTCGATTTTAATAAAATCTTTCGTACGTTAAGAACGAAACTTGAGAAATTTAACTTGAAGGCGTGTTCTTAAAGTTGCGCAGCAAGAGTAATAAGGAACTAAAGCAGTAAGAAGATTTGCAGTAATGTAAATGACAATAATAAAAAGCAAACCAGAGATTACGCCGATTTTTAGAGTGGTTCGGTCAAATGACCTACTCCACTTGCGAGGCCCCTCTTCGATGAGGCTCCCACCTTCCACTAGCAAGTCTCTTGAAATGGAAGGGTAAACACCCCTCTTACAACCTTTTACAAGCAGCTCAACCTCTTACAAATTTTCAATAAGAAAGAAGGAGGAGAACTCTCTAGCAAATTGAAAACAAGACTTGCTAAGACTTTCTAAGACTTTTCTCTCAATCAAAATGCTTCTCAAAAGTTGTAACCTCAGCTGAGATTTGAGGGGTATTTATAGGCCTCAAGAGGATTCAAATTTTGGGCTCCAAAATTTGAATTCTCTTAGGGTTCCCGGTGCTGGCGGTTCCACCGCCCAGCCAGGCGGTGCCACCGCCCAGCGCTCGGGTGCTGGGCGGTGCAACCGCCCAGCCAAGGAGGTGTCACCGCCCAGCCAGGCGGTGCCACCGCCTGGCTCTCCAATTCATTTGTTTGGCTTAATTTTAGCCCAAACCAAATCTGACTTTGGGCCCAGTTAGCCCCTAACCAGGATATAGGATTATTTCTTAATCCTAATCCTAATTACAGGTGAACTACATAACACAAAAAAACATCCTAAGCAAGTTTTTTAACCGCGAACGTCGAGTCTTGTTCCGGCGAGCTTTCCGACGAACTTCTTCCGACGGACTCCCTGCAAGCTCCCAATCTTTGTGATGACTTTAACGAGTAGCCGAGTCTTCTTGGTGATCTCCGCGAGCCTCCGACGATTTCTTCGGCGAACTTCCGACACGTTCCCGATTTCTTCTCGGATGGTTCTGGCAGCATCTCCGATGATTCTTCGGTCTCTTAAACGTCCATCGAGCTCGACTCCGGTATTCTTACTATATGTTTTCTGGTTATCGTAGTTAATCCTGCACACTTAACTCAATAATATGGATTAGATCAAATAACCCACCAATTGATTACATCATCAAAATCCGAGATTCAACAGTTCACTCTCTTACAAATTTTCAGCAAGAAAGAAGGAGGTGAACACTAGCAAAATGAAAACAAGATTAGCTAGGACTTTTCTAAGACCTTTCTCTCAAACACTTGCTGCTCAAAAAGTTGTATTCTCAGCTGAGACTTGAGGGGTATTTATAGGCCTCAAGAGGATTCAAATTTGGGCTCCAAAAATTTGAATTCTCTTATGTTCCCGATGCTGGCGGTGCCACCGCCCAGCGCTCGGGTGCTGGGCGGTGCCACCGCCCAGCCCAGGAGGTGTCACCGCCCAGCTCTCGGGTGCTGGGCGGTGCCACCACCTAGCCTAGGCGGTGCCACCGCCTAGGCCAAATCAGCTCACTGGTTGGGCTGCAAACTTGGCCCAAACCAGTCCGAACTCTGGCCCAATTGGCCCCTACTTGGGTTATAGGATTAACACCTAATCCTAACCCTAATTAACGTGCTAACTATGAATTTAAAGACATTTTCTAAGCTATTACAAAGTCCGTAAGTCAAGACTTCTTCCGGCGAGCTTCCGGCGAACTTCCGACGGTCTTCCGATAAACTCTCGAAAACCATTCTGCGGACTCCCGGCAAGCTCCTAGACTTCATGATTTGATCTTGGCGAGTTCCAACGAGCTTCTTCGGCAAGCTCCGATCTTTCTCGGTGAGCTCCGCGAACTTCCAACGAACCTTCCAGTGAGCTTCCGAAAAACCCTTCGGCAAGCTCCCTACTCATTCTCGGCTAGTTCCGGCAACATTCCCGACGAACCTTCGGACTTCCGTCGAACTCTCGAACTCCCAACGAATCCTTCGCGCCTGACTCCGACACTTTATTTTGCTTTATGTCTTCATCGTTATCGTAGTTAATCCTGCACACATAAGCTAAAACTCTACTCCGATCTAGACAATTATTACAATGCGAATTGACATTCTGTTGCCCGGCACGTCATTGGTTGGCGCTTCGTCCGATTCTTCGGTGCATCATCCTCTCTTGCGGCTTGTTGCCCAATTGGCGGTTGACCTCCGCAACCTCGATATCCTTGGCGCAATTTCGCTCTCCTTGGCCCGATGCCCGACGTTCGAAGCATTCAGCCATCCAATATCCTGACGTGATTTCTTCCGGTGCAACGTCAATTCCTCCTGCGTTAACTATCTAAACCTGATCGAGTAGACCTGCATCGCTCAAAGTGCAGTTTAAATCATAAGCACATATCAAGTGGTTTCATCATCAAAATATGAGATTCAACAGAAACTACTTGATATATGTTTATGATTTAATCTGCGTTTTGAGTGACGCAGGATGCTTCGATCAGGATGAGACAATTAAAGCAGGAAAATCATGTTGTGCCGGAGGAACATGTCAGAAGATTGGACGTCGGGCTGGTGGATCGGTCGACGTATCGACAGAAGGCTTCGAGCCATGGACTCGGGCATCGGGCCAAGAAGAGCGGGTATTGTGCCAAGGATATCGGAATTGCGGGGCCAACTGGCCGATTGGGCAATAGGCCGCAGGAAAGGATGATGCGCCGAAGAATCGGACGAAGCGTCGAGGGACCAATGACATGCCGGACAACTTGGTTAATTGCTTAGGATTAATTGTCTCGATCGAAGTTTTGTTTACATGTGCAGGATTAACTACGATGAAAGTAAGACATGCAGCAGGAGTTGCGACGGAGTCAAGACAATGATCACGTTGGGAGTTCGAGAGTTCTACGAAAGTTCAGACGGTCGTCGGAGGTTCTACGGGAACAAATCCGAGAAGTCCAAGAGCTTACCAAAGAAGCTCGTCGGAACTCGCCAAGTGGATCGTCGCAAGTCCAGGAGTTTGCCGGAAGTCTGCAGGAGCATCACCGAGGGTTCATCGGATGATCGACGGAAGTTCGTCGGAAGCTCGCTGGAAGAAGCGATTGACGTACCGGAGCAAGTTGCAATAAATGTCTTAGGAAATAATCGTAGTTAGCATAATGATTAAGTTAGAAATGGGAGGTGATCCCATTAACTTAATCTTGGGGCAATCGGGCCCCTGAAAGACCCAAATTGGGCCGAATGAATCAACCCATTCGGACCTGAAACAATGCTAGGAGGTAGCACCGCCAGGGTAGGAGGTAGCACCGCCCAGGAGGTAGTCTCTGAGCGAGACTGGGCGGTGCAACCGCCCCAGCCAGGAGGTGCAACCGCCTGGGCTCAGTCTCCAAGCGAGACTGGGCGGTGCAACCTCTCCTGACAGGAGGTAGCACCGCCTGAGCTCGGTCTTCGAGATCTGGCAGGCGGTGCAACCGCCCCAGTCAGGAGGTGCAACCGCCTGAGCTCGGTCTTCGAGCTCTGGCAGAGAGGTGCAACCGCCCCTGACAGAGGTGGCACCGCCCAGAGGCTCAGTCTTCGAGCTCTGCCACGCGGTGCAACCGCTCCAGTAAGGAGGTGCAACCGCCTGATCCTGGAATTCTGGGGATTGACAGTTTTGAGCTCCAAATTTGAACTGGGTTGGGGCCTATAAATACCCCACCCATTCAGCACTGAAAGGGAATAGACATACACCGAAATCTTGATCCTTTTCTGTGATTCTTAGAGCTCAAAATTGTTGTAAAGGCCAAAAGTTCTCCTCCCTCTGTTCTTCCAAGTTCTGAGTTGTAAAGAGAGGAGAGAAAATTTCTGTAAGGGTTGTCTCCTAAGCCCGTCAAAAGGAGTGAAACTGTAAAAGGGTGGTTGGCCTTCGCCTATTGAAGGAAGGCCTCTAGTTGACGTCGGTGACCTCGTCGGTGGAGGAAGCCAAAAGTGGAGTAGGTCAAGATTGACCGAACCACTCTAAATCTCGGTTTGCATTTACTTTGAGCATATTATCTTTACTGCAAACCTCCTCTGAAGCTTACTGCCTTCTGCGCTTTTACGATCGGGTTTCAATCCTTTCACTTTCCGAATCAGCGTTTAGACATAAATCTGCTTTTTCGTATGATCATCATATTTCAGTTTGCGTTTACGTTTTGATCTTTACCATAACTGCAAACTGCCTTTATACTCTTGCTTAAACTGCATCTTGCCTAATCAAGTGATTTACGAATCAACATTTAGACGTAAATCAGTTTCTTCGTACGAACGTCGGATTTCAGTTTGCGCCTATATTCTAGTTTTCATCATAGCTCCAAACTGCCTGCATAGATTGACTTTAATCTTGCTTAGAATCGACTTTCAGACAGAAATTGTTTTTATCGTTCGAACGCAGTTTCGTTTTAATCGCAGAAAGTTTTCCGCTGCACTAATTCACCCCCCCCCCCCCCCCCCCCCCCCCTCTTAGTGCTCTCGATCCTAACAGTGGTGGCACCGCCAATCCAGGCGGTGGCATCGTTGGTGTCTCAGTCTACGAGGCACAGTCTCCGAAAACTATGTCAAGTAGTGGTACCGCTAGGTTGGGTGGTGGTACCATTAGTCAGGGCAATGGTACCACCTAGACACAGACTCCTAGGTAGTGGTACTATCAAACTGAGCGATGGTACCATGTAGTGTCAGGCTGCAGGCGATGGTACCACCCAGTGTAGGTGGTGGTACCGTCCGTACCCTGAAATCTCAAGAATTTAAATTTTGGGCTCCAAATTTGAATTCATTTGGGGCCTATAAATACTCTACTCTTTCATACTTCGGGTAGCAAGAATTGGGTAGAAAGGGGAAAGAATCCTTAACAAAAAAGAGTTGAAAAAGCTTGAAAAGTGTTAAGTGTTCATCTCCACCTCTTAAAGTTTAGAGTTCATTCTAAGAGAGATGTGAAACTTGTAAAGGTTCTCTTGTGAGTCTGTCAAAAGGAGAATAGAGTTGTAAAGAGGTGGTTGGCCTTTGCCTATTGAAGAAAGACCGATAGTAGATGCCGGTGGCCTTGACGGAGGAGAAATCGGGAGTGGATGTAGGTCACGACAACCGAACCACTATAAAATCTGGTTTGCATTTATTTTGAGCAAATTACTTTCATAGGAAACTTCCTCCTTACTTTGCTTTCAAAGTTAAGCATTTCCAAAATGGGTTTAATCAAAATGAGATTTCAAAACTATTATTTTTTACCGCTGCGCTAATTCACCCCCCCTTTTAGTGCCGATTCATTCATAATAGTTAGTATCAGAGCCTCATTATTTCTTATTTAGTTTAACACCCAAGAGAAATGGCTCTTTTCGGCTTTCAAAAGGGATTTTCTCTCATTCGTCCTCTCATGTTTAATGGGACGGACTACACATATTGGAAAACTCGAATAAGAGTTTTCTTACTTTCGTTGAATCTCGATTTATAGAATATAGTTGAATTTGGTTTTCAAAGGTTTTCTCTTCCAATGAACCATTGGAATGATTTAGAGAAGACTTTTTCTCTAAATGCAAAGGCTATAAATGCCCTGTTTTGTGCCTTAGATAAAAATAAATTTAATCAGGTTTCTATTTGCGAAACGACTTTCGATATTTGGCATACCCTTGAAATCATACATGAAGGCATGAATAGAGTAAAAGAGTCTAGAATAAATCTTTTGATGTATGATTTAAAGTTATTTCGAATGGAACCAAGTGAGACTATTAGAGACATATACACTCGTTTTACGGATGTCATCAATAGTCTAAAAGCACTTGGCAAATGTTTTTCAAATTTTGAACTCGTTAACAAAATATTGAGATCCCTTCTAAAAAGTTAGGATCCTAAAATAACGACAATACAAGAAGTAAAAGATCTCAATATTTTTCCACTTGAAGAACTTATCGGTTCATTATTGACATATGAAATGACTTGCAATGCTCATAAAGAGCTTGAGAACAACCTTCCAAAGAACAGAAAGGATTTAGCACTTTGAATAATAAAATAACACTTGAGTGATGACTCAATTGATGATGATGATGATGACCTTGAACTCTTATAACTTAAAAAAGTCTTAAGATAAGAATTAAAGATTAAAAATGAACTTACAAAGAAGAGGTTGTCAAAAAAGAAGAAGACACTCAAAATGACTTGGGACAAATCAAGCTCATATGAAGACGATGAGCAAATCAACAAAGACGAGGTGACCTTTCACATTGAGGTAAACGACTCACCCAAAATCCCTTTACTTTATTTCGAAATTACATGATGCTTTTCATGAGTTATTTTTAAAATTAATTAGTAAATAAAAATAAAAATAAAAATTTAAGCATGACAATTGCATGCATTAAGCATGAAAAGTTAGATTTATTTTAAAAAAATGCATTACTACAACAAACAAAATGATCTTGAAAATGCTTTATATTTGATGAAATTAAATTTGATAATTTAATAATGTATAATGATGTAATGAAAATATTAAAAGTTTTGGTATGATTTTGAGATTTTGAAGTTATACATGATGAATTTTGTGATTTATTGATCTAGAAGATTTTTGTGATAAACCTTGTATTTTTATTTTTAATGATGATATATGTTTTGATTTGGCAAAAAAGGACAAGGGCATGCTTGAATGAAATCAAATCACTTAAATTGAAACAACTAAAAGGAAATAAATTTTAAAAATAAATATTTGTATCATATTTGATGACTTTACATTTTGAAACTATGCATGATGAGTTGAAGTAATAATGGTTTGAATGCATGAATCGACAATTTTTTTTGTCACATGAATCATGATTCGTTCACTTGATAATCTAATTTTTTTATGATTTATGATAAATTGAGACATTATATATGAATCTAGTTCTCGTGTGAATCTATTTACCTTGCCTTCATTGAATCTTTCGAAAAGTGATTTTGATTATTTGAATTTGAATGAAAAATTTTCAACCAAATCATGAACTCTCTTTTTGATTTCTCTACTTGAGCTATCTTTTATGAGAATCAAAATATTTTCTATCTTCGATTATTTTTTCTTAACATTTACTAAAAAAGAAACTTATGCAAACAAATTGTGATCTTGATAATGGTTTGTAAAGGTTTGAAATTATGCATGTTATATGTTGAACATTTGAAACCATATTTTAGTATCATGCATATCTAAGAAATGTTGATTTGACAAATTGAATGAGTTGAAAATGAATGATGATTTTTCTCTTGTTATAACTTGTGATATTTTTTATATATGAATCATCATCTTGATTTCTCGATATTCGATATATAAGATTTTTCTATAAATCAAGATTTTTCATACTATGATTCTTCTTGGTATTCACTAAAAAGGATGTATTCAAATTAACCATGATATGCTACTTGACATCTTAATAATTTATGACTTGAGTTTTGTTATGTATTATTCCCCTCTTCTTCATTCTAATTTACAATGATAAAAGGGGAGAAAAGAAATCATTAGCATTTCAAGAGATCAATAAATTTATTTATTTTATTTTGAATCTCTTGCAAGTGATTTTAATTATCTTGATTATTTGAAGTTGAATGTTTGGTACCAATAATCATGAAGTGATAAATGCTTGAAACATATTGATTTAATGCATGAGAGAAATGATTGGTATCATGAATGCTTTAGTATCATGCATGAGAAAAATGATGAATGATTGGTATCGTTATCAAAATGATTAATTTAATGCATGAAGTGATAAATGCTTAAAGATTTGAATGTCTTCGTATCATGTATGATATGCCCATAGTAATGATTGATTTATTTTTGGTATCATGCATAAAGTAAGAATGAAATGAAATATTTTAAAATTATGCATGTTTTAATTTGAAATCATGATGATGCACAACCATATTAAAAAAAAGGGGATTGAGACTTTAACTTTGTCATGATTTGAAAATTGATGTAAAGGGAAAAGAGTTATAGCATTATATTCTTTCATTCTTTTTGTCAATGACGAAGGGGGAGAAAAATTGCTACCTCAAGATGCAAAATTTGGAAACTTAGCACATTGCAAAAGAAGCAAACTTGTTAGCTTGCTCATCTCAAAAGAAAAGCAAGAAGTGCTATCTTGCAAATTTCAAGAGAAGCAATATTTGCTAAGTTATACATTTCAAGAAGATACATAAATAGTCTATCTTGCACATCTCAAACGATGTAAAATTTTGCCAACTTTCATAAGTGAAAAACTTACTAGTTTGCATGATATAACAGTTGCTAAATTTGCTAGCTTACAAATTGCAAGCTGAATAACTTGCTGTCTTAAACATCACCAAAAATTACTAACTTGTAATCTCAAGAGTAGCAAAAGTGCTATCTTGCCTATCTCAAGATGCACAAATGCAAACTTGTAAAATTTACAATCTTGCACATCTTTAAAATTAATGATGATTTGGTGATTATGCATGTTCTAAAATGACATAAAATTTGCTAGCTTATATATTGTAAAGTGATGAAAATTGTTGCTAGCTTGTATATTGTAAAACTTGCATATCTCTAAAACTTGTTACTTGGATGAGTTAAGGTTAACTCCGTCATCAATTGGTTGTCATCATAAAAAAAGGGGAGATTGTTGAATCTCATATTTTGATGATGAAACCAATTGATAGTGTTTATCTGATTTGCATTTTGAGTGATGCAGAAAATTTCGATCGGGGAGAGACAATTGAAGTAGGAAGAATAATATTGGTCCAGAATGGAACATGTTAGAAGATTAGACGTTGAGCCAGAGGATCGGTCCACGTGTAAGTAGAAGACTTCGGGCCGAGAATTCAGGCATTAGGCTAAGAAGAGCAGAAATTACACTAAGAAAATCATAGTTGCGAAGGTCAACTGGCCGATTGGGTAATAGGCTACAAGAGAGGATGATACACCGAAGAATCGGACGAAGTGTCGAACCAATGACATGACCGAACAACATTTGATGAGCTTTATAATAATTGTCTAGATCATGTTAAATCTCAGATTTTGATGATGAAACCAATTGTAAATTGTCTGATCTAATATATATGTTAAGAAAAGTATGTAGGATTAACTATGATAGCAGTAAGATATAAAGCAGGTGTTGTACCGGAGTCAAGATCGAGATCTTGTTGGAAGTTCAAGAGTTCGTCGGAAGTCCGGATGTTCATTAGAAGTTCTATCGGAACCAATTGAGAAGTCCAGGAGCTTGCCAAAGAAGCTCATCGGAACTCGCCAAGAAGATCATCATGAAGTCCAGGAGCTTGCCGGGAGTCTGTCGGAACATTGTCGAGAGTTCATCGGAAGATTGTCAGAAGCTCGTTGGAAGAGCAATTGACATACCGGAACAATTATGTTTTGATTATATTTTAGTTATTATAGTTAGATAGTAGATTAAGTTAGAATTGGGAGGCAATCCCACTAACTTAATTAAGAGCCAACTGAGCTCTTAACAGGGCTAAATTGGGCCAAATTGAACAACCCATTTAGCCCCTGAAAACATGGCCGGCGGTGGTACCGCCAAAGCTCGATCTCCGAGCTCTGTTAGGCGGTAGTACCACCTAGACTAAGTAGTTGTACCATCCAGTGTCAGACTGCAAGTGATAGTACCGTCTAATAATGGCAATGGTACCGCCAGTACTCCAAAATCCAAGGATGTGATACTTTTGGCTCCAATTTTGAAGCCATTGGGACCTATAAAAACCCCACCCTTTCCTACATGAAAGGGCACAAAAGTGTTTAACATATTCTTAAATCTCTAGGGTGTTAAGTGTTATAAAAGTGAGAAAGAGTTCTCCCCTCCCTCTCTTAGCTTTGTAAACATCCAAAAAAGAGGAGTGAGACTTGTAAGGGTTATCTCCTAAACCCGACAAAAAGAGAAAGAGCTGTAAAAGGTGGTTGGTCTTCGCTTATTAAAGGAAAACCTTTAGTGGACACCGGTAACCTCGACGGAGGAGGAATCTGAAGTGGATGTAGGTCACATCGACCAAACCACTCTAAATTCAGATTTGCTTTTCTTTTTATGCAATTTATATTACTGCAAATCTCTTTAAGCCTCTCTTTAAATTTTTATGAAAGCTCTTAAGTTCAACACCCTTCCAAAACAGTTTGAATCGAAACAAATATTTTACAAAATCGATGATTTTTCATTACACTAATTCACCCCCCCCCCTCTTAGTGCCGCTCTTGTTCCTAACAAGTGGTATCAGAGCAAGGTTCACTCTTATTTGGTTTAAAACCCAAGAGAGATAGCATTTGCCGGCAACCAAGAGGGTCATTCAATTACATGTCCACCCATGTTCAATGGGATGGATTACACATATTGGAAGACTAGAATAAGAATCTTTCTAATTTCAATGGATTTTGAATTATGGAATATTGTAGAAAATGGGTTTCAAAAGTCTTCTCTTCCAATGAACGATTAGAATGAATCGGAGAAGAAGACTTTCGCTTTAAATGCTAAGGCTATGAATGTCTTATTTTGTGCTTTAGATAAAAACGAGTTCAATCGTGTGTCTATCTGTGAAACTACTTTTGATATTTGACACACACTAGAAGTGACTCATGAAGGCACTAGTAGAGTGAGGAGTCGAAAATTAATCTTTTAGTGCACACTTATGAGTTGTTTTGGATGAAACTAAGTGAGACCATTGGAGATATGTATACCCGATTTATGGATGTTATCAATGGTCTAAAAGGACTTGATAAAAGTTTCTTGGATTTTGAACTTGTTAATAAAATTTTAAGATCCCTTCCAAAGAGTTGGGACCCTAAAGTCATGACCATTCAAGAGGCCAAAGATTTAAATAATTTTCCTCTCGAAGAACTAATTGGGTCACTAATGACCTATGAGATGACTTGTAATGCTTATGAAGAGCTTGAGAATAACCTTCCAAAGAATAGGAAGGATATGACACTAAGAACTCAAGAAGACCACTTGAAAGAAAATTCAAGTGATAAGGACTTTGATGAAGACTTAACACTCTTGACAAAAATGTTCAAAAAATCTTAAAATGAAATAAATTTAAAAATAATACTAAAAATAAAATTGAACCCAAGAAAGAACAAGTGATATGCTATGAATACAAGAAGTCAAGACACTTCAAGAGTGAATGTCCCCAAGCAAAGAGGAAGCAACCCAAGAAGAAAAATGCTCTTAAAGTAACTTAGGATGACTCAAGTACATCCGAAGAAGAGGAGACAACCAACACCGAGCAAGTTGCTCACTATGCACTAATGGCTATTGGAGATGAGGTGAGTAGTTCATTTGATGTAAATTTATCCTTTGATGAACTATTAAATATTTTTCATGATTTATTTGATTAATGCAAATCAATTAGTAAAAAATATAAATTGTTGAAAAAAGAGTATGATTCTCTTGTTAGTGATTTCAATAGATTAAAAGTTATGATAGTTTAGCTCCGAAATGTGATAAACTAAAAATACTTCAAAAGAAAAACTTGTTACTTAAAGAAACTGTAGAAAAGTTTGACATTGGTAATAAGTCCTTGAACATGATCATTGCCAATAAGGGCCACGTTCATAGAAAAGGCGAAATCGAATTTGTGAGTAGCTCTCACCAAAATCTAACCACCTTTATTGAAGGCCCCACTTTACATGTTTCACCCTGAAACAAATATAACTTTTGTTACAAATTTGAGCATATAACTTATCGTTATCCATTTAAGAAATATAGTCTATACAAATTGATTTGGGTTCCTAAAAGAACCTCAAATGACTCAATGCAACATGATAAGCTATGTAGATCGATTTTTGAGGTACCTAAGGTCAAATGGGTACCTAAAAGTTATCTTTTTTTTTTAGAAAAATGTACTATCACAAGCTAGGAGGAAGAAATGGTACTTTGATAGTGGATGCTCAAGGCATATGACCAAAGATCCATCTTAATTCTCTAAGCTCATTAGCTTAGATGAAGGATATGTCACCTTCAAAGATAACAGCGAGGGTAAAATCATTGGCAAAGGAACCATAGGTAATAAATCCAATCTTATTATTGAAGATGTGTTATTGGTTGATGGCTTACAGCATAATATTTTGAGTATTAGTCAATTGTGTGATAAAGAATATATTGTTAGATTTGAATCGAATGCTTGTATTATAAAAAAACCACACAAATACACATCTATGATTGTCCTAAAATAAAATAATGTATACACTATCAACATTGATGATCTTAGTAATGAAATATATTTTTTTGTTTTAAATAATGATGCTTGGCTTTGGCATAGGAGATTAGGTCATGCTAGCAAGAAACTAATCTCTCAAATCTCATCTAAAGAACTTATAAGAGGAATTCCTCACATTAAGTTTATTAAAGACAATGTATATGATGTATATCAACTAGGAAAACAAATAAAAAGTAGTTTCAAACCAAAGAACCAAATAAGCACCTCTAAACCATTGCAATTGACCTATATGGACTTATTCGGACTAATTGCTACATCAAATCTAGGAGGTAGTAAATACGTCTTTGTTATCGTGGATGATTATAGTAGATACATGGACTTACTTTTTGGCACACAAAAGTAATTGCTTTGGTATTCTCTGAGTTTTGTAAACTTGTTCAAAATAAAAAGGGTTTTATTATTTCATTAATTCGAAATGATCACGGTGGTGAATTTCAAAACTATGATTTCCAAGACTTTTGTAAATCTAATGGATATAACCACAATTTCTCTACTCCGAGAAATCCTCAATAAAATGGGATAGTAGAAAGAAAAAATAGAAACTTATAAGAAATGGAAAGAACCATGTTAAATGAACATAGTCTACCTAAATATTTTTGGGCTGAAGTTGTAAATACGACATGCTATGTTATAAATAGGATTCTAGTAAAACCACTACTTTCCTAAACTTCTTATGAGTTGTGGAACAACAAAAAACCTAACATTTCATACTTTAAATTTTTCGGGTGGAAATATTTTATTTTGAATGAAAAAGATATCTTAGGAAAATTTGATGCAAAATCTGATGAAGGAATTTTTCTTGATTATTCTTCTATTTCTAAGGCTTTTCGTATATTTAACAAAATAACTTTGGTTATAGAAGAATCTATTTATGTGGTTTTTAATGAAGTTTCCAAAGTTAAGAAAAATGATTTTGATGATAATCTTAATTTTGATGCTTTGAATTTAAATGAATCCCTTTCTCCATCTAACAACTTGGATGCATCGTCTTCCGAAACATCCTTACCTAAGGAAGTATATAAATGCTCATCCCAAGGAGCTAATCATAGGAGACACATCTAAAGGGGTTCAAACTCATTTTTCCCTTAAGAATTTTTGTGCAAATTGATGAGGCCTTGAAAGATGATTCATGGCTTATTGCAATGCAAGAAGAGTTAAATCAATTTAAGAGAAATGAGGTGTGGAAGCTTGTTCTGAGGTCAAATGATCATTTAGTTATTGGTTCTAAATGGGTCTTTAGAAACAAGCAAGATGAATTTGGTATCGTGGTTAGAAACAAGACTAGATTAGTGACCAAGGGTTTCAACTAAGAAGAAGGTATCGATTATGAAAAAACCTTCACTCCTTTGGCACGATTAAAAGCTATAAGGATGCTCCTTGCCTATGCTAGTAGTAATAATTTTAAGTTGTTTCAAATAGATATTAAAAGTGCTTTTCTTAATGCTTTATTTCCAAAGAAGTTTATGTTGAACAACCTCCCAGATTTGAGAATGATAAGTTCCCCAATCATGTGTATAAATTGACTAAAATTCTTTATGGTTTAAAACAAGCCCTAAAGGCTTGGTATGAGAGACTTAGCTCTTTTCTTATTTAAAATAATTTCTCTAAAGGTAAGATCGATACTACTTTATTTATTAAAAATTTTGAAAATAATTTTCTTATTGTTCAAATTTATGTTGATGACATTATTTTTGGCTCTACAAATGAATCATTATGTGAATCATTTGCCAAAAGCATGAGTCTAGAGTTTGAAATGAGTATAATGTGGGAACTAACTTTCTTTTTAGGTTTATAAATCAAACAACTTAAGGATGGTATTGTTATCAGTTAAATAAAATATGCATTAGACATACTAAAATGATTTAATATGGATAGTTCAAAAGCTATCAACACTACTATGAGTACCTCCACTAAGTTAGACATTGACGAAAGTGGATAAAGCTTTGATTAAAAAACTTATAGGGGTATGATAGGTAGTTTACTTTACCTCACTGCAACTAGACTGGACATCATGTTTAGTATAGGATTTTGTGCTAGATTTCAATCTAACCCCAAGCAATCTCATTTAAAAGCTGTCAAAAGGATTTTTAGATACCTAAAAGGAACTCCTAAATTAGGATTATGGTATCCAAAATCTAAAAATCTTGAATTGCTTGGTTATGCCGATGCTGATTTTACTGGATGCTGAATAGATAGAAAGAGCATATTTAGAACATGTCAATTTTTAGGACACGTACTTGTCTATTGGTCCTCTAAGAAATAAAACTCGATTGCACTATCCACAACCGAAGCCGAATACATTGCGGTTGTTTTCAATATGTTTATGAACATGCCTTTAATCTAAGCATCTTTCCGAGATCAGTTTTAATCATACAAAACATTTTCAAAACCGACGTTTTTTCTACTGCACTAATTCACCCCCCCTCCCTCCCCTCCCTCTTAGTGTCGACTCTTTTCCTAACAATTATAAAGTGATAAATGCCAAAATATAATAAGTAAAATGACTGTGTATCAAGTCACACATACCATCACTCACGTGATTGGCTTGTTGGACACTTATGACTAGCAGTTTGGTATACGGTCTTTGGGATATTAGATGGATGAGGGACTATAGGTACACAATAACTAAGGATAAAAAAGTTCAACGGATTGGATTTCCCTATATTGTTTGGGGATTGCGGTGTAATGGCCTAGTGTGTTCGTTGTCGATAAGTCGAGCGAATTATTATGGAGATAATAATTCACTGAGCCAGAAGGAGTTCTGACAAGTATGACTCACGGTCAGCTCAATATTGAGCATAGAGGGCCCCACACATATAGTAGGCATTACGATGAATATAAGTTCGAATATAAGATATCCACCGGAGCCCCTAACTTATTGGATGTCCAATAAGCCACTGAATTATTGGATTATATTGATGAGATCCAATAAAAGCTAATAAGAGATTATTGGATAGAGATCCACTAATCTAAGAAGCTCGGGTAGTTGGATGGAGATCCAATACCCAATAGGGCAGGATCCATTAGGGATAAATTGATAGGGAGGGAATCAGTGGTTTATAGACTAGAGTCTTTTTGGTTTATCTCTCCTATTCTCCTCCCCTTCTCCTCCTCAGAGCAGGTTGAAGTTTTGAGGAGCATCGTCACAACCCTACTATATGGATCACTGCTAGAGAGGAGGGTACTTGACCTCCTTCACCCTCTCCTAGAGATCTGTAAGGATTCAGGGATATACGATCTCCCTAGGTAATACAATCTATCTTATACGTAGTTTTAAGTTTCATGGATTTTTGCGCACCAATCTTCATACGATGATAAACATATATAGAAAAATTTTGGGTTTTTGTTTTATATTCTTCCGCTGCACATATGATGTCGCCCCGAAAATTTCTCAACAAATATGAGTAAACCAAATGGCTCTAGGCTATACCCCTTTTAGCTACCATCTCCTATTCTCCTCTCCCTCTCTTCTCCTCAGCCAGCAGCTCTTGTTTAGAGTATATGGACAGCAAGAAGGGTCGGCCCCTTCTTGATCTCGTGGTGTGCATGAAGATGAGGTTTATGCAGTAATTTGAGAAGCATTTTTGTAGCCTCTACCATATGGACTGTTGAATCTCGTATTTTGATGATGAAACCAATTGATAATTATGTTTATGTTTAACTATATGTTGAGTGATGCAGGTCTACTCGATTAGGATTAGACAATTAAGGTAGGAGGAATTGACGTTGTGCCGGAGAAGATCACGTTAGGATATTGGATGGCAAAAGGATTCGGACGTCGGGCATCGGGCCAAGAGCGGAATTACGCCAAGGATATCGGCGTTGCGGAGGTCAACCACTGATTGGGCAACAAGCCGCAAGAGAGGACGATGCGCCGAAGAATCGGACGAAGCGCCAACCAATGACGTGCCGGGCAACAGAATGTCAATTCGCTTTATAATAATTGTCTAGATCGGAGTAGAGTTTTTGCTTGTGTGTGCAGGATTAACTACGATAACGATGAAGACATAAAGCAAAACAAAGTGTCGGAGTCAAGCACGAAGGATTCATTGCGAGTTCGAGAGTTCGACAGAAGTCCGAAGGTTCGTCGGGAATGCTGCCGGAACTAGCCAAGAATGAGTAGGGAGCTTGCCGAAGGGTTTTTCGGAAGCTCGCCGGAAGGTTCGTTGGAAGTTCATGGAGCTCACCGAGAAAGATCGGAGCTTGCCGAAGAAGCTTATCGGAACTCGCCAAGATCAAATCGTGAAGTCTAGGAGCTTGCCGAGAGTCCGCAGAATGGTTTCCGAGAGTTTATCGGAAGACCGCCGGAAGTTCGCCGGAAGCTCGCCGGAAGAAGTCTTGACTTACGAACTTTGTAATAGCTTAGAAAATGTCTTTAAATTTGTAGTTAGCATGTTAATTAGGGTTAAAATTAGGTGTTAATCCTATAACCCAAGTAAGGGCCAATTGGGCCCGAGTTCGGACTAGTTTGGGCCAAGTTTAGAGCCCAACCAGTGAGCTGATTTGGCCTAGGCGGTGGCATCGCCCAGCACCCGAGAGCTGGGCGGTGACACCTCCTGGGCTGGGCGGTGGCACCGCCAGCATCGGGAACATAAGAGAATTCAAATTTTTGGAGCCCAAATTTGAATCCTCTTGAGGCCTATAAATACCCCTCAAGTCTCAGCTGAGAAGATAACTTTTTAAGCAGCAAGTGATTGAGAGAAAAGTCTTAGAAGAGTCTTTGCTAGTCTTGTTTTTAATTTGCTAGTGTTCACCTCCTTCTTTCTTGCTGAAAATCTGTAAGAGAGTGAACCGCTTATAAAAGTTGTAAGAGAGGTATTTACCCTTCCCTTTCAAGAGATTTGCTAGTGGAAGGTGGGAGCCTCATCGAAGAGGGGCCTCGCAAGTGGATGTAGGTCATTTGACCGAACCACTGTAAAATCGGCGTAATCTCTGGTTTGCATTTACTTATTGTCATTTATATTACTGCAAACCATTTGCACTTTAATGTTATACTGCTTTGTCTTCGTCTTACTTATCTCTTCAAGTTAAAACACAATCGAAACGTTTTTAAACGAAAACGTTGCTTTTATCGTACGAAGTTTTCGAAAAGTGTTTAAATTGTGAAAAGTTTATCGCACTTCACCGCTGCACTAATTCACCCCCCCCTCTTAGTGCCGCTCCGATCCTAACAATTGGTATCAGAGCCCGGTATTTCTCATTTCGGATTTACACCCAACAGAAATGGCTCTTCATGGCTTTCAAGAGGGCTTATCGGTTTTTCGTCCACCGTTATTTAACGGATTGGACTACACTTATTGGAAAACTCGAATGAGAGTTTTCTTGATTTCTATGAATTTGGATTTATGGAATATCGTTGAAAACGGTTTTCAACTTCCCTCTAAACCGATGAACGAATGGTCGGATTTGGAGAAGAAATATTTTTCTTTAAACGTAAAGGCTATGAATGCCTTATTTTGCGCTTTGGACAAAAATGAGTTCAATCGGATTTCTACGTGCGAAACGACTTTCGATATTTGGCGAATACTTGAAATCACGCACGAGGGAACTAGTAGAGTCAAAGACTCGAAAGTTAACATTTTATTGCATGATTTTGAGCTTTTTCAAATGCAACCAAGCGAGACTATAGGCGACATGTACACCCGTTTCACGGATGTCGTCAATAATCTAAGAGTTCTTGGTAAATCTTTTTCGAATTTTGATCTCGTAAGCAAAATCTTAAGATCCCTTCCAAAAAGGTGGGATTCTAAAATAACCGCAATACAAGAAACAAAAGATTTAAATATTTTTCCACTTGAAGAACTAATTGGTTTGTTGATGACATATGAAATGGTGCACAATGCACATGATGAACAAAATCACCTTCCAAAGAACAGGAAGGATTTGGAACCCCGGACAAATGAATACCACTTGAGCAATGACTCAAGTGATGAGGACAATGATGAACTTGAACTTCGAACACTAAATCTTAATAAGTTTATTAAACAAAAATCTAAAATAAACAATGAACTTGAATGGAGGGAGAGGCCAAAGAAGAGGAAGGCAACCAAGGATGAATCAAGAACTTCCAAAGGTGAAACGGAGAATTGGGCTTTGACGGGCTTCGACTACAAGGTAAGTAACTCAACTCTCTTGAATTATTTTGAAATTACTTGATGTTTTCCATGATGCATTTTCTCTTTTCTTTTGAATAATTATTTTTTCTTGAAAATTGTATGTTTTATGTTAATAGAATAAAATATTAGATTTAAATAATCATATATATGTGCTTGAGAAGCAAGAATGTGTATTTTGATGATTTCCATATTAACCTTCAATGATGATGCATGGTTTTTATATGGAAGGCTTGATGATTTTTTTTAAACCTTGTCTTTGGTTTTCAAACATGATGTATGTTTTTGACATAAGAACAAAACTTGAGCATGCTAATATAAAGTCAATCACATAAATTAAAACTAAAGAAGTTTTAGTTATCTATAAGAATCATTCAAAATTATGTTCAATGAAACCATTGCATAATGATGTAATGAAAATATTAAACATTTTGAAACCATGTTTTAGTGTCATGCATAATGATCATGCTTAATAAATTTTGAAATTATGCATATGAATCTTGTGATTTATGGATTATTGATTTTTACCATAATGAAAGTGCCTTATTAATCTTTGTTGTAATAAATCTTACACTTTCGGTTTTAAACATTATACATGTTTTTATTTGGTATAAGTGAAATAAAATCATATGAATTGAAACAACTAAAAAGAGGAAAATATTTTTTCCTTGAAAATTTATTTTTCTCTATCCTATTGATCTTGATGTTTATTATGATAAATCTATGTATACCATTTTGAATCTCTTGAAAGTAATGTTGATATTTTGATGATTTAAATTTGAAATGAGTTTTATCAAAATCATGATATTGATTTCTTGGAATAACATGAGATTACCTTTGATGATCATTTTGATTCATGGAATTTTGGATTCATGACTTGGTCTTACATTTGTTTATGAGATGGTTGAAATCTTCGTACCTTTGAATTCTTCCCTTCTCCTTTCAATTTTTAAATTTATGCATGTTATATGTTGAAGATTTAAAACCATGTTTTGGTATCATGCATATCTAAGAAATATTGATGTGACAAATTGAATAAGTTGAAAATGAATGATGATTTTTCTCTTGAATATAACTTGTGATATTTTTTTATATAAATCATCATTTTGATTTCTCGACATTCGATATATGAGATTTTATTATAAATCAAAATTTCTCATTAATCGATCTTCTACGATTTTACTTGATATTCTCTTGAGAGGAGATTTTCTAAATGAATCATGATTTTTCCTTGTGAGTTCTTGGAGTTATTACTTGATTTTTCTTTTAAAACAAGATCTCTTCTTTGTACTCCTATGATTTTTCTTGATATTTTATTTAAAGAAGATATTTACTATATGAATCATGTCTTTTGGTATTCAAATGATTTTATCCTTCATGACATGATTTCTTTGTATTTATGGCTTGCATGGCTTGAAATGTTTTGGTATGATGCATGCAATGATGAAATATTCATAAAGTTAAAATGATGTATGCAATACTTATGATAATGATGTACATGATGTATTTATATGATGTGTATCATGAATGCTTTAAATGATGAATGTTTGGTATCATGATCAACATGTTGATAAATGCTTGAAAATTTTAATGTTTGAGTATCATGTATGATATGCTTATTAATGATGATTGATTTATTTTTCGGTATCGTGCATGAAAAATAAGGTTATTGAAATTGTGTATATTTTAATTTGAATATATAATGATGCACAAATAAGAATGATACTTACCTTTGTCATAATATGAAAATTGATATAAGGGTCTTCCCTTTTTTTTTGACAATGACAAAGGGGGAGCAAGAATTTCTAGCGTTGACATCATGAAAAGAGGCAAACTAACTAGCTTGCACAATTCAAAATGAAAAAAAAAATTGCACTTCTCAAAAGAGAAGATGCAAATGTAACATTTGCCAAATTGTTTGCTTGCCTCATGTAAAACATTATCTCTTGCTAGTTTGGCATTTTTGCTAGCTTGTATGTTGCAAAACTTGATCACTTTTTCAAACATTTTGCTAGCTTACACTTTGCAAAGAAAGAAAAAATGGCACTTCTAGAAGAAAGAGCTTGTTATTTTGAACATCACAAGCTTGCCTATCTTAAGAAACAAAAATTGCAAAAGTGCTATCTTGCCTATCTCAAGAAGCAAAACTTGCAACCTGCACATTGCAATAGGAAGCAAGAATTATGAGCTTACACAAGAAAGCTATCTTGCATTTGCTTTCGAAATTTTTGCTAGCTTGTATATTGTGAAACTTACATATCGTAAAAATTGCTAGCTTGTAGTCTAAAGAGAAGCAAAAAGTTGCTATCTCAAAAGAAGCAAATGTGCTATCTTGCCTATCTTAAGAGGCAAAAATGCTAACTTGCACATCTAGCAAAACTTGACAAATTTGCATATTTCAAGAAGCAAGAGTTGCTTTCTTGAACATCTCAAATATTGCTAGCTTGCATGATGTAGAACTTGCTATCTTGAACATTACCAAAAGTGCTATCTTGTATACTGTAAAACTTGCATATCTAAAACTTGATAGCTTGAATGTCTTAAGCATGATGCATTACTTGCTAAATTTTCTAGCTTCAAAACTGCATAATGATAAACTTATATTTCAAACACAAAGAATAGTTGTACTTCTCCTTTTTGTTGATGACAAAGGGGGAGAAGTATGTTGATGACATGATATGCATAAGTCTATGCATGAGTTCATAATGACGTGTTGTAAGTATTCATGATGAATATTGTAATGACTTGAATTCAGTTTGAATTCAAGGTTCTATCAATATGGCATATTGATAGGGGGAGTTTGTTTAAACTCCGGGAGTCAAGTTTAACTCCGTCATCAATTGGTTGTCATCATCAAAAAAGGGGAGATTGTTAAATCTCGTATTTTGATGATGAAACCAATTGATAATTATGTTTATGTTTAAATGTATGTTGAGTGATGCAGGTCTACTCGATCAGGATTAGACAATTAAGGCAGGAGGAATTGACGTTGCGCCGGAGAAGATCACGTTAGGATATTGGATGGCAGAAGGCTTCGGACGCCGGGCATCGGGCCAAGAGCGGAATTACGCCAAGGATATCGGCGTTGCAGAGGTCAACCGCTGATTGGGCAACAAGCCGCAAGAGAGGACGATGCGCCGAAGAATCGGACGAAGCGCCAACCAATGACGTGCCGAGCAACAGAATGTCAATTCGCTTTATAATAATTGTCTAGATCGGAGTAGAGTTTTTGCTTGTGTGTGCAGGATTAACTACAATAACGACGAAGACATAAAGCAAAACAAAGCGTCGGAGTCAAGCACGAAGGATTCATTGTGAGTTCGAGAGTTCGACGGAAGTCCGAAGGTTCGTCGGGAATGCTGCCGGAACTAGCCAAGAATGAGTAGGGAGCTTGCCGAAGGGTTTTTCGGAAGCTCGCCGGAAGGTTCATTGGAAGTTCACGGAGCTCACCGAGAAAGATCGGAGCTTGCCGAAGAAGCTTATCGGAACTCGCCAAGATCAAATCGTGAAGTCTAGGAGCTTGCCGAGAGTCCGCAAAATGGTTTCCGAGAGTTTATCGGAAGACCGCCGGAAGTTCGCCGGAAGCTCGCCGGAAGAAGTCTTGACTTACGAACTTTGTAATAGCTTAGAAAATGTCTTTAAATTTGTAGTTAGCACGTTAATTAGGGTTAGAATTAGGTGTTAATCCTATAACCCAAGTAGGGGCCAATTGGGCCCGAGTTCGGACTGGTTTGGGCCAAGTTTGGAGCCTAACCAGTGAGCTGATTTGGCCTAGGCGGTGGCACCGCCCAGTACCCGAGAGCTGGGCAGTGACACCTCCTGGGCTGGGCGGTGGCACCGCCAGCATCGGGAACATAAGAGAATTCAAATTTTTGGAGCCCAAATTTGAATCCTCTTGAGGCCTATAAATACCCCTCAAGTCTCAGCTGAGAAGATAACTTTTTGAGCAGCAAGTGATTGAGAGAAAAGTCTTAGAAGAGTCTTTGCTAGTCTTGTTTTCAATTTGCTAGTGTTCACCTCCTTCTTTCTTGCTGAAAATCCGTAAGAGAGTGAACGGCTTATAAAAATTGTAAGAAGGGTATTTACCCTTCCCTTTCAAGAGATTTGCTAGTGGAAGGTGGGAGCCTCATCGAAGAGGGGCCTCGCAAGTGGATGTAGGTCATTTGACCGAACCACTGTAAAATCAGCGTAATCTCTGGTTTGCATTTACTTATTATCATTTATATTACTGTAAACCATTTGCACTTTAATGCTATACTGCTTTGTCTTCGTCTTACTTATCTCTTCAAGTTAAAACGCAATCGAAACATTTTTAAACGAAAACATTGCTTTTATCGTACGAAGTTTCCGAAAAGTGTTTAAATCGTGAAAAGTTTATCGCACTTCACCGCTGCACTAATTCACCCTCTTAGTGCCGCTCCGATCCTAACATGGACCACCGCTAGAGAGGAGGATAGTTGACCTCCTTCATCCTTTCTCTCATAGATCTATAGGATTTTAGGGATATACGATCTCCCTTGGTAACACATATTCCTTAACACATGTAGTTTTTCGATTTTATGAGTTTTTACGCACCAATCTTTGCACAATAATGAAACCTTCATTTTCTATATGAAATTCTGAAATTTTATTTTATGTTCTTCTAACTATGCATGTGATATTGCCCCAGATTTTTCATTGTATAATCATCGATTTTATAATATGATGTCATCACTATTTTTACGATGATTTTTATTAACTATATAGTGTTTTGATAATGATAATAAAAATACAATTAATCACTCGAATGACTAGTACCAAAAGCAAATAGAAGCCTACGAATGTGATATTATAATTATATGCCAGCAATTATATCATAACACAAATAACATCATGTCATGTATAGTATTTTCTTTGACGGATACATTGTTATCACTGTAGACACTACTTTAAATCACTGTAAACCGTGCAAATTACTATTAACGTTAACGTAATCGAACTATACTATTACAAATAATAATTATATAAATTACATACTATTTTAACCAAAGGAATCTACTAATTATATACCATGACACTAGTGCTAACCAACATTTTGCACTCATGGTTATAAATCAAATTAAAAATAAACTAATTTGGACTAATTTAAAAATAAATAAATATACGATTATAGTATCCCGATGGGAAGAGGAGAACAAATCGTTAATAAACTATTTTAATGACCATCATCAGTCATAATACTCTAAAGGTGATACATTATTTTAAAGACCACATGCTCTAAGACCCATTTCAAAAATATTTATGTTTAGTCGAGTATTCAACAAATAAAAGACAAAGATTTTATGAGAATTTTATGATATTTTTTTATTAATTTATAGTGTTTTACAATCGGTGAGAGAATTATAAAGACTATGAGAGATAAAGTTTTATACGAGTTTCTAGTCGTCGACACTAGAGGAGACGAAAAATACTATAGGGATTACGAGAGTTTAGAGGTTTGAGAGAGAAATATCAAGAAAAAGCACATAAACCCCTTTAGGGTTTAGGTCACCCACCACTAAAGAGGAAAATCCTAAGCAAAAGACAAAAAATCTAACAAAAACAAATAGCCTGTGAGGTGTCGAAGCCACTTCGACAAGAGAGGAGAAATACTTATCAGGTTTCCTCTGCTAAGAGAAAGCAAGATGGGAATGAGTTCCATTAAAATTGTAGTAAAAAGATAAGGGCATGCGAGGGGGTTCCGTTGACGATTAAGGTATTATTGTGATGACAACGAAGGTCCATGAGGAAGCTAGAAAGGCAAGAGGTGCTTTTGGAGGTTCCATCGAATGCTTTATAGGTTTAAGGGTTAAGAGTTGCAAGGGGGTGATTGAGGTGTGTGGATCTTTACATTAAGAGAGGTCTAAAAGGAAGCATAGAGGAAAAAGAGTTGGAAGCACTAGAGAGAGGTAACTGGATTCAATGGTAAAGGAGAGAAGATCAAGCGTCAATTAATCTAATATCAATCGATGAGATCAGATCGATCCATAGGGTGCCTTCAATTGATCCAACACGATATCGAGAAAAGAGTTTGACACTGTTCTCAAGGGTAGTTTTGGTATCATAAATATTAGGGATGATTAGTTGGAAAAAAGAAAAACGGAAGCATTTGGAAAATACTCAAAAAAGGAAATTTTCTAGAAAAAATACTATTGCTATTATTATTATTATTATTATTATTATTATTATTATTATTATTATTATTATTATTATTAATGAACTTCTAAAAAAATTTAACTTTGGCTTTTTCTCGTAGAGTGTCTCTACTTTGAAAAATATCCAAACAGTACTTCGACTTTTTAAAATGATAATGTTAACCTTGAAGAACCACTAGGATTCACATAGGATTAAATCAGATAAAATATTAGCCTGATTTGAACTAGTGCTTTTACCATTTACTATACATCTCTATTTCACATGTACCAATCGGAACTTTACGATTTTTTATTTTTGGTAGCTTCCTATTCCATCGTCATTGTCATAGTATACTCCACGATCTCTAAGTATCGTTGAGTTTATATATTATTGTGTTTAGGATCGAGTTTCGTTACTTACAAACATCAAGTTCTATCACGAGCGATATCGACTCCTTTGAGCTTCTATTCCATTAAGGAGGTTCTAGGGTTTGAACATTTCCTACTTCTAGGGTTTCAAAACTACAACAATAGTTAACATTATTTGTAATAGAGCTTCGAGGGTCTTTTAAGTATGTCTCAATTTCTATAAAAATATTTATTAAAAATTTTAACTTTTGGTTTATTATGTATCCATGGTTCTAGGGTTGAATTAATGTTTACTACTATTCTAAAAACTTATTGTTTTACTACCAAGATTTTGAGCATTCTTTATAAAAATAAAATCTTTGTCCAGAATAGTGTCTTATTTTCACCTTGTTTATTTCATTTCTAACAAATTATAATTTACCCATGTAATTTTTTTTCACATTTAAGCTTCTAAAGAGGTCCACAATATAGGTAAAAAAATTGATTCAGGGAAAAATTTTCCCAATAGTTGATGCACTATTTTTCGAGGAAAATTAAAAACTAATGCATCGCATATATGCACTGTTCAAAATGATCTTAAATTTTTTTAAAAACTTTAAATATGATATTATGGACATATGTTTCTTGTTTTCTATTTAGAGATTTTTTTTAGTATTTTATGAAATTTTGAGCATATAAATAGTGTGTCATTTTTTATTTTATCCTTTTTTTCTACTTATAACAATTATAATGCATTAATATAATATTTTTTGCATTTGCATTTCTAAATAGATCTTCGATATATGTAAAAAATTTGATTTAGAAAAAATATTTCCTAATAGGTGATGCATTATTTTTTGAGGAAAAATTAAAAATAGTGCATCACATAGATGCACTATTCATAATGATCTGAAATTTTTAGAAAAGCTTTGAATAGGACACTTATGGACATCTACCACTAGTTTTCTATTTTAGAGATTTTTTATATTTTATAGATTTTTTAGCATTTGAACAGTGTATTATTTTTTTATTTTCACCTTGTTTTTTTCTATCTCTAATAATTATAATGCATCCATTGAATATTTTTTCATATTTGAGCTTCTAAGTAGGTCAAAAATGTACATAGAAAATGTGGTCTAAAAAAATTTTCTAATGGGTGATGTATTGTTTTGATGAAAAATAAAAAAATAGTGCATCACATAGATGTGTTGTCTAAAATGATTTAAAATCTTTAGGAAAGCATTAAATAGAATGCTTATGAACATATGTCACTGGTTTTTCATTTTAAATTTTTAAATATTTTTATAGATTTTTTAGCTTTTGAATAGTGTGTTATTTTTAATTTTTCTAATTAATTTTTATTTCTAACAAATTATAATGCATCCATATAATATTTTTTCAGCTTCTAAATAGGTCAACAATATATATGTAAAAAATTTGGTATAAAAAATTCCTAGTATGTGAAGCATTTTTTTGAGAAAATATAAAAAATAGTGTATCACATAGATCCATTATTCAAAATGATCTAAAAATTTTAGAAAAGCTTTGAATAAGACACTTATGGACATATGTCATTAGTTTTATTTTAGAGAATTTTTTGATATTTTTGTAAAATTTTGAGCATCTGAACAATGTGTTATTTTTCTATTTTCTCCTTATTGTTTTCTATTTCTAATGCATCCATGTAATTTTTTTTACATTTGAGCTTTAAATAAGTCAACAATATATATATATATATATATATATATATATATATATATATATATATATAATTTGGTATAGAAAAAATTTTCTAATAGGTGAAGCACTATGTTAGAGGAAAAATAAAAAATAGTGCATTGCATAGATACATTGTTCAAAATGATCTAAAATTTTTAGAAAATCTTTGAGTAGGATACTTGTGGACAAATGTTCTTTTGGATTTTTGAGCATCTAAACAGTGTGTCCCTTTTTTATTTTCTCATTTTGTCTAGTTAGATAATTTTTTATTAAATTAATAACTCTAGTCTCTTATCGGTTTAAACAAGAAATAATTATGTCATCAAATACTTATTATATGCATAGAATGTCCAGATTTAAGCATAGGCATGTTTTTGTTTATATAAATTTTTCTTTAATTATCATTGATAGTTTTTAAATTTCATCATTGTAGTTTCATTTGTTGGTAACTCAAGGATCGAGTCATTTTAATGATGAAAAGTGGTTGAAAAGTCATTCTAGTTAAACAGCTTCATGATGAAACTTTATGGATCATTTTCTGTCACTTATGGAATCTATTAAACATAGTGAAGTAATATTCGTCTCATTATCACCAAGATAATATCACTTAGATATTATAAGGAGTATTATATTTAGTCATTTAGTAGATATCATTGATGTTCCTATATCTTGCATAATAATATTGGTAATAATAGAATAATAGTCGATAAGAATCTAATGAATAGAATGGAACTATCTTTTCTATGATGTACCTCTTATGCTTAATCTACTAAATACTAGAGAAGTCACTAATATGAAAGCATCTTGATCCTAAGGATATCTTACACATAATTAATTTTTTATTTGAATGACTAACCCATGCAGGTTTGAAATTATTGATGATAAATTTGCATCCAAGTGATGCTAAAGAATTAGTGATAAACTTTTGCTGGATGTATGTGTTATATACTTTTGTTTGTGGAAAGGTTGTCTACTATATTATAGGTAACTTATGTATAGGTATATAGTACCCTACTTTTCATATAATATGATTTGATGTTAACATATATTTGATATTTGATATTTGATAAGGGTAGTTTTGTAAGAACGTCTTATGCTTTAAGTTGTCAAATGAAATAGAATATCCAAGATTAGAGAAATGATTCATTCCCATTCGAAAATAATCAATAGAATGATATTAATAATATCATTTGATAAAGAAAGGACGTTATTCTGGAATCAAATTTAGATTTTTTATTATAATTTATTTCGAAAAACTATCCTAATGATCATTTTTCATTATTTATAGATCACTAAAGAGTTAAATTCTTTACCATAGGAGGCATGATTATATTCTCACGAGGCACGAGATATTGAGGAATTAAATGTTGAGGTATCTATTAGGATCAAGAGTAGTACTAATAAGGGGAGGTGAATTAGAAAAAATCATTGGTTTTATAAATTTTTCGTTCGTTAAAAACCAAAAGTGTTTGACTTTAAAGTAAATGAACCAGCAATTAACTTAGAAAATAATGACAATAATGAAAGTAGAATGGAAATGAGCATACCGGAATTTATAGTGGTTTTATCGTTGTGACTTATATCCACTTCCAATTCCTCTTCCGTCAAGGTCATCGAAGTCCACTAATAATCTTTCTTCAATAGGTGAGACCAACTACTTCTTTACAGCACTTTCTCCTTTTTACGGGTTTAGGAGATAACCCTTACAAGCCTCACACCTCTCTTAAATTATCACAATACTTAGAAAGGGAGAAGGAGGACTCTTTTTACTTTTACAACACTTTAACACCTTAAGACTTTAATATTTTATTCACTCTTTGATTGTATTTTGTTACCCTTTCGTGCAGAAAATGATGGGGTATTTATAGACCCCAATAGCTTCAGAATTAGAGTAAAAAAAAAAAACATCCTAGGCTTTCGGCCTACTGGCGATACCACTGTCATTATTGGACGGTACTATCACATGCAAACTAACATTGGGCAGTACCACTGCTTAGTTTGGGCGATACGACTGCTTGACAATACTTCGAGACCGAGTTCTAATAGTACCATCATATGACAACATTAACTATCGATGGTACCACCGCCCAGTCTGGGTGGTACCACCACCTCGAGCACCAAGGAGACTGAGTCTCAAGCGGTGCGATTGTCGACCGTGACTTCAGGTGCTAAATGGGTTGTTCAACCGGCACAATTCAGCTCTGTTAAGGGCCCAATTGACCTCTAATTGAGTTAGTGGGATTATCTCCCAATCCTAACTCAACTTAAGGTCTAACTATGATAATTTAAGATATTAACTAAGTAATCTTAATCTAGTATATCAATTGTTCTTCCGACGAGCTTCCAGCAATCTTATAGTGAACTTCTAACGATCTCTCGGCAATGTTCCAACAGACTCCCAGTAACCTCCTGGACTTTATGATGATTTTCTTAGCGAGTTCCGATGAGCTTCTTTGGCAAGCTCTTGGACTTCTCGGTTAATTCTGATAAAACTTCCGATGAACGTTCGGACTTCTGATGAACTCTCGAACTCTCAATGAAATCTTGATCTTGACTCTGGCATTATATTTGCTTTATATCTTACCGCTATCGTAGTTAATTCTACACACTTTTCTCAATATATAGATTATATTAAATAATTTACTAATTGATTTTATTATTAAAATCTAAGATTCAATAATTAAGGTAATAATTGAGGAGGCACGACCTACTAAATGATCATGTACTATTGAGGTACGTTTCTTTTATATGTCATACCAATTATAATTTTCTTTAAGATAATTAAATAATAAATTTATTTTTTATTTAGTATCAAGCAACTCAAACCTTTGATATATGTATGGATGATATCGGAGTAAAACAACTAAGAGCCACATGAATCTCAAACAATTTGAATGCAAAGACTGAAAAATATCTTGAGACACTTAGAAGGTCCATGTCATTAGTGCGGGAGCTGATATAGTTCATAAAATAGTGCCCAAACAACTTAAAAGACATTTGCATCAGTGATTCAAATATATTGTCCTTAAACCTATCTCAGTAAAACAAGAGTGATATGAATGAGAGTTTTTGTAAAAATAAGATTTATAAAGATAAAAGTTGAGAAGAAATTAGAGAAGAATAATGAGACAGACCTAGAAGGATTTTATGTATCTTCTACGTACTAAAAGCCCAAGTGAAGACCAAATCTGGAAGAAGTAAATTGATTATGAGTAGGAGATGACTCCCATAATCAAAGTAAATCTTTAATAGTTTTTATATGAGAAATAAATGTTGTTGAAGTAGGGCATTTGAGTTTGTTATTTTTTATTTGCAATAGTAAAATTGATAATAACACATTAAATTTTTTTATTTATAGTCAAATATCATGCACTTATGTATATTTTTTACCTTTGAACTTCTACTTATATCCCAAAAATTTGATCCTAAAAAAATATTTCTAATATGTGATATATTATTTTTGATCAAAATCTAAAAATAATACATAAAATAGCAGGATTTTAAAGAAAATTTAAAATTTATTAGACGATATATTTGAATCAGATCTACATGGACATATTTCAGTATTTTTCTATTTTAAATTTATTTAACTTTTTTGAATTATTCAGTTCCTACATAGAAACGAAAGAAAAAAAAATAAAAATACAAACTGTTCTCTATGCAACTGACACGTAGATAAAAGACGTCGTGAATAATGAAAATACCTAAATATTCCCTTAGTATCCGACGGCTTGGAGTTTCCTGATGTCGCGCGTTTTTAAGCGCACGCTAACCCATACGCTCATCTGACAAAATGGTGGGTGGAAATATCAGTACCCCTTTAAAACCCTAGGGGAAAACAGCTCAGCCCCCGGGAGACACAGAGAAGCAATGGGGTGGAAGGCGGCTGAGAAGATAATCAAGCATTGGAAGATCCTCAGAGGCGACAACGTGATCTAAAAACCGTTTTTTCCGCTCAAATCGGTGTCTTTTTTGGTGAAATATATGAATTTTGAGGGTGATCTTTTGCAGGTAATGATCATAAGAGGGAAGGATAAGGGCGAGACGGGCATTATCAAGCGCGTCATCCGATCCCAGAATCGGGTCATCGTCGAAGGGAAGAATCTGGTCCGTTCTCTTTAATGGACAGTGATTACTTTGCTGAATTGGTTCTTGGATTTTCTTTGTTTGAGATTGACTTTTCTATGTTGGTGTCTAGCTTAGGATATGGCATCGGCACTGATTTCCTTAAAAATCTTTCGGATTTGGTACTGTAGCTGAAGATGATCAAACTTGATGTTTTTTGGAGGTTTTTCTTTTTATTTTTTTGTTTATTCTGGTAGAACTTTGATGCAGTGTTGGGGTAAAAATTTGACTTTTTTTTTTTTTCGTGTTAAGCCTTCGTTTGTTTGATTACCAAAATATCTAATTTTTATCTACTTCTGTACTTTCCAGAGAGTTCATTGAATGTTGGAGTTATGCTATCAAAGAACTTTCGCAATTATGTCCAATCATGCGCACAAACCTCATCAATTTATGGTGATTATATAAAGTGCATATTTGGTGTCTGCCTATTTGTTCTGTTTGTAAGTTTGTTGAAAGATTTATTTAATACAGTTGTCTTACTCTATTCAGTTGAAGAGTTCTTTATTGCAACCTCAAAATCTTGTAATTCCCACTATTTTTGAAATAGGTGCTTTTGCCTCTGTGAATTTTCTACCAGCCTTGCCTTTTCTCTGATGATGTTTTTTTTTACTTTTTGAAACTTTCCTGACACTATAAAAAAAATTTTAGCAATAAAGACCAAACCTTTGAAGGTTAACCAATCCTTTTTTTTTTTGCATAACTTATGGTTCTGGAAGTGTTTTATAGGTGATTCATATGATTTTCCGTTTTTCATTGTTCTGATTATAGTTCCTCAGGTTTATTGTTCTCTTATTAAATTTAAACTAGGATGACTCAAGTTTGATCTTCAATACAAGTTCAATCAGTTCTCTTTCGTGATCGAAGTTAGCATATGTTATTCTTTTCAGGTGAAGAAGCACATCAAGCAAGGGCAAGGACATGAAGGTGGAATCTTTTCCATTGAATCTCCCCTTCATGTTTCAAATGTCCAAGTTCTTGATCCAGCTACTGGGTATGATTTCTCCAAAATTTTCTCTCATCAACTTGTTTTAGTTTTTGAATCCTCAAATTTGGTTGTCATGTGCAAGTAAAATATGCCTCATGCAGGAAACCATGTAAAATTGGGTACAAATATCTGGAAGATGGATCTAAGGTAAGAGTCTCTAGAGGATTAGCAGCATCTGGAACCGTAATTCCTCGCCCAGAGATACTAAAAGAAAGGAGAAAACCAAGACCAAACATTGGTATGTTTAGCTGTTTGACTTCATTGCTGATTTGCTGGCTTCATTCCAACTAAAGTTTAGTCATCTATTATATTAATATCTTGTTACATCTAGCCATGTGAAAAATGTAATTTGGTGTCTCTTTATACATTGGTGTCTTTTTGTCCTCAAGTTAGTTTCCACATCCAGCCTGCTCACGATGTGTTCTGATCATTATTATTATTATTGAGTTACACAATCAAACTTTCAGATCTTAGAACCAGGAAACTGATATAAAGTTGTTGATTCCAAGTTGTTGTATTATAGTCGTAAACCAATCAAGGTCTAAGTACTGGCCATCCCGATCGGTATGGGCTGGTATTTACCAGTTCTGCAGGCAACTGGGACATGGTCCAGATGATTCTGTTTGGTTCAATCTGGTATGGGCTAACTGCTTGGTAAGATAAATGGACTGGTTTCAAATGGTACCATGTGATAACCTCATCGCATGGCACCCATATCTTCTTTTAGAATAATGACCACTCATTGTTGCCCTGTCTCTTTTTCTCTCTTTTTTCCTTCTCCTTCCTGCATTGCCATTTCCATCTCCTTGTCACACAGCCATTGCCTCTTCCTCCCCGCTGCATGGCTTCCTTGGGCCTCTTGCTCCACTCCCTCCTCCTCCTCCATCCCATTCTCTTCCTCCCCTCCTCCCTCGCGTCTTCCTTCTCCTCCAACCAAACTTGTTCTGGTCAGTCATGAGGGCCTACCAATACACGATTCACCCAATCATATTGGTACATACCCATATGTCCATGAGCAAAAATGACAGGAAACCGAGATTTGAAACTTAGAAACCAGGATCCTTAGTTTTAGCCTAAAGTATTTGTTGTCAATTCATCCAAAAGCCTTTCTTGCTTTGTTCTCAATCTTTTCTTTAAGTGCCTCTCATATTGATTGAGAGTCTTTTTCTCATACCTTATGTAAAATTTTTTAAGACACTCGCCTTTGAAAGTTAATGCAAGATCAAAGCAAATGAAACAATTGCTTCCTCTATTTTGAAGTTGTTTGGTTGAGAGATAACAATTTGATAGCTCCATAGTGTTTTTTTGAGGTAAATTGCTCTAGATCAAAAAAGGATATAAGTAGGGTCAATTGATGCAACCTTACCCTTGCAAGCAAAGAAGTGATGCCCATGACTTGGAACTCTGTATATTTAAATTGCAAAGGAGCAACCATACCTTGGCATCCTGCCCATCCTTTTACCAAACAAGTCGAGATGAAGATAACATATTAGTGACTTGAATTTCTAGTATTCAAGATGCTCAACTGTATCTTTTTGGAAAAAAAACATGTTGGGTAGCATTAAGTTATGAGAATTTAGACAACTCATGGTATAAAAATTGCCTTGTTCCCAAGCCCAAAAGTCTAGCCTGTTAGTTAACCACACATATTGTGAGTTTCCTCAAGATATACAAGATTTCGAGATATTACACGGATAGATAAGAAGCAAATAATAAGCTATAGACCTTTATCAAAGTATAGATAACATATAAGTCAATTAAGAAAACACATACCACAAAATATAAAATAATCTCAAAGTATAATACAGTCTTGAAGTTTGAAACTTGTAAAATATTGACTAGTCAACTATTTAAAGCTCTAAACTTATTGAATTGATTTCATGAAAATCTTGAAACGTTGAAGTTTTGAAACCATCAACATGCAACTAAAGAAGCATGCTTTAAAATTTTCATTGTATTTCGTTGTTATCCACCTCTAAGAAATATAGAGTATTTGAAACTAGTGTTTTCAAAAGGTGCTTGGGCGATGGCCCAGGTGCTCGGGCGAGGCGAGGTGAGACCCAAGCGCCTTGCAAAGCCTTACGGTGAGGCATTTCAATGTAGCATCACTTGGGCATGCTTTAGCCCAAGCACTAGGTGCCTCGGGTGAGCGCCCCCAAATCAGGTCAACTTTGAACTTGGGGTTGACTAGGTAAGTTGGTTCAATCAAACTAACTAATATCACTTATTCTAACACCACCACCACATCCCCCTTTGCGCTCGACCCAATGAAAGAAACCAGAAGCGAAACCCTACTGCTTGTCCGCCGCCTTCGTATGCTTTGTTTGCTACTGCAGTTTCATATGCTTCGTCCACATTGTTCATTTGGATGCTTTGTCCACCTCCGTTGGCAACCTCGTTAATTACCTTCGTTTCATCTGCCATTGCAGCTTCATCCATCCGCCGCTGTAACTTCATCTGTCACTCTCTCCAGCTTTGTTCACCAACGATTTCCACCTTCCCCTACCTTCCTCCATAGCCACCATTTATTTGATCTTCTCAATCCTCTCTTAGTTTATTGGTATTAACTTTTGCTGATTAACTTACTGCACCATATTGAGGTGGTGCACTATTACTCTGTTATGAGTTAGAACTTAGGAGTTTGTGGTCAATTAACTTGTTGCTAGAGAGTTAGATATCTCAGTTACATGTTACCATATTGAGGTCGATTAACTTACTGCACTATTTCTATTTTTGTGATCATATTTAATTATTTATCAAGCATAATATATAATTTTAAATTTTAATATTTGGGAGTACCTCGCTTTGGTTAGGTGGGTGCCAAGCGTCTTGGGCATTTTGGGACTTTAGTGCCTTTTGGCGCGTAGCACTTTTTAACAACACTGCTTACAACTACTTCAGGTATAACAAAGATTAAGATTGGCAAATATCAGTTTATATATACTCGTAGACAAATGACAGTAATCTGGTTAGATCAATCAGATATCTATATTGATGGATATTTGCATCATAGAGGTAATTGGAGTACATCTGACATACACAAGTTAGTACATTAAGCATACAACTGTACATGGATAAATCAACAAGACATCATGTTGAAAATTAGACAAATATATTGGACATATATTAGCTAGCAATCAAATAGATAAATGATATAATATATAAGATAAGCAAACAGTCAACCATTGTAAACTAAAATTTGGATAAATGTAACGTACAAAAGAAAGGGAGAGACAATTGGATAAAATTGATGCTAAGATCTTAATGGTATTAAGAGGAGGTGGAATAGCTTTTGTGTGAATCCAAATCAACTATGAAATTTTAATCGAGAACAACAAGTATCAAAAACAAAATTAAGTATATAAGCATAAGGGAAAAATACAAACCAGAGATAGGCACACAATTTATAGTGGTTCAGTTTTCCTAATTTATGTCCACTCTCGATTCTTGTATTCTCGATGCCATTGAATTTCCTTAACAATCTTTTTTCTAAAGGTGAAAATCAATAATCCTTTACAACCCTCTTTTTACAAGGCCTAAGAGAGAACCTTAAATTCAAACCTCTCACCTCTTACTAAGAATGATAATTTAACTTAAGAAGGTCGAGGAGATAGGGCTCTTTACACTCAAAGAGAGACTTACAATACTATGCAAACTCAAGGATGAATCTATCAACCAAGCACAAATGAGGTATTTATAGCCTAAAAAGCCTAAAAAGTAGAGACAAAATAGTTAAATTTTTATGTTTTTGGGTATTAGCGGTACTATCATCGGCACAATATTTAATTTTCAGTATATCAACCAATCTGTCCTTTAGCTTGATGTTCGATCTCCAAATGGTTCGAATCCTTAGTCGAAGTATTTCTATTGTCACTTATCTCAATAAGGCATTAGTTTCCCAAATTTATTAGTTGATTTCATCATCGAAATCTGGGATTCAATTATTTTTTTATGATGACAACTAATTGGTGAATGATTTTTAAGCAAAACTCCTTTAAATATGTCATTAAATAAAAAATCATTGATGCTTGAACTCAATAAAAAGATAACATATCCTTTTAAATGCATATCTTAAATTTAAATAAAACAAAGTTCAGTCTCAAATTTTTATCATCAACTTTATCCATCAAGGATCATTCTTTTTCAAGCTTAAATATCAAGGTGCAATCATAAACAATATCTAGATGTAAACATTATAAAGTATAAACTTATAGGACATATTGAGGCATAGTTATTACCAAAGTACTAAGATTTCACCATGATATTAATGACAAATTATAAACAAAAGTTAAATTTAACTTTCATCATAAACCATAATTCATAAACAAAAGTTAAATGCAAGTTAAACATGAGCATATAGACATAAGTTAAACACATGTGAAGTTGAACAAGAGTTAAATAACCATCATAAGTCATAAGTCAAAACATAAATTATTTCTCCCCCTTACAATAGTAACACCACCAACAACAAAGCTGTAAGTCTTAACTATTTGGGGTTGACTACATGAATCTTTTGTTGCCATTGAAATCGGTAAAAAGTCATATGCTTAGTTAAGTTCAGAGCATTTAAGTCTTTATTTGTAGTTTCTATTAAAGTCTTTTTAGGTCTTCTTTACTTCTTCTCCAACCACTAACATTAATTATTTCACCTTTTTTGACTACCGCATTCAGAGGTCTCCTCAGCATATGCCCATATGATCTTAAATGATTTTATTTTATCTTATCCTCTATTGAAACAATATCTAATTGTTCTCGAATAAAAATATTTTTTTTATCTTTCCTAGTAAATCTATATATTCATATCAATATTTTCATTTCGGCAACACAAACTTTTTGTATATGTTTTTTTTAACTGTCCAACACTCAGATCGATAAAGCATTATTAATTTTACAATCGTCTTATAAAATGTGTCTTTTAATCTCAAGGGTATTCGATGATTATACAAGAATCCTAATGCCTCTCATCATTTTAACCATTCTGGTTTTACTCTATGAATAATATTTTCATTGATCTCTCCATCGTGTTAAATAATTGATCCAAGAAACCTAAAGCTTTTACTTAAAGCAAAAAGGAAGAATACATAATTAACACGACTGTAACTACTTTGGCGGTTGTTGTCCAAAATGTCTAAACATAGTTTGAAAATATCTATCAGAAGTGTTATGACATGCATCTATGTTCAAAATCTAGTCTTCATGAAGCTCAAAGCGGTCTAGATGAGTTGTAAGAGAATTAGAAGATGAAGTGCGAGCATGATCTACTGGAGGAGAGGAAGCTTTAGCCTCAAAAGAATGATGATCGCTTCTATGGATCAATGTATCTAGGAGAATGATGATGACTTACCATAGGTAACCAAGTCCATATCTCATTAACCATAGTGCACCTTTAATTTTCTAGTAGACTCTTATCAATGATACTAAGTTTATCATGTTTAATTATTTCTTCATCACTAGGTATGATAATATTATATACATCTAAAATCATGTAATCAAGTTTCCATAAGGAAGCACCATGTCTTTCTCACATTTTGTTGAATTATATCACTAAATAATAGTCACACCCTATCATAATCGACCTACTATAATTGGATGCCTATTTTCAAAATATTGTTTAGGAAGTAAAACACCATTGGGGTTGGGTGGAGTGAGATGATAAAGGTAATTAGGGGGGATTTTAGGGCAATTTTGTTGGGTTTGGGTTTCGGGCGGTGGTACTGCCAAGACTAGGCAGTTGTATCACTAGGACTAGATGATGCTATTGTCGGAAACCAGTATTCTAATGGTGGTATCACTAGATCCGGTGGAGTTGGTGGAGCTACTGTGGGACCCCCCTTTTACTTATTTTATTTTATTTATTTATTTTTAATTTTTTGTTTTATAATCCTAGTTAACCCATGTATCATAATTTAGAAAAAAATAATAAGCCTAATCAGTGTAGTTAATGGTGTTAAGCACTCAGAGCAAATCGAGGCATTCATAAATATTAAAATTTTAAAAATATATAATTAAGGAGAAATATGATCACTAAAATAACAATGAGAAATTTCTTGATGTCTTTATCACTTTATATTTCAAATCAAGGTGCAGTCTCTTGCAGATTGATAGTGTCGGTTGATGCCCAAACCATTACGTACTAATCGGTATCAGCGTATCGTGTATCGTTATGTCGGTACATGCTGATAGGTCCCAAAAATGCTTGAATTTTTTTTATAAATACCTGAAAAGTAAAAAATATATTAGAGCCTTTTAATTAGCACTTAATGTAAATTTTTAGTTGAATTTCAATAAAAAAATATTAATATAAGGGTAGCGGATTTATCTATTTCGGATGTTGGGGAGCAACTTTGCGACACGTATTAGATGATTCTTCCGTTGATATTGAATCATCTATAAAGATATGAGTTGAAATGTTAGATTACATGTCGAAACGTTAAGATTTAAATAATTTAAGTAATAAATGAATTAGTTGTTGGATATACCTACTTCTACCACTAATGAACAACAAGACTCCATAAACGGTGGATTGAGATTCTTGATTCTATGTATTGTATATCAATATGGTTTGTCAGATCCAATTTTGTGATTGCTCGCATGACAGTGTATTGATAAACTGTATGCCTTTGGCACATTAATGTGGTGACAGTTGTTGCTCGATCGGAAACAACATGTGTTCATGGTGCCTCCTGATTGTGGCATTTATGGGTGGGGTGGTTGGAGAACTTCAAAAATTTTGTTATTGCCATTGACCTATTGCTTTGTATTATAAGAACAATCAGCCTCGTAAAAGAATGACCAACTATCACCATATGATTGTTGGTCGTAGGATTGATCGTGAATATGACGAGCTTCGCTTTGTATCTACATCGTAGAGCCTCTGTCGCATTTGTCTAAAGTCATCAATTGCTTGCACCTCTTCCGTGTATAAACATTACGATTGCCTCCTCGAGTTTCATAATCTGTATCTTGGGTGGCATGTGTAAAATGTTACTTCTTGATCTGTGCACCACCCTGAGATTGGGTAGAAGGAACCATTGGCTCCCTGTGGTTGTTGCCATTGTTGTTCATGTCACTACTATCTCTACAGACCAAGCAAAGTGATGAATACAATGGGGTCTCATTGCCTGATTGAAATTGTTGCTCCTTGATTCTTTCCAATGAATTGGTCAATCCTACTACCTAACCCTTTGCCTTTGTACATTGGGTAGATGATTGTGATTGTTGGGTGTCATGACCATGACTAGTCTGACCTGTGGTTATCCGACTCCTTATATCACGTTCTGACTGAGGGGGATCTTTCTCTTGTTGGGGATGTTGTTCCTATTCTTCTATCGCTTCGATGATACAATGAGGATGTGGATGGTCTCTTTCCTCATCATGTGAAGGATCTTTTAGGTTCTCTATTACTTTGTCTTATTCTAGCATCGGTTAAGAATTTTCGTTGTAGTATTAGAGGTCGAAGGGATCAATCTTTGGTTCCTTTAGCTCCTTGTCAAGCTTAGCACACCACAGTCTTAGACGCATATTGTAATGAACATATACGAGCTTCTCCAGCCATTTATATGATCGTCTGTTACGGACCTTAGTGTGAATTAAGGTAAACTATGACCAATTCCATTCATAGGTAATTGATGTCATTGTTTGTGAAAGCACTTGGACCACAATTCAGACTCTCCAAATCAGTGATTTCAATAGGTGCTTGGGCACTCGCTTAGGCGCTCAAGCGAGGCGAGGCGAGGCCCGAGCGCCTCGCTTCATTTCCTCGCCTCGCCTGAGTGCCTCGCTTCATTTCCAGGCGGCACGCTTCAAAGAAGAGTCGCCTGGGCGCTCGCTCGAGCCTAGGCGTCGGGGCTTCGGGCGAGCGCCTTGGTTAAACCAGGCGACCAACCAGCGTTTTAGGTCTGGTTCGGTCTCCGATGCTTTAGTTGGTTCAATTGAACCAACTAAAGCACCGATATCAGCCTTCCTCTCGCGACTTCCCAACCTTAACCCTACTCGTCGTTGTCGTTCCTGCTACCGCTGCCACTGTCACGCTTGTCGCTGTCGCTGCTCGTTGTTACCGCTGCCGCTGTCGTTGCTCCCACTGCTTGCTGCTATCATTGCTGTTGCTCGCTGCCATTGCTCGTTGCTACCGCTACCACTATCGTCGCTTTTGCTGTCGTTGTCGCTGCTCACTGCTACCGTTGTTGTTGCCACTATCATTACTCGTCGCTCCGGCTCCTGTTGTCGTTGCCGCTGTCGCCGCTCGCCTCTCCCGTTGTTGCTTCTTGTTGCTACCGCTGCTACTACCAGTACCACTACCACTGTCGTCGCTCGCCTCTCCTGCTCTCGCTCTCACTATCATTGCTCGCTGCTACCTCTTCTCACATCGACTCTATAGTATACTGTTAACAGTATATTAATAGTATACTGTTAATTGTATACTAGTAGCAATATTTTTTTATTTATTAGATTAATAATATATTATTTTGATTTTAATATTTTAATATTTATTTATTTGAAATTATTGTTATTGTTTTGAATTTTGAGATTTTTTGTTAATGTGATATTGTGATATTGTAAGTTTTTTTTAATTTAATATTATCTTTTTATTTAAATATAATTATATTATATATTTTTATATTTTAGTGCCTCGCTTTCCTCAGGCGAGCGCCTAACGCCTCGGGCATTTTTGGACCTTGGCGCCTTTTGGCGCCTAGCGCTTTTTAAATCACTGCTCCAAATTATAGTCGCTACTCGACTACAAAAAAATATAAAGAACACTTTTTTAACATAACAAATCATTACCGCCAATTTCAATTTATAATCAAAGACATGTTTGTAACTTTCCCTTGCCATGATACATACACAATATGACTATATTATCGGAGGACTCAAAATTATCTTTGAATAGTTGGCCCTCCATGAGAGCCTTGGTTGTAGCAGTACTTTTTGGCAGGTGGGTTTGTAACATTCCTTAGCGCTTGCAATATATTTGATCGGGTCCTAAGACTGCCTATATTGAATAACAGGATTTGGGTAACATGCTGTAAGAAAATTGATTTCGTCAATATTATAACTTACAAAGATTGATTAATCATATTATAAATGATTATGGATTTAAATATACCTGTATTATGAATGCCTTGGTCCACATAGTCTTCTGCCTTACGTTCGATGATCTGTAAATACTAATTAACTTTCAATTTATCATGCAATGCTTTCTTTACCTCATGGTTGTAAGCAAAATATGTCTAAGGTTAAGCATCTGTGGACACTTCTTTATATAGACCTTATGGTTTTAAGCAACATATAGTGGTTTTTACTGTTATGATTTCATTTACAGACTCCCAAAATCTAGATGATAGAAATGTCTTCTCTACCTTTTTTTCTACCAGATGATTTTAAATAATGAGAATCTGATCATTCCAGTGATGTGACCATTACCTTTAGATTGTGTTTCTTTTGCTGAATGGACTTTAGGGCAATAAAGTTTATTGCAAATCGAAGTATCTCTCCATTTGTATACTTTTGGTATTAAGGAGTGCACCCAATGATGGTTGTGGATAACCTTTGTTACAGATTGTGCCCTTGCCAAACACATTCTAGCTGATGCTAACTCCCTAATATCTTTCATCATTAGGTCAATGCAGTGAGCATTGATCATTTCTCCAACATGCAGGGCGCGGGGAGGAGGTGTTATTACTGAATGTTGATATTGTTTCATTTGGTTTAATTGATCCAAATAGCTTGTAATTGACTCATAATCAACTCAACCAAGGCTCAATCCAATCTGATTTGAATCAGGTAGGCCAGGCGTCTAGGCCCAACATCTAGGTTTAGATGTTGACGGGGTGGGGAGTGCTCTATCCGTCCCCATCCCATATCTGTTTTGATAATAGAAAATACCCCAATCCTCGTTTATTTCCCCAATGGGGTGAGGCTTTGTAGGTATCCATACCCGTGGGCATAATTGACACCTTCAACCAACTTCCACTAATAAATTTCTTTTCAACAGGTGAAAACTAATAACCCTTTTACAACATTCCTTTTTATACTTAATCCTTTTTTAAAAAATCTCACATCCTACTATTTCTACTATTTAGAATGATAAATTAACTCAACAAGGTGATTAGAGGAGACTTAAACAAGGTTCAAAGAGAGAGATCAACACTTTGCAAACTCAAGGATGGACCACCAGTCAAGTTCAAATAAATTATTTATAGCCCCAAAAGCCTCAAAAGTGGAGCTAAAATAGTTAAATTTTTGTGATTTCGGCATATTGGTGGAACTACCACCAACTAATGTTGCCATAGGTGGGGTACCATTGCCCCAATAGTTGACAAAGTGCCGACAACGCTTGTCGATTGTACCATCACCCCTGGCATGTGTTTGGTCTTGTAAAGGCCCAAGTTCGATCCAATTTAAAGCCGAATGGCTGTCATAAGTTGACACAATAAGCATAATAAGCAGGCTCTTTCTAGCCCAATAATAGTCCAATTTGGCTCGAAATGATTTCGACCAAGATGTTGACACAACAACTGCTCTTACGATACATTGTCAAATCTTTTGGCACATCATCCAAACTTTTATCCCATCATCAGATCTTCCAATATATCGCCCTATTCTTGAGCGTAATATCCAATTTTTGACATGTCAACCAATCATCCGGTATAATATCTAATTTTTGGCACAATGACTATCCTCCAGTACAATATTCGATTTTCGACCCATTGACCAATCTTTTGGCTCAATGTTTGATCTTTTGTCAGTCCGGATCCATAGTCGAAATATTTCTATCAAGTATCTCAACAATGCATTAGTTCCTAAAATTCAAATTGATTTTTTTATAAATATCCAGGATTCAACAATTTATATCTGCAGTCCTCACTGTTACTATTGTTGCCTTGTGTGTTTGAGTTGAAGAAAACTAATCTCAATGCAAATTTTGGAGGCTGCCGCCTGTATACTGCTGTTGTTGTCCATGATTTGTTGTTCATCTGCTGAGCTATAAAACACGTCAGGGTGCATGATATAACTGAACATGGCTCATCAACAACAGATAGAAATACGACTATGTCGGACACTAAAGGTGTTCTACCACACTTGCATCATCCATGATGGTCCTCACCTTGCCATATCACCTTGATGAATAGTATGTCTCAATGACTTTCCTTCAATACAAACAGAAATGTGCATCATGGAAGTAATGCTAAGCTTGTTCATATTGTGTATAATTACATCATCGTTACAACAGTAGCAACATAGTATATATGGGTTATTGAGTTATACAGAGTTCAGATGAGAGATATCAGAGAGAATTAACATAAACTAAAGGTGATATCCATGGAGCTATGAATATATATTACACATATGACTTGTACACTGATGAAATCAACATATGAGACACATAATATTATCATGATCATATGATAGATACCAAGAGATCTATAATGTTTAGCTAGAAATAAGTTTTGGTTAGAACAATAAGTGTGAAGTCAATTCTTATCCTTGACTGCAAGAGATCTATTGACTGCAAAAAGCGTTGTGAGGTCAATTCTTATCCTCAAATTCTAGTATATCCTTATTGGAGTATCATATTTAATAAGACTTAATGTGAAAAAAAAGATCTGTAATCTTTACTGAAATTGGTGACACTTGTCGTGATGGGTGGTACACATCACAAGATGGTGATTTTGGGAGATGAAGATTTTTATGAGCATTGTAAGATTCTTTGTTTCCTGCAGTATTCCATGAATACAGAGCTTATTTCCAATATGTTGCTTCTGCTCTGGTAACTGAATTGCATATTTTCTAAATCTGTTATGCTGTGAAGTTAAACTAAACTTTCACGGTTGTCATGCTGCAAGGTTTGACTAACTCTAGAATTTGTTGAAACAAAGGTTGTTTGAGACTCCAAGAACTCTAGCATGAAGATCTAACTGATCTCATTTTTATTGATATATTTCCTAAACGTGCTCATTTTTAGTTGAACACATATTTTAAAGTAGATGATAAATCAGCAGAATTCAAGCACAAGGGAGTTTGCTACACAAGAGGGCAAGACTAGATGATACACAATGAAGAGAGGGGACTGAGGGGAAAGGCCAGGATGACAAACAATCATGAATGGTATTAATCACTAGGTCATAATCTGTCCAGAAATTTTCAAAACGGAACTCGTAAAGGGTAAGAAAATTGAACACATATATTAAAGTTGTTTCTTGCCAGTGTATTTGTCCAGAAAATTGAACACACTTTTTGCATGCTAGTCACTGATCTGCTTGGTTATCTTTTTTTGTAGGGCTAGTTATTTTTAATTAGTTGAAGTTATCTGTTTTTACAATATTCAGGGTTTCAAAGCCATAAGATATTCCAATTTTATATTATATTCTGATGCTCCCGAATTGAGATTGCCTCTTGATGTGTTCTATCTTCTCTTGAATTTAATATCTATATTTTTTTAGTTAATTTTATAACTGTTGTCATGGTTCAACCTCTATCTGCAGTTTGCTTCTATTTCTTTCTTTTTTGTTAGTTGTGCTGCTGCTGCTATTGCACACCAGAGAGCGTTAACTTATTTGGCTTCTCGTTTTGCAGTTGGCCCCAAGGATACACCAATTGACCTTGTACTAGACAAAACATATGATGCTAAAACTGGAATAGGCATGCCTGATCTTTAAAGTCCCCCAACAAGCCTTCAAGATTTTGGCAGGATCAAATGACTACGGCAATATCCTTGGGATGTCTAAAATCTTCAATGTTACTTAAGGTTAGTACTTTTCATGTGCTACCTGCAGCTTATATGCCAGCATGTTCACTTTGATTTGAAGTCTTAACTTTGATACATAATTTAAATAATTGGTGTACCATTGAGCCAATGCTATTTTGGAGTATTTAGTTGGATGTCATGATCAAATGGGGTATCTCCAACAATCTGCTTCGGATGGTATGAATCATTGTACCATCGATCTGAAGAAAAGAAGTTGGATTTTTTTCCTTTCTTTCTACTTTTCATAGGTTCAATTATCTGCGTGCGTTGACTTATCAAGAAATGAGATATCAGATTTTTTGTTGTTATTTGATGATTAGATCCTTAAAAGATCATCTTATTATATATACACGAGAGCATAGGGTTTGAGAAGAGATAATTAGGAGAAATTTTCATATCAAGATTATTTTTCTTTCAATTGGTCGATTGATAATAATCTTAATCCGAATCCAATTAGATTTTTATTATATTTTATCTTAAATTAATTGAGTTATAAAATCTTATATTATTTTATTTTATTATAATTAAATTTTAAAATTTAGAAAAAGAGTTTACATGTGTACATGATTTTTATAAAACAAGATAATAAACTTAATAAATATAATAATATAATAATAAGTTTGATTAACTATGTGAGTCATCATGTTTGTATTTCATTAACGATTAAATTTTTTTTCATGTACCATAATACTATTATTCTTTCTTAATACAATCTAAAATGACCATATAATGTCTTATTAAGATAATCATATAATCATATTAACCATAATATATATATAAATATATATATGTATATATATACATACATATATATATATATATATATATATATATACAAATATGTATATATATACATATATACAAATATGTATATATATACATATATACAAATATGTATATATATACATATATACATATATGTATATATATACATATATACATATATGTATATATATACATATATACATATATGTATATATATATATACATATGTATATATATACATATATACATATATGTATATATATATATATAAATATAAATATATATACATATATGTATACATATATATATATGTATATATATATATGTATGTAAATATGTATGTATATATATATGTATGTATGTTTGTATATATATATATATATACATATAATAAAATTATTCGTTATAATATTCACTTAAACATATATTATTGTGTCTTTTATGGGTTAATCACAAGTCTAAATCTAAAAATATATTTTTTAAACATATAATATTGTAATGAGTCTTTAAGAAAAATCGTGACTCAATGGATAGTATTAAACTATATAAAGTCAAACTTGTGGTCAAAGATTTTTCTTAGAAAGAAGGCATCGATTATAACAAAATATTTTCTCCTATTTCTAGAAAGGACTCGTTGAGAATGACATTAGTAGCTCGTTATAATCTTGAGTTAATCAATGAATGTGATAACAATATTTCTAAATAAGGATCTGTATTAGAATATCTATATGGAACAACATGAAGTATTCACTGAAAAGCGAAAAGAAAGTTGGACTTGTAAACTTAAGAAATCCATTTATGACCTTAAACAAGCTTCTAAACAATAGTATATAAAGTTTTTTAATACCATTACTTCATTCGGATTTAAGAAAAATATTATTGATCAATGCATATATTTGAAGGTAAGTGGAAATAAGTTTATTATATTGCTTTTATATGTGGATGATATTTTACTTGCTAGTAGTGATCTTGGTTTATTGCATGAAACTAAGATATATATGTACATATGGGTGTGTATATATATATATATATATATATATATATATATGTATGTATATATATATATATATATATGTATGTATATATATGTATATGTATGTATATATATGTATATGTATGTATATATATGTATATGTATGTGTATGTATATATATGTATATGTATGTATATATATGTATATGTATGTATATATATGTATATATATGTATATATGTACACACATATGTATATATTTATATATGTATATATATATATGTATATGTACACACATATGTATATATGTATATATGTATATATATATATATGTATATGTATATATATATATATACATATATATATATATATACATATATATATATATATATACATATATGTATATATATATATATATACATATATGTATATATATATATATATACATATACTTATGTATACATACATACATACATACATATATATATATGTATATATATATATGTATACATATATGTATATATATTTATATTTACATACATACATACATACATATACATACATACATAATAGAAAATAAATAAACATAAGTAAAAATATTCATTATAATATTCACTTAAATATATATTATTGTGTCTTTTATTGGTTAATCACAAGTCCAATTCTAAAAATATGTTCTTTAAACACATAATCATCTTGACATTAGTAGCTCGTTATGATCTTGAGTTATATTAGATGAATCTGATAACAACATTTCTGAATAAGTATCTGGATGAAAAAATTTATATGGAACAACATGAAGGATTCACAGAAAAGGGAAAAGAAAGTTGGGCTTGTAAACTTAAGAAATTCATTTATGACTTTAAACAAGCTTCTAGACAATGATATATAAAGTTTCATAATACCATTACTTCCTTCGGATTTAAGGAAAATATTATTGATCAATGCATATATCTAAAGGTAAGTAGAAACAAGTTTATTAAATTGGTCTTATATGTGGATGCTATTTTACTTGCTAGTAGTGATCTTGGTTTATTGCATGAAACTAAGATATTTCTCAACAAGAACTTTAAGATTGTTGATATGAATGAGGCAACCTATCTTATTGGCATTGAAATATTCAGGGATATATCTCAAGGATTATTATGATTATTTGAGAAAGGATATATTAATCATATATTAGAGAGATTTAATATGCAGTTTTGCTTAGCTAATGATATACCTACTACTAGAGGTGAAATATTTAGTCAAAACCAAGGCCCGAAAAATGATTTAGAAAAGAATCAATTGAAGAATATTCTTTATGGGTGCACAGTTAGAAGTCTATTATATACTCAAATGTGTACAAGACCAGATATAAATTTTGCAATTGTAATGTTAGAAAAATACCAAAGCATCCTAAGAATGGAGCAATGGAAAACTACAAAGAAATTAATGAGATATTTACAGGGGACGAAAGATTATATGCTCATATACAAGAGATCAGATCAGCTTGAAGTGATAGGATATTCAGATGTTGATTTTGTAAATTACCTCGATAGTAGGAAGTATACTTCAGAATTTATATTTATGTTAGCTAATGGGGCAATTTCTTAGAAAAGTGTAAAGCAATCGCTTATTGCATTATCAACAATGGAAGTTGAATTTGTGGTTTGAGGCCACAAATCAAGCTTTATGATAGCGAAATTTTATCTCAGGACTTGGTGTGATCGACTCAATTGCCAAGTCGCTGAAGATATTTAGTGATAATACCGTAATAGTTTTCTTCTCTGAGAATGATAAGTACTCTAGTGGCTCCAAGCACATCGAGATAAAGTACTTGGTGGTTAGAGAAAGAGTCCATAAATAATAAGTGTCAATTAAGAACCTGAGCACCACTATGATGATTATTGATCCATTGATAAAAGCTTTATAGTATAAAATATTTAAAGAATATGTTCTTAGAACGAGGCTTGTGAGCAAGTCATAAAAGATATGGTGATGTATGTTTAGGTTGATGATAGTTTTCTTACTTAATTAAAGTTATATATTTCTGCTATCCTATTTATATTTATTTTTATGCATATTATAGTTAAATATAATAACAAGATTATCTTGACAAGATAAATTACATAGTTCATTATAGATTATATTAGGAAAGACTAACAATGTTGTGGTACATAGAAGGAAGTATGACATTGATGATATACAACTACTATGACTCACATTAATAGTTAGACTTAATATAATATTATTATATTTATTAGACTTATTGGTTTGTTTTAAAATTCATGGTCATGTATAAAATACTTTTCAAAATTATTTGGAATCCAATTAGGTAAAATTATTTTTAAATAAATTTTATTTTATTTATTTTGATTTTAAATATCTTTTTTATATCTTATTAATTAATGGGCCAAGTGAGAGAATGTTAGATTTTGTGGCCCTTTATAATTGGATAAGATATATATAATATAATTAATTAGATTCTGATGACATATATTGATCAATAAAAAAGTGGATTCATGCTTTTGATGGGAGGAACTTTTTTAATTACTTATCCTAGACTCTCTATTCTCGCCTATAAATAGATAGGACCTTTAGGAGATGCCCTTGATGGGAGGAACTCTCTTAATTACTTATCCTAAACCATCTACTCTCGCCTATAAATAGATAGGATCTCTAGGGACTACAAAAGAAGAAGCAGAGAGGTTATACATCTCAGTTGAGGGATTATAGCATCTCTCTCAACTCTTCTCCCTAACCATCAATCTAGGTGGTCCTAAAAAAGATTCTCTAAAAAAGGATAGGATCTCTCAACTCTTCTCCCTAACCATCAATCTAGTTCTTTATTAGATTGACAGCTATCTTGGATCTAAAAACGGTGCATCAAAAACAAATATCTCTTCTTCAAATGGCATTAAAAGATACGCATTGTAAAACCATATCTAATTATATTTGATTTCAATCCTAGCATAAAAGAATATTTTCGTATTTAATATAGCATATTACAAATTTTATACTAACAACACCTACATCATTTTTGTATAATTATCTATACATAATAAAAAATATTTACTTTAGATAATCTACATTGGCCCACAAATATATCAAGCATAAGTGTTAACCACTCATAGGCTCTCCAAACTAACCTATTTGAAAAGAATTTATATACTATTTTTTAAAATATAAGATTCATAAATACTATCTTTATTTTAAACTTTTAGTAAATTGACTATCATATTCGTTTAATTTAATATATCTCTTGTGTCATAGTAACGATTCATCAATAATAGTAACAATGAATGTGCATATAAAAATTAGAAAATAATAAATGAAACATCTTTTTTTTTATCATTCTCATAGTTGCTACCAATTTTTTAGCTTTCTTATTATTGATCAAATATTTTTCATTATAAAAAGATTTTATTTTAATTCAAGAATGAATAATAATCATATTTTTTTTTAATGAGAGTAGAGAATAACATTTGAATTTTTATTTTTATACTAATAGTCTTTTTTAATATGTCTAATTTTTTGTGTGATAAAAACATTAATGAGTTTCTTTATTACTTTTATTATAGTTCCTTTAACTTTCATTTGATTGGTCTCATCCCATGTCTCAATCGTCAAATCATCTATGACCTTTACCATTCTAACCTTTGTCTTGCGATCTAATTTCTGAAATTTTCTTTCAATCCTTTCTTTCATCTATAGTTATATGAAAAACATACTTTGAAGTTTCACTTGAAAATTTAACTTTTGGTTCATAAATTCATCTACACGCAAGTAGCCTTTACCATGGTTTTAGAATCAATGATTCTAATTTTTCAAAACCAAGAATCAAAACCAAACCAAATTGGGTTAGTTCGGAACGATGGTTCTTATTCCAATTTCGATTTGAACTATTAATTTTTAATTAAAATAATTTAGAATATAAAAATATATATTTTTATTTGTAAGATTTGAAAAATGGATGTCTAATGAGTGGAATGATGTTAAAGTTATTAATAAAAAATAAAATTATAAAATTTTTAATTGCTTTCGATGTTAGAGATTCTGATCGTCCATTCAGTTGATATTATCAAATAAGCAATCATTATCATCTTTGCAGATGATCTCTTGATTTTATCTTTCCATCTTAGTCTAGTCATTAATACATATTTGACCTTCAACTAATTCGAGGATCATATTATTCATGCATTATACGTCCCCCTATGTTGAAGGTTTGTTCTGCTTCTACTTTTTAAAATGGAAAAGGACGTTGTATGCCCAACATTCAAGAATTCAAAACTCTATTACTATTATCAAACTCAAAAGATGTTAGATTATCTTTGAGCTTGATAATTCTCTTGATTTTTTTTAATTTTTACAGTAATAATTTCTATCCCTTATAGTAACTTGATCTATAGATGGAGAATTTTCAGAGGTAATTTGTTATCTATTATAGTTCACACGATAATGATAATATAAGTTAATGATTAATTTTTTCTATTTATCTAATTTTATCACTAATATCAACTTCTATTCCTAAATTTTCATAGTAAATATTTAAATAATTTTATCACTAATATCAACTTTTATCCCGTAAAACTTCCGACGAACGTCTGGACTTCCGACGAACTCTCTGACTCTCAACGTGATTTTGATCTTGTGTCCGACATAACACGTACTGCATGTCTTACTGTCATCGTAGTTAATCTTGTATACTTTTCTCAACATATATATTAGATAAATAAATGACAATTGACTTCATCAAGATTCAACATTATTCCTAAATTTTGATAGTAAATATTTAAATAATTACTTAAACTATCTATTCTACTATGAGGATAAAAAACACAAGCAAAAAAGATAAATTAGTGAAATATTGAGAAAATAATTGGTCCATTTTGATTTTATTACCATGATAGTCATACTTAGATCATGACCATATTGATATTTTTCTAAAGCACCAATAATATTAATAAAAATAATTAAAAATATATGAGCAATATGATAATAAACACCTAATAGAGTATATGTGGCATATTAAAATTTTTTAAATTTTTTTCAACAAACATTTCAATGTTATTGATATAAACTAACTTGTCTAGCATTATTTATAATAAAAGTATATAATAATTTTTTATACTTAAAAGATTAATTAAGCAATTCATAGGTAAAATTCCATCGAATAGAAATGTCCCGAGGAAATCTTTTAGAATTTTTGTCATGTAATATGTAAAATCTAGCCCACTCTTTTATTACTTATGGATGACTCCACAAGAATGAAATTGCTTACTTAATTTGAAAAAAAAAAGAGATTGTAAATCTTTTTGTACACATAAATTTAAAACATGATACGAACACTTAATATAATAACCATTAAAAGTTAATTGACACACTTCTTGTAATTGAGGAATAGAATCGATATTTGCAGATGCATTGGCAAAACCAATTAAAAACTTTAAAAAATAAAGCAATACTCTTTTAAAATAGTTTTTATCATTCTATAAATGTTATCGATGGTGTATTGTTTATCAAAAACTCTAAAGGCAACAATTTATTTTTTTCATGGTACAATCACTATCAATCTAATGGCAATTAATACCTATATATAAGTACATTTGTCAATGATCACTTTAAATATCGACGCAAATAGTAACACGACCATGGAAATCTCGAAATAACTTTTCGAAATCTCTTTTTCTCTTTTTAAGAAGATTATGTACAACATGAGATTCAAAGCATTCTGACAATAATCAATAAAATCAACTTGTTCACCAAAACTAAAAGACAAATGCCAACAAAAATAAATCTAGCTAATTGTTCATGATTTTTTCAATGAAAAAAAATGAATAGTGGGATTAGTAAAGTATCCAAAGGTTTTTTTCTGCAAGGGCTTGTGTTGAGTGTTTCTTTTCAATATGTTTTCAGTGTTGGACTGATGGCCGCCCATATTCAGCCCATGTGGGCTTTATCAGCCCACAGCCAACACCCCCTCTTAACCTAACCCTAATTAAGATTATGGGGGTGTGGTGGCTGCGTTTTAGAGGCAGATTAAAGCTATAAAAAGGCAGCAACGAGGCAGATCTTTGGAGCCACGAGATTCCAAAGAGAAGAAAGAGAACAAGGCAGAAAAGGAAGAGAAAGAAAGGGAAGAAGACAAGGACAACGCAGAGAGACTGTTCTCAATCATCTAGCAGTGTTCTCATATCAGGTTAGATCAAATCTACAGTAGGCTCTTACTGTGATTACTTGGGAGGTTTTAGATATTGTGGGCAGTGACGTGATCCTTGTATCCCAGTTATTCTCTTGTGGTTGTTGCTAGGGTTTTGGGCAAGAGATTAAGATTTATACATTCATTATTCTCGTAGTGGATTATCTCTAGTTTACCCCATGGTTTTTACCCTTCACATTGAAGGGGTTTTCCACGTATATCTTGGTGTTCTGTTTGATTGTGTTTCCATTTTATTCCGCTGCGTATTTTGGTCTTCTAGTATTTGTTCCTATACAAAGGTTATTCCTGTTTATATCCCCATCAACTGGTATCAGAGCGGGGTTTTGGTGATTTAATTTTTGTATTTAAATATGGAGGCCAGTAATATTTCTCGCATGATTAGTTTGAATGGAAACAATTGGATGATATGGAAACCAAGAATGGAAGATCTCTTGTATTGCAAAGATTTGTATGGACCTTTGCAGGGGGATAGTGCAAAACCTACAACTATGACAGATGATGAGTGGAAGAGGTTAGATCGAAAAACAATTGGGTTTATTAGACAGTGGCTTGATGATAGTGTCTTTCACCATGTTTCTATTGAAATTTCTGCATATTCTCTTTGGAAAAAATTAGAAAGTCTCTATGAAAGAAAAACAGCTGGCAACAAAGCTTTTTTTATCAGAAAACTTGTGAACCTAAAATATAGAGAGGGTGCTTCTATTGCTGAGCATTTGAATGAAATGCAGAGTATTACTAACCAGTTATCCTCTATGAAAATGTCTCTTGATGATGAGTTGCAGGCATTGTTACTTCTCAGTTCATTACCAGAAAGTTGGGAGACACTGGTAGTTTCCCTTAGTAATTCTGCGCCAGATGGTATTGTCACTATGAGTCAAGTAACAAGCAGTTTGTTGAATGAGGAGTTGAGAAGAAAGAGTTCAGCAACATCTCAGAATGATTCACAAGCACTTATCTCAGAGAATAGAGGAAGGTCAAAGTCTAGAAGTAGTTCACGTATGGGTAGGAGCAAGTCAAGATCAAGAAAAAATATTGTTTGCTATAACTGTGGTGAGAAAGGACATTACAAGAACCAATGTAAGCAACCTAAGAAAAACAAGAAAAAGAGAAAAGAAGTGGAGTCTACAGAGTCAAAGGATAATACTACAGCTATAGTGTAGAGTGGTGATTATTTGATTTTGTCTCCTTCTGATGATATTTTTTCTTGTGTGTGTCAGGATCTTGAGTGGGTGATTGACACAGGTGCTTCTTATCATGCTACACCTCGGAGAGAGTTTTTTGCTACATACAGGTTTGGAAACTTTGGTGTTGTCAAGATGGGCAACTATGACACAGCAGACATCATTGGCATGGGTGATATCCATTTAAAGACCAACCTTGGCTGTAAGTTGGTACTTAAGGATGTGAGGCATGTGGTTGACTTGAGGCTGAATTTAATTTCAGTTGGAAGACTAGATGATGAAGAGTATGAAAGCAGATTTCACAGAGGGCAATAGAAGCTCAGTAAGGGTTCTCTTGTTATAGCTAGTGGAAAGAAATGTCATACTTTGTACAGGTTGCAGGCTAAAGCTTATGGTGAGCAGTTAAATGCTACAGAGAAAGACTTCAGTATGAAGTTGTGGCATAGGCGATTGGGACACATGAGCGAGAAGGGGCTGCAAGCTCTTTCCAAGAGAGAGGTATTACCAGATCTTAGAGGTATCCATCTGAACCCTTGTATTGATTGTTTGGCTGGTAAACAACATAGAGTTTCATTTGCTAGTGCTGCTTTATCTAGAAAAATGCATGCCTTAGACCGTGTTTATACAGATGTATGTGGTCCTTTGAGGACAAAAACTCCTGGTGGATCTGTTGATGTTCTTGGTATAAGTGGTGCACTTTATTTTGTCACTTTTATAGATGATTTTTCTAGGAAAGTTTGGGCTTATGCTTTGAAGACCAAAGATCAGGTTATTAATGTCTTCAAAGAGTTTCATGCCAGGGTTGAAAGGGAGACAGAAAGGAAATTGAAATGCATAAGATCAGATAATGGTGGTGAGTATACAGGATTGTTTAATGACTATTGCAGGTCACATGGGATCCAACATGAGATGACAGTTCTTGGTACACCTCAGCATAATGCAATTGCAGAGAGGATGAACCGCACCATCATGGAAAAGATCAGATGTATGCTTTCACAGGCTAAGCTACCCAAAAGGTTTTGGGATGAGGCTTTGAGGACTGCAGTTGATGTGATCAACTTATCACCATGTACAGCCCTAGATGGTGATGTTGCAGAGCATGTATGGTCAGGGAAAGATGTTTCCTACAGGCATTTGAGAGTGTTTGGTTGTCGTGCATTTGCACATATTCCAGACAATGAGAGGTCCAAGCTGGACAGTAAGTCTAAAGAATGTATTTTTCTTGGTTACTCACATGATCATTTTGGTTACAGGCTTTGGGATCCAGAAAAGCAGAAGGTGTTCAGGAGCAGAGATGTGGTCTTCTTTGAGGATCAAACCTTTGAAGATTTGAAGAAGAAGGCACCAGCCAAGACTTCTATAGAAGGATTAGCAGATTGTGAATCAGTTATTCCTCTAGTATATCAGGGTGATGGGGGAGATGTGTAGGAAAATAGTGTAGAGCCTGATGTTGATTTACCTGTAGGACATGTTGAGCAAGAAGAAGTAGGAGAGCAAGTTCCCGCAGAACCTCAGTTGAGAAGATCTTCTAGACAACGTCAACCTTCCAGAAGATACTCTATAGATGAGTATGTGATGCTTACTGATGCAGGTGAACCAGAGAGTTACCAGGAAGCAGTTGAGAGTGAGCAGAAAGAGAAGTGGTTAGTTGCTATGCAGGAAGAGATGGATGCTCTTCAGAAGAACCACACTTATGATTTGGTGCTGCTACCAAATGGAATGAATGCCTTGAAGAACAAGTGGGTTTTTAGGTTGAAGACTCAAGAATATTGTTCTCAACCAAAGTACAAAGCTAGATTGGTTGTGAAAGGCTTTGGTCAAAAGAAAGGTATTGACTTTGAAGAGATATTTTCTCCTATTATTAAAATGTCTTCTATTCGTGTTGCTCTTGGTATTGCTGCTAGCCAGGACTTGGAGGTTGAGCAGTTAGATGTGAAGACAGCTTTCCTTCATGGTGATTTGGAGGAGGAAATTTATATGGAGCAACCAGAAGGCTTCAAAGTCAAAGGTACAGATAATTTTGTCTGCAAGTTGAAGAAGAGCTTGTATGGGCTAAAGCAAGCTCCAAGACAGTGGTACAGAAAGTTTGATTCATTTATGACAGAAAATGGATACAAAAGAACGGCTTCAGATCATTTTGTGTACATCAAATGGTTTGGTGAGGATTTTATTATTCTCTTACTTTATGTTGATGACATGCTTATTCTTGGGAAAGATATGTCTAAAATTGACAGGTTGAAGAAGGAACTGAGTGAGTCTTTTGCAATGAAGGACATGGGGCCAGCAAAGCAAATACTAGGCATGCAGATTTCTCGTGACAGGAAAAACAAGAAGATTTGGTTGTCACAGGAGAAATACATCGAGAAGGTATTGGAAAGATTCAGTATGAGCAATGCTAAGCCAGTTGGTTCTCCTCTTGCAGGTCAGTTCAAGTTGTGCTCAGAACAGAGTCCGTCAAGTGATGAGGAGAAGGAGAAAATGCAAAAGGTTCCTTATGCTTCAGCAATTGGAAGTTTAATGTATGCAATGGTATGTACGAGGCCGGACATCGCATATGCAGTGGGTGTTACTAGTAGATTTCTTGCAAATCCAGGCAAAGAGCACTGGGCAGCAGTGAAGTAGATTTTTAGATATCTCAAAGGGAGCTCTAAGGTTTGTTTAAGCTTTGGAGGTGGACCATCTGTGTTAACAGGTTACACAGATGCAGATATGGCAAGAGATATAGATACGAGGAAGTCTACTTCAAGTTATGTACTTACTTTTGCAGGGGGAGCTGTGTCATGGCAATTCAGGTTACAAAGGTGTATTGCTCTCTCTACCATAGAAGCAGAATATATTGCTGCTATAGAGGTATGCAAAGAAATGTTATGGATGAAAGAATTCTTACAAGAATTGGGGCTGAAACAGAAAAATTATGTGGTGCATTGTGACAGCCAAAGTGCCATCCATTTGTGTAAGAACCCAATGTTTCATTCCAAGTCAAAGCATATAGATGTCAGATACCACTGGATTCGAAATGTATTTGAAGAGAAACAGTTGCAGCTTCAGAAAATTCATACAGATGACAACGGAGCATACATGTTGACGAAGACCTTACCAAAAGAAAGACAGGAGATATGCCGATAGCTGGTCGGCATGGCTTCACATTGAGGAGTCATGTGACAGCCTCCCTTATGGGCTGAAGGGGGAGGTTGTTGGGCTGATGGCCCATATTCAGCCCATGTGGGCTTTATCAGCCCACAGCCCACACCCCCTCTTAACCTAACCCTAATTAAGATTAGGGGGGTGTGGTGGCTGTGTTTTAGAGGCAGATTAAAGCTATAAAAAGGCAGCAACGAGGCAGATCTTTGGAGCCACGAGATTCCAAAGAGAAGAAGGAGAACAAGGCAGAAAAGGAAGAAAAAGAAAGGGAAGAAGACAAGGACAACGCAGAGAGACTGTTCTCAATCATCTAGCAGTGTTCTTATATCAGGTTAGATCAAATCTACAGTAGGCTCTTGCTGTGATTACTTGGGAGGTTTTAGATATTGTGGGCAGTGACGTGATCCTTGTATCCCAGTTATTCTCTTGTGGTTGTTGCTAGGGTTTTGGGCAAGAGATTGAGATTTGTACATTCATTATTCTCGTAGTGGATTATCTCTAGTTTGCCCCGTGGTTTTTACCCTTCACATTGAAGGGGTTTTCCACGTATATCTTGGTGTTCTGTTTGATTGTGTTTCCATTTTATTCCGTTGCGTAATTTGGTCTTCTAGTATTTGTTCCTATACAAAGGTTATTCTTGTTTATATCCCCATCATTCAGAAGGTTCAATATCCACCCATTATTTGAATTTGAAAATCTACAAGTTATCGATAACATGAAAGGAGCTATCAATATTTTGGATCTTCTTATGTCTAATTTTACTTCGGCCACCATAGATAACATGAAAAGAGTTGATTTACCACAATCAAACTTTCTAAATTCTAGCTTTCACTTTCATTAGAATTAGGAGAAAAGCTTAGGAAAGTGATTGGAGAGTGAGTATAAGACCCCCCTTATATTGATCTAGGATTAGGTTAAGAGGGGATGTGGGCTATGAGTTGATAAAGCCCACATGGGCTGAATATGAGCTATCAGCCCAACATAATTTTACTTCGGCCACCATAGATAATATGAAAAGAGTTGATTTACTTTAGGTTGCCACAATCAAACTTTCTAAATTTTGGCTTTCACTTTCATAGAATTAGGAGAAAAGCTTAGGAAAGTGATTGGAGAGTATAAGAAAGTGTATGGGAGCTTAAATTATAAATGTTTAATCAAACGTGTGAAGAAGCACGACAGATGTGAGGGTATTTATAAGTTTGTCAAAATAAAATTCTTTTCTAAAATACCCCTAAACTAGTTCTTATTTAGTTGTTGGAAGAAATAAATTTAACTTTTTTTATTTTATATTTTCAATTATGAAATAATTAAAAAATCCTTAAAAGTTGTCATTATATGATTGTTAGGACGACATACTGGTCATTTGTCTCTCTAAGCAAGCAATAGTCGATCGCTAGATCATGGGGTCGACCGTTTAAATCCCAACAGTCAATCAGTTAAGCTTGCTTTTTTATTTAAAAAAAAAATTCTTCACATATAGAAGAGGGCATCATATTCTTCACATAAAAAGGGTCCATGTTAAGTTATAGAAGAGGGCATCATATTTATCACATATAGCTTTATGCCAATGTGGAGATTTTTGGGCTTAAGTGAGGGTGGTGGGTTCAATGGTCTTATGTGAGGATTCTTTGGTAGCATGTAGGTCAAAGATTTGACGTGATTTAAAAATATCACTTTTGGAGCATGTTGTCATTGGATATTCAAATACTATGGGATTGTGATGTTGTGTTGTTGGTATAGGCGGTGGAGAGTCATTGACACAAGTCGAGTCAAACTGAGGTACTTCAGTTTCACTAGGTCTAGAAGGATGTAAAGATAATGGTTGTATTTCTGAATGTGTTGCCTCATCAATGGGAAAACATGAGAAAAAGGGAGTCGAGAAGTAATTGAGGGAATAGGTAGCTGCTGAACTAGAGTACTAGTAGAGTGTGGATCTTGAGAGTAAGAACTGGATGGTGTCTCATAAGAGGCTCATCCGATAGGATCGAAGGTATACTCCAGTGATGAATGTTTGTCGGAGTGACTTGTACGGTAGGAGACTCATGATTTTGGAAAGGAAAGGTAGACTCCATAAAAATAATGTGATGTGATACAAAGACTTTTTAGGTTTGAGGGTTGTAGCATCAGAAAGCATTATGTTTAAGAGAGTATTCTATGAAGACAGATTTTGATGTTATCTTATAAGAGGCATAGAGACGTAATCATGGATAACATAGACAACCAAATACTTTGAGTTTCTGAATGTTTGGATATTTGTAAAATAATATTTCAAATAGGGACTAATATTGTAGGACTGGAGTCAAGCTGAGGTACTTTAGTGTTGATGGGGATATAAAGTGGAATAACCTTTATATATAAACAAATACTAGCAGGCCATGATATGCAGCGGAATTAAATGAAATCACAATCAAATAGAACACCAAGATATACATGGAAAACCCCTCCAATGTGAAGGGTAAAAACCATGGGGCAAACTAGAGATAATCCACTATGAGAATAATGAATATACAAATCTCAATCTCTTACCCTAAACCCTAGCAACAATCACAAGAGAACAATTGGGATACAATAATCACATCACTGTCCATGATATCTAAAACCTCCCCAAGTAATCACAGCAAGAGTCTATTGTAGATTTGATCTAACCTGAGATGAGAACACTACTAGATGATTGAGAACAGTCTCTTTGTGTTGTTCTTGTTTTCTTCCCTTTCTTTCTCTTGTTTTTTTGCCTTTTTCTTCTCCTCTTTGTTGTTGCAAAGATCACCATGTTGTTGCCCTTTTCTGCCCAAAAAACGCAGCCACCTTCGCGCCAAAACGCAGCCACCACACCCCCCTTATATTGATCTAGGGTTAGGTTAAGAGGGGGTATGGGCTGTGGGCTGATAAAGCCCACATGGGCTGAATATGGGTTGTTAGCCCAACAACCTCCCCCTTCAGTCCATAAGGGAGGCTGTCCCATGACTCCTCAATGTGAAGCTATGCCGACCAACTGTCGGCATATCTCCTGTCTTTCTTTTGGTAAGGTCTTTGTCAACATGTCTACTCCGTTATCATCTGTGTGAATTTTCTGAAACTGCAACTACTTCTCTTTCTGCTCACTTTTAATCGCTTCCTGATAACTCTCTGGTTCACCTACATCAGTAAGCATCACATACTCATCTGTAGAGTTTCTTCTGGAAGGTTGACGTTGTCTAGAAGATCTTCTCAATTGAGGTTCTGCGGGAAGTTGCTCTCCAACTTTTTCTTGCTCAACATGTCCTGCAGGTAGATCAACATCAGGCTCTATACTATCTTCCTGCACATCTCCCCCATTACCCTGATATACTGGAGGAGTAATTGGGTCACAATCTACTAATCCTTCTGTAGAAGTTTTGGCTGGTGTCTTCTTCTTCAAATCTTCAAAAGTTTGATCCTCAAAGAAGACTACGTCTCTACTTCTAAACACCTTCTGCTTTTCTGGATACAAAGCCTGTAACCAAAATGATCATTTAAGTAGCCAAGAAAAATACATTCTTTAGACTTACCATCTAGCTTGGACATCTCATTGTTTAGAATATGTGCAAATGTACGACAACCAAACACTCTCAAATGCCTGTAGGAAACATCTTTCCCCTACCATACATGCTCTACAACATTACTATCTAGGGTTGTACATTGTGATAAGTTGATCACATCGACTGTAGTCCTCAAAGCCTCATCTCAAAACCTTTTGGGTAGCTTGGCTTGTGAAAGCATACATTTAATCTTTTCCATGATGGTGCGGTTCATCCTCTCTTGCATTATGCTGAGGTGTACCAGGAACTGTCATCTCATGTTGGATCCCATGTGACCTACAATAATCATTAAATAATCCTGTATACTCACCATCATTATCTGAACTTCCAACGAACCTTCCGGCGAGCTTCCGAAAAACCCTTCGGCAAGCTCCCTACTCATTCTCGGCTAGTTTCGGCAGCATTCCCGACGAACCTTTGGAGTTTCGTCGAACTCTCGAACTCACAACAAATCATTCGTGCTTGACTCCGACACTTTGTTTCGCATTGTCTTCATCGTTATCGTAGTTAATCCTGCACACACAAGCCAAAACTCTACTCCGACGACTGTCCGAACTTCCGTCGAACTCTCGAACTCCCAACGTGATCATTGTCTTGACTCCGGCGCAACTCCTGCTGCATGTCTTACTTTCATCGTAGTTAATCCTGCACACTTATCTCAGCATATAGATTAGATAACAAATGACAATTGACTTCATCATCAAAATCCGAGATTCAACACTAGGCGGTGCCACCACCTACACTATTTTAGCTCACTGGTTGGGCTCCAAACTTGGCCCAAACCAGTCCTAACTCGGGCCCAATTGACCCCTACTTGAGTTATAGGATTAACACCTAATCCTAACCCTAATTAACATGCTAACTATGAATTTAAAATATTTTCTAAGCTATTACAAAGTCCGCAAGTCAAGACTTTTTCTAGCGAGCTTCCGGTGAACTTCCGACGGTCTTCCGACGAACTCTCGAAAACCATTTTACGGACTCCCGGCAAGCTCCTAGACTTCACGATTTGATCTTGTCGAGTTCCAATGAGCTTCTTCGGCAAGCTCCGATCTTTCTCGGCGAGCTCCGCGAACTTCCAACGAACCTTCCGGCGAGCTTCCGAAAAACCCTTCGGCAAGCTCCCTACTCATTCTCGGCTAGTTCCGGCAGCATTCCCGACGAACCTTTGGACTTTCGTCGAACTCTCAAACTCACAACAAATCATTCGTGCTTGACTCCGACACTTTATTTCGCATTATGTCTTCATCGTTATCGTAGTTAATCCTGCACACACAAGCCAAAACTCTACTCCGATCTAGACAATTATTACAAAGCGAATTGACATTCTGTTGCCCGGCACATCATTGGTTGGTGCTTCGTCCGATTCTTCGGCGCATCGTCCTCTCTTGCGGCTTGTTGCCCAATCGGTGGTTGACCTTCGCAACCCCGTTTTCTCTCCTCTCTTTAAAGATCAGAACTTGGAAGAAAAGAGGGAGAAGAACTTTTGGTCTTTATAACAATTTTGAGCTCTAAAAATCACAGAATAAGATCAGGATTTCGGTGTGTTTTTGGTGCTCTTTCAGTGCTGAAAGGGCGGGGTATTTATAGGCCCCAACCCAGTTTGAATTTCGAGCTCAAAACTGTCAATTCCCGGAATTCCGGGATCTGGCGGTTGCACCTCCTAACTGAGGCGGTTGCACCGCCTGGCAGAGCTCGAAGACTGAGCCTCTGGGCGGTGCCACCTCCTGTAGAGGTACAACCGCCCCTGACAGAGGTGTCACTGCCCAGAGGCTTAGTCTTCGAGTTCTGCCAGGCGGTGCATGAAGACCGAGCTCAGGCGGTGCCACCGCCTGATTGAGGCGGTTGCACCTCCTACCAGAGCTCGAAGACCGAGCTCAGGCGGCGCCACCTCTTGGCTGGGGCGGTTCAACCGCTTGGCAGAAATCAGGGTTCGAATGGGTTGATCCATTCGGCCCAATTTGGGTTTTTCAAGGGCCCAATTGCCCCAAGATTAAGTTAATGGGATCACCTCCCATTTCCAACTTAATCATTGTGCTAACTACAATATTTCCTAAGACATTTACTGCAACTTGCTCCGGTGCATAAATCGCTTCTTCTAGCGAGCTTCCGGTGAACTTCTGTCGATCATCCGATGAACCCTCGGTGATGCTCCTGCGGACTTTCGGCAAACTCCTAGACTTGCGACGATCCACTTGGCGAGTTCCGACGAGCTTCTTTGGCAAGCTCATGGACTTCTCGGATTTGTTCCCGCAGAACCTCCGACGACTATCCGAACTTCCGTCGAACTCTCGAACTCCCAACGTGATTATTGTCTTGATTCCGGCGCAACTCCTGCTGCATATCTTACTTTCATCGTAGTTAATCCTGCACACTTATCTCAACATATAGATTAGATAATAAATGACAATTGACTTCATAATCAAAATCCAAGATTCAACAGACAACACCAAAATTTTCAGACCTGTATGTAGCAAAAAACTCCCTCCATAGTGTAGCATGATAAGAAGCACCTGTGTCAATCACCCACTTAAGATCCTGACACACACAAGAAAAAATATCATCAGAAGGAGACAAAATCAAATAATCACCACCATGCATTGTAGTTGTGATATTATCTTTTGACTTTATAGACTCCACTTCTTTTTCCTTTTTCTTGCTCTTCTTAGGTTGCTTACATTCATTCTTGTAATGTCCTTTCTCACTATAGTTATAGCAAACAATATCTTTTCTTGATCTTGACTTTTCTACCCATGCGTGAACTACTTCTAGACTTTGGCTTCCTTTGTTCTCTAAGATAAGTGCCTGTGAATCATTTTAAGATATTACTGAACTCTTTTTTCTCAACTCCTCATTCAACAAACTGCTTGTTACTTGACTTATAGTGACAACACCATCTAGCATAGAATTACTGAGGGAAACCACCAATATCTCCCAACTTTCTGGTAATGAACTGAGAAGTAATAATGCCTACAACTCATCATCAAGAGACATTTTCATAGAGGATAACTGGTTAGTAATACTCTGCATTTCATTCAAATGCTCAGCAATAGAAGCACCCTCTCTATATTTTAGGTTCACAAGTTTTCTGATCAAAAAAACTTTGTTGCTAGTTATTTTTCTTTCATAGAAACTTTCAAACTTTTTCCAAAGAGAATATGTAGAAATTTCAGTAGAAACATGGTGAAAGACACTATCATCAAGCCACTGTCGAATAAACCCAACTATTTTTCGATCTAACCTCTTCCACTCATCATTTGTCATAGTTGTGGGTTTTGCACTATCCCCCTGCAAAGGTCCATACAAATCTTTGCAATATAAGAGATCTTCCATTCTTGATTTCCATATCATCCAATTGTTTCCATTTAAACTAATCATGCGAGAAACATTACTGGCCTCCATATTCAAATACAAAAATTAAATCATCAAAACCCTTGCTCTGATACCAGTTAATGGGGATATAAAGCGGAATAACCTTTGTATATGAACAAATACTAGTAGGCCATGATATGCAATGGAATTAAATGAAATCACAATCAAATAGAACACTAAGATATACGTGGAAAACCCCTCCAATGTGAAGGGTAAAAATCACGGGGCAAACTAGAGATAATCCACTATAAGAATAATGAATATATAAATCTCAATCTCTTGTCCTAAACCCTAGCAACAATCACAAGAGAACAATTGGGATACAAGGATCATGTCACTGTCCACGATATCTAAAACCTCCCCAAGTAATCACAGCAAGAGTCTACTGTAGATTTGATCTAACCTGATTGAGAATAGTCTCTCTACATTGTCCTTGTTTTCTTCCCTTTCTTTCTCTTGTTTTTCTGTCTTTTTCTTCTCCTCTTTGCTGCTGCGAAGATCACCACGTTGCTGCCCTTTTCTGCCCAAAAAATGCAGCCACCTCCGCGTCAAAACGCAGCCACCACACCCCCTTATATTGATCTAGGGTTAGGTTAAGAGGGGGTGTGGGCTGATAAAGCCCACATGGGTTGAATATAGGCTGTCAATCCAACAAGTGTCGCTGGGTCTAGGAAGAGGTAAAGATAATGGTTGTGTTTCTGAATGTGTTGCATCATCAATGGGGAAACTTGAGAAAAAGAAAGTCGAGAAGTAATTGAGGGAATAGGTAGTTGTTGAACTAGAGTAGCAGTAGAGTGTGGATCTTGAGGGTAAGAACTGGATGGTGTCTCATAGGAGGCTCGTCCGATAGGATCGGAGGTATACTCTAGTGATAAATATTTGTCGGAGTGACTTGCACGGTAGGAGACTCATGGTTTTAGAAAGGAAAGGTAGACTCCATAAAATAATGTGACGTGATACAAAAACTTTTTAGGTTTGAGGGTTGTAGCATCGGAAAGCATTATGTTTAAGAGAGTATTCTATGAAGACGCAAGGCTTAGATCTTGATATTATCTTATAGGAGGCATAGAGACGTAACCATGGATAACATAGATATTTGTAAAATAGTATTTCAAATAGGGACTAATATTATAGGACTGGAGTAAGCATACTATTAATAAGGTAGACTATAGTTTGAAAGATTGCTAACCAAAAGATTAGAGGCACGGAGGCCTAATATAGAAGTATGAGACCAGTTTCAATTATATGCCGATGTTTGCATTCGATAGAGTCAACTAGTTGAGGAGTGTGTGGGGGTGACTTGAGATATTGTATACCACAAGTTGAGAGATAGGATATCAGGGCTTGATATTCACCTCCACCAGCGTAAAACCTAAATTTGTCAACGAAAATGGTTAGAGCAGGGCCCCAAACATCGGTATAAATAATTTCAAATGGTTTAAGTAGGATATGAAGGATATACCAAAGGGTTGTCTATGACTTTTATTACTAAGACAAGCATCACAATGAGTTATAAAGTTATTTAATTTAAAAATAGGGAGATAATAACTAGAAAGTAATTTCTGTTGAATAAGGGATAAGGGATGACCAAGATGACGATGCCACACATCAATTGGAGCTACAACCGAAGAGTGAATAACGGGTTGCGTTATTTGTGGAGATGACGGTCATTCGTAAATGTTGTCTCTATTTTGGCCTTAGACTAAGGATGCCCCGGTGCTCAAATACTTAACAAGAAAAGAGTCAGGAAAGAATTCAATTAAAGTATTATTGTGTTTGTAAAATTAAGAAATAGAAATGAGATTTCATTTAATGTAAGGTGCACACAGAATATCATCGAGTGTAAAACTTATGGCATATGAATTAAGCATTATGGAACTAGTATAAGTAATAAAAAATTATTTACCTTCATCGATGATGACATCTTCATTTTCGTTATAGTTGTTGTGGATAGACAAGTTCTGAAAATTATAGATGACGTAATGAGAGGCACTAGAGTTCACAATCCAATTAGGTTGACTAGTAGTCGGAGTAGTCATGAGATTCGCCTGAGACCATTATGATGGAGTAGAGAGTCTGGGTCAAGACCGACAGACTTTTGCGGAGTGTCCAACTTTATTACACAATTGGGATATGACTCTTTGTTAGCTTGTGAGGTCAGGACGCCAAGGCTGATGGTTATTGGAGTTACCACCTTGATAAAAATGTTGATGATGTGGATAAAGGAGGGGTTTGTTTGGGACCCATAGGGTTGGGAGATATCTTGGCCAAATCTTGGTTAATGTTTTTATTATACTAGTTGCTCTTTCTCTTGGACTTTTGATTGACTTAAGCTGTGATGGTTGGTTCGGACAACTTATCCTTGCACTTCAAATACGTCTCGTAGTCACTCAACTTATCATAGAGTTCTTTGAATGACATTAGTGAGTTGTGTGCCTGAATTGCGGCTACTAATTCCTTGTACTCATCTCATAGGCTATTAAGAGTATGGATTATGACTTCTTCGTTACAGAAGGAATGACCTAGCAAAGCCAAGTCATCGATGATAACTTTGATATTTTGTAGTTAATCAGCAATGGTACTTCCCTCTTATTTTATTTTCATTAGACTATGTAGAAGATTGAGCATGCGAGTACGCGAACGATTTATCAAGGTTGTTTATAGCTTGTACCATACTTCTATAGTAGTCGCATATGAAGATATCAATGGGGCAACGAATCCAGCAATTGAGGCTTGAATAGTGGGTTCTTTGAAGATGTTGATCATTGTTGATAGACAACTAAGAGAGCCATCGATGTAGCCTAGTAAATCATATCTAAATAAGAGATTAGAAAACTGGACTCATCAAGATGCATAGTTGCTACTTTTTGATAACTTGAAAGGGATTAGTGTGGCAGCAATGATGGAGATAAGTCCTGTATGTGGAGAAGCACTATAACTCTCTGTAGAAATAGTAACTGGAATGTCAGAAGTAGATGATGAAGATATTACGAGGATGTGTAATGATCCGAGGGCTCAAGATGAGAGTTTACGATAGAACAATAAAGAATTGATTCCTGTACTAGTTTGATTTGATTGTGCCATAGGAGGGATACAGAGCAAAGTTGTAACTCTCCTTTTTGTAAATTTTGCAACGAAGAATCTTTGCCAAAGAAGGGGTTCGGGCAAGCAATTGTCGATGGGTTGAAGATGTGGCCTGTGATCAGAGAATCACAACCACTGGAGGAGGAGAAGCAGCACTTGTGAACGCAACAGTAAAAGCACCATGGTGGCATAGATCCGGGAAGGGGTCACCTTGCACATGAACACAAGTTGTCAGTCGTCAAACACTCGCTTGGGAGAGAAGAGGAGAAACAGGGGAAATATAATCTAGGGGAGGAGCCTTCGGTAGTGGAAGTGTTTGGTTGTAGTCTACCACAACGATTACTGCAATCTGTGAGAGATCTATAGTTCTTGTCACAGATCTGTGAGAGATCTGCAGTTCGTATCGTAGATCTATAAGAGATCTGTAGTTTTTGCCGCAAATCTGTGAGAGATCTGCAGGTCTGGGATGGTATAGTGTTGCAACTATGACTTTAGGGAATCACAGTGAGGAGAGTCAATAGCAACAGGAAGAAGAAGAGAGCGGCCCACGATTAATAGATCGCAGCCGCTAAAGGAAGAAGGTGCAGATCTGTTGGGAAGGGTTTCTCGCCAATAAAGAGGAGAGACAGCCGCTTCTGCAGATCAGTGCTAAGAAGGGCTTCTACTGTAGTACTAGGTAGCACAATGGTCGGTGGCAGAGTTCAGAGAGCAATGATAGAGGCTGTGCAAGGTGGAGTAAGACACGACAGAGCTACACTCACCTAGGTGCAATTTCGCCCAAGGCCATGCATAGGGCACCGTTGTAGTGCAAACTGGGCCCAGCGAATGTTTAGCAAGGATGGTTGCCTCCTAGCACACGACGGTAGTGATCGGGAATCAGTGGCGAATGTGACTCGGTTGGCGTGGGTGATGACCCTTTAGAGAGGCGAGGCTGATGAGGCTAAAGAGGGATGGGAGCAGCCCAGCGAGATGTGGCGAAGGAAGCTATGTTAAGGAAGAACAAAGAGCAGCTTGGATGAAGCCTATGAAGTCGAGCGCCATGAGCAGCAAGTTGCCTTGATGCGACGGATCCGTCAAGGGTGGCACAGGTTATGGATGGACTACTGAGTTGTGGTCGGTCGGGTGGCAACAGGGGTAGGATGCATCCAGTGGCAAACTTTGGAGATGCGAAGAAGCGTCGTAGTCGCTGTTGGTTAGCCGTTGTCATCTTAGATCAATGTCGTCGAAGGTGAGCCAAGGTAGAGGAAGAAGACTAGGGAGATGCGTGCGCGACTCACCAAGCACTTCTACCATTTATACTCGGGCATGAATTGCATGGCTCGATGAGGAGATGTCATGCTCTGTGTGAACTATGACGTCTTCAAGCGAGAAATCGATCATAGTGAGGAGATGTCGCACTTTTGCAGGTATGACAATGGATGGCAGGGCTCGGTGAGAAGCGATTATTATCGTCGGATAGTGAGAAGAGAGATTGCTCTAGGCAAAAGGCTTTGATACCATGATAGAATATATGTTTTTCATTGAAGTTTATTGATATGTTCTTCCTATTTATACAAGGAAGGATTTTTCTTAATAAAGCAGTGAGATTTCCTCGTGCAGTCGGAGAAATTTTATCTGCTATCACCAATGTCATTCGAGTAGATCCTTTCAATGAACAACTTTGATCTTCAACTGTAAAACATTCGTTATAAGCTCAACAAAAATGTAACATAAAACATTTAATGGAGAGGACTAAGTCTAGAGAGGAAGATCATCACATTTCATATTCCAAAAACATGGGAAGTAGTAAAGCAAACGCAAGGCACGAAAGCAACACCACTCGCTCAACACCACTCGAGCGGGATGGCTGCCCAAGCCTATACGCGAACGATCCGGTCCTCCAATACTCCGCCTCCTCCCCCTTCCACCCGTCGTCATCAAAGTTCTCAGCATAGCTGTCGGAGTCGTTGCTGGCCGTACGCGGCGCCCTCACCCTGGTCATCAGGCCAGCCCAGGTGACCCTCCACGCGTGCATCGTTGTCCACCGGCGTCGACGGACTTAGAGCCCCGCGGCCTTCACAACCCCGCGTTTCACCATCACCCATGCTGTGGACGGAGATCCGCTTCTCGTGAGCCTGTTCTCCTGCTGGTTCCGGTATAAGAAGCCCAATGATCGGTGCCAGTGGTTCCCTCCTCTTCTTTTTCTTATCGATACATGGGAAGAGAGAGAATGACAGATTGGCAAGAGAGGCATCTCAAAGCCACCGTTGAAGGGACTCGGCAGGGCTTCTTGACAACCATAAATCGACCAACCCTGCATCCAGCAGTCCGCCTCATGTTGTTGAAACACTCAACAACGTTAAGTGGGCTCCAGGGCCACTGGGCCCACTTTGTCGCACTTCGTAGTCTACAAGTTACGTGGTCAGTATACAGCCCATGTCAACCATGCAACTTAACATGGTTGGGCAGTCATATGCAAGACTTGTAGCAAAGAGAGAACAACATTGATGGACATCTATACCCCCCGTTGCGATCCCTTCACCGCTTTTTATATCCGATGTAGTCAGTCGTTCATAGTGAAACGAACGGTCGCCTCGTTAAACCCTTGGCTTCAAAACCCTAATATGACGGCCGTCTCACTCCTACGCCGATCCCTCCGCCTTCACCTGTCCCCCGCTCTCTTCCGCCGCCACGGCCGCTCTCTCTTTACGTCCTCCCCCCTCGCCGCTTCCTCTGCTCTCTCGCTTTCTCCGACCCATGGAGCGATTCCGCGGGGCCTTAGGCCGCCATCCTCTCTTCTCTTTCCTCGTTTTGCTTCCTCCAACATCTCTGGTGACGAGAACCTCAAGCGGGTGATAGATTCCGAGATCCAGTGCGCACGGGAGTTGGACAACCATGGCCAGGTAACCTTGACGTTAGCTTGTGTCTTTTCCCCCTCTTTGGTTCCGATCCTTTTCTACAGAGATGAGATTAACTAACGATTTGGGTCGACGGATTCCTGGAGTCGTCTAATTCTTTTTCTTCTTTGCCCTTTCTTTGCGAAGAATATTTGAATTGCTTGCAAATTATTGATTGTTTTCTACTTCTTTATTTTCATGATCCGATTCTGCACTCCGTTTGTTTTCTTTATTCAGAAATCGATGATGAAGCTAAAATTGAGATTTTGTTCAGCAAGATTCTGTTGAACTTTATCTTGTAAAACTTGTTTCTTCATAAAGAATTTGATTGCAGCAAAGGGGTCATCTGATAGTTGATATAAGAGATTTCAGTAGGATTTATTAACTAGACATAAGATCATGGGGAGATGTTTATTAGCTTATGCATATTCTTAGAGATAGTAGCAGTATAGGTGAGCTGGTAATCAAACTGTCTACGGTAGGTGCTATTGTCCAATTTTCCTTCATGTGTTTTGCTCAAACTCTGTTTGGTACATTTTAAAACTAAGTTCTAGTTTCTTATTAGGATTGATTGGATCTGGTTTTCAACATTATTTATAGTTAGTAGTTAGTGGCCATCTTTTTGTACTAATTTTAGTGAAATTGATTGATGTACTACTTTTAGTTATTCAACAAGTAGTCACTTACCTTTTGTGATTGACTATTCAATTGCTGACTTGTTGTTTTGCTTGATTTGTACCCTTTAATAAAATGCTTATTTGCTTTGTTTAGGAAGTGGATGTCCCGGAGAACTTCCCTTTTGAGATTATTGATAGTCCCGGTGATCAGGCAGTCTTCCTCAAACGAGAGTTTGCTGGTGAGAACATCCAAGTCACGGTCTTGATGAATTTTGATGAGCAGAATGACATGGAGGAGAATGATGAAGATGATGGGGATGATGAGAGTAATGAAAGTTCCATGGAGCCAAGCGTATCTTTGGTTGTAACAATTGAGAAAGGGGAGAGTTCTTTGTTAGAGTTTTGTTGCAACCTCAACGCTCATGAACTTGAAATTGAGAGCATGGTCATCAAGAAACGTGATGACCCTGATGACCAAGGAGCATATCAAGGCCCTGAGTTTTCGTAAGTTTTGTTCCTTTATGCTCTTTGTATTTGTTATATATCGCATATTCTTAGGGAGATGGTCTTGACCATTGACTGAATTTCTGCCATCAGCACAAAAATAAAACATGTTTTGTATGATTATAATCTTGACTTTTGATTGAGTTTTTCCATTCGGCACTATGTATGTGAATAATCTATTAAGAAGACTTTTGACTGAATTTTAACATTCAGCACAATGTAGAGCATTTTCTTGAATCTGTCTGAGGAGCAGTGATTGAAGAGGACCTCTATGAACTAAGGAAAATAACTTAGGTTCCTCAATTGTAGAACTAAATAGTTTTAATATTGCGGGATACTGAAACACAATGTGCCGTAATGCTTTTTTTGGAAATCCAGAAATGCAGAATTTGAAATTTTTTTTTGAGGCATTATTATATGATAAATTCATATCTGTTCATGTAAGATGGTTTGAATAGTTGAATTTTGCCGTTTGCTTCCAAGATTTGCAATGTAGAATTGCCTTTATCAGTAACAATTCATGAATTATTAGATCCTTGTGGTAAACGCAGGGAAGTATATGTTAGTGTTGCTCTAAAGGTGCTCTATTGCAGGAAAGTCCATGTCGCATCCCCAATTGCTGGGATTTACCATTCGTTGTTTCCTTTTTGGAATATCAATAGAAAATGATGCCCTGATATTCGACCTCTGTGGCTGCAGGGATTTGGATGAGAACCTACAGAAGGCTCTGTACAAATACCTTGAAGTTAGAGGTATCAAGAGCTCCCTGTTTGATTTCTTGCATGAGTACATGTTGGCCAAGGATGAAAGAGAATATTTGACGTGGTTAAAGAACATGAAAGAATTCGTCGCCAAGTGAGACATCTTACTATAGGGGAGATATGCGACTTATGCCTATCATTTAAAGCGGCTGTTTTCAATTGTTTTCCTTTTTTCTCCACAACATTTTGATTAGTCCGGGAGGGGTTTCGAGGAATTTACGTCGCCTTTTGGATTCTCACTTTCTTATGAATTTACAATAATTGAGAGTTAAAAATGACAGAAGATTGCTACTGTAGTGTGTCCTCCATGGTTAGTCAATTATGGTATTTGATCCAAGTTCAATTGGTACATGACATTGTCTGTTTTGTTTCAATCTTTATGGAGGATTGAGGATTGAGGACGTAACGTAATGAATCAATTTAAAAATGGATTGCGTGGTTATCCTTTGAATCTGTTTCTTGCTATATCGTCTGTTAATCTGATCATATGTAAACACAAACTCTGCTTCGACCTATTTACTCTCAGTGGAGATGGATGATTGCTTTATACAGTTACTAGTAATATGAGTTCCATTCCCGTTGTGGCAGAATTGGCACATAAAAACCGTTCTTTTATTCTTCTATTGTTCAATCAGGTAGATGATAAGTTTATTGTAATGACTAAAATATCATAATAAGTTAATTTTGATGATGTTGTTCTTAAACTATTATAAATATCAATTTGAATTAAAATATAATATATCAAATAATTTTTTTATTTCATTCGATTCATTGATGGTGTTTTCAAGTAAATTTTATAAGATTTTTATTATGACGGTCAAAACATTTTAATAGGTCAAAATATCGTAATAGGTGAAAAGATTTATCAAATTACGAGCATTGTTTAGAAAAAATAAAATAAAATGAGGGTATTGATTCAAAAATACCTAAAATCTCTTTTTTCTAATAGGATAATAATAATGCTTTTGACGCTTTCATCAAAACACTGTAAATCAATTCAAAAACATAAAACATGGCAAATTAATTCAATATTCAATAGAAATTAACTCATATATTAAAATAATTTTAAATAATTATCTTTATTAGATAAATCGATTCAACATGACAAATTAAATCAATACTCAATAGAGATTAACTTATATATATAAAAATATGATTTTAAATATTTATCCTTATTCGATTATTAATAAAAATAACAAAATATGAAGATATTTTAAATAAGGTTATGATGTTTTTAAAAATATTATAGTCTATTTAAAAATATTAAAAAAATTAAAGTTGTTCATTCTATCGATCGATCAATCGTCTACCAAAAAGGACTGATGTTTGTCCAATCTTATCAACGATATTTTGGAGAATATAAAAAAAAATCAATTAAAAATATAATAAAGAATATCTCTTAAGAAAAGTTCAAAAAGAATGGTTTTTTTTTTTATTTGACTAATTAAATTTAAAGCATCGTTTCTCTGTCACAGAATATTTAATACTGCACTTGAAACAAGTAAGAGCAGTACACCGTGTGTCGTCAATGTTTAAACATCAGCTCAAACACTGCCGGTTCGGTGGATGTGGATAGCTCTCATCGTGTTGTAAACAATCGATGAGATATAGATTTGACACTACTTTGTCTTCATCCCGCCCATCCATCGGTCCAAGTTCGTGTTCACGCGCTACTACGTCTTTTCTTCCGCCATACAGCCACGATCACATTACCCTCACCCTTGACCGATAAGACAATGACCGCTAGACTATCTAACCCTTTATAACTAGATAAAATATATAATAAAATTAATTAAATTTTAATAATATATATTAATTAATTAAAAAAAATTATATTATAATAAAATTTCTCACTCAACCTTCCTAATCTATTAATCTAAATAGTCCTGTGAAAAGATAGAAAAAAAATAAAAAAGAATGTCTAGTTTTTTTTACATATTCATAGTAGTTTTTGGATAAAGGGACAATAACTTTATAAATCACACAGAGATCTTTTTCAAATGGCATCGAAAGATACGCATCATAAATCCGATCTAATGTTATTTGATTTCAATTCTAGCATAATTTTTTTTTTGCATTATAAATAATATATCATAGATTTTATGCTTACAATTGGCATCAAAGCTTAGGTTTTTGAGATCAAATACGTTAGATTTGTTATTTTTATTTACAATGATTCATATATTTTATTAATCTAAATTCTTATATACTCTGTCTTATCCGCGGGCAATGTTAGATTTTTCATAACGCGATCTTCGATGATCACGAAGTAGCAATGGTCGTTGTGTAGCACCGCTGTTGACCTCGCTTCGTACGATCGATAGATCTACTGGTGGCAGTGGTTACACCGAGCAACGTGTGTGTCGTAGCAGCAGCAGCAGCAGCCACTAGGCGACGAACCATACGCTGCAATTGACCACGCATTGCAACGGCCACACTAGTGACAATCGCGAACTAAATGCTAGGCCGATCGCGCAAGCGACGACCACGTGCAGGCAATAGTTGTGCACAAGCGCTCATGCAATCGCATAGGCGGTAGTGCGCACATGCGACGATCACATAGCGGGGGCCATGCACTGGCAGAAGCCGCATCTAAGCGATGACAACGTGCGTGCAATAACTACGCCCAACGGCAATCGCACAGTCAATAGCCGCTCGCAAGCAACGGGCGCACAGGCGACGATGGCAGCACATGTAGTAGATTAGGGTTTTTATCAAATTATAACTTTGCCCTTCTATATTTTATTAATACATTTTAGTATTTGATAATTCCACCTATTAAAAATGTCATAATTATCGCTTATATCCTGTTAATAAAATTATAGTTTTGCCCTTATGAAATTAAAAATTTATAATTTATATCCTCAATTATTGATTAATATATAATTTAATTATATTTGATCATGACTATATTTTGACTAGTTATTAATTGAATTTAGTTTTGATCAAATTTAGAAAGGATTAATTTTTTATTTTGATCGACCTGTTTAATTGGGTTGATATTTAGCCCAATTATGGGCTTGCTCAAATTAAATAAAATTGATTGGTTTAATTTAATATTTTATAAAAATATAAATTATAGTTTTCTTTTATAGTTTTCTCATATAACTTATTGATTATATTTTACATATGGTAAAAAAATCTAATTATTATTCTTAGATAGTTCTTTGGTTATTCACATGTATATATTTAAAATTATGAAATAATATTTATCTTTCATATAAAAACATGATTTATATGTTATCATGATTATAATTATTATATAAGTTTTTCTTTTGTTGATTAATGTTCAATAGTTATTATGATTGTTAATTTATTATTGAACTGCATAAATTAAATTAAAAAAAATATTAAATATTATTTATAACTCATCTCTCTAAGTTTTATCCGACTAGTAGCTACTAAAGTGGTTTGGAATAATAGGTTTTTGGGATATAAATTACAATAAAAGTCTTATCATTTATAGGATATTTTAAATTATATTTTATATTATTGTATTGATATTGTAGTCACTAAAGTGACATAGATCAATGGCTTATAAAATTATATTAAGGAACTAGTCCTAAATGATATTAAGGAAATAATATTCATAATGACATGTATAATTAGGAGATTTAGAGAATCTCAAACGAGAATTTACTTCAAATAATTATGTGATATAGTAAGATAATACTATTTTAAATATTCTTGCAGTTTAGGGTTATATACCTAAAGGTAGTAGTATTTGTTAGGATCAAGAGCACTAAGAGGGGGGGGGGTGAATTAGTGCAGCGGAAATCTTACAGCGATTTAAAAACCAAAAGCTGCGTTCGTTCAATAAAAACTATTATGATGCAAAAGCTAATTCTCAGTTTGTATCTAAGTGCAGTTTGCGTCTAAGCGCAGATTGCGTCTAAGCGCAGTTTGCGTCTAAGCGCAGTTTGCGTCTGAACACAGTTTGCGTCTGAACACAGTTTGCGTCTAAGCGCAGTTTTGCGTCTAAGCGCAGTTTACGTCTAAACTCAGATTTACGTCTAAACGCAGTTTTACGTCTAAACGTAGATTTACGTCTAAACGTAGTTTTACGTCTAAACGCAGATTTACGTCTAAACTCAGATTTACGTCTAAATGTAGTTTTGCGTTTAAAAGCAGTTTTGAACCTGGAAAAGCGTTTTACGTAGAAAGCAATTTGCAGTTATAAATGGAGTCCGAATGTAAGCGTAAACTGCAGTGTGAAGATCGTACGAAAACACGATTTACGTTTGAATGCAGATTCTGAAAGAACAGCACTTAGAACTTGTTCGTGAAAGCGCAGAGAGCAGTAGTAATGGAGGAGGTTTGCAGTAATGATAAAGTGCTCAAAAATAAACGCAAACCAGAGATTTAGAGTGGTTCGGTCAGCCTTGACCTACTCCACTTTTGGCTTCCTCCACCGACGAGGTTGCCGACGTCAACTAGCTGCCTTCCTTCAATGGGCGAAGGCTAACTGCCCTTTTACAGTTTCTCTCCTTTTGACAGGCTCAGGAGACAACCTTTACAGATCCTTTCTCTCCTCTCTTTACAACTCAAGACTTGAAGAACAGAAGGAGGAGAACTTTAGGACTTTACACAAATTTGAGCTCTTAGAATCACTGAAAAGATCAAGAATTCGGTGTAGATCTGTATCTTTTCAGTGCTGAATGGGTGGGGTATTTATAGGCCCCAACCCAGTTCAAATTTGGAGCTCAAAACGATCAAATCGATCAAATCCCAGAATTCTGGGATCAGGCGGTTGCACCTCTTGACTGGAGAGGTGGCACCGCCTGGCAGAGCTCGAAGACTGAGCTCAGGCGATTGCTTCTCTCTGCCAGAGCTCGAAGACTGAGCTTGGTGATTGCATCACCTGGCAGAGCTCGAAGACTGAGCTTGGTGATTGCATCACCTGGCAGAGCTCGAAACTGAGCTCGGTGGTTGCATCACCTGGCAGAGCTCCAAACTGAGCTCAGGCTGATGCACCTCTCTGCCAGAGCTCGAAGACTGAGCTCGGTGATTGCATCACCTGGCAGGGCTCGAGACTGAGCTCAGGCTGATGCACCTCTCTGCCAGAGCTCGAAGACTGAGCTCGGTGGTTGCATCGCCTGGCAGAGCTCGAAACTTGAGCTCTGGCGGTGCTACCTCTTGGCAGAGGAGGTTGCACCGCCCAGTCTAGCTCGAAGACTGAGCTCTGGGCGGTTGCACCTCTCGGCTGGGGCGGTTGCACCTCCCAGCCTCGCAGCCCTGGCGGTTGCACCTCCTGGCTGGGGCGGTTGCACCTCCCAACCCCCACAACCCAGGCGGTTGCACCTCCTGGCTGGGGCGGTTGCACCTCCTGGTGCAATCAGGGTCCGAATGGTTCACTCCATTCGGCCCACTTTGAATCTTTTCAGGGGCCCAATTGCCCCAAGATTAAGCTAATGGGATCACCTCCCATTTTCATGCTTAATCATCATGCTAACTACGATTAACTCTAAGACAACTTCTGCAGCTTTGCTCCGATGCGTCAATCGCTTCTTCCGGTGAGTTTCCGGCCAACTTCCGTCGATCAACCGATAACCCTCGGTGATCCTTCTGCGGACATCCGGCATACTCCTGGACTTTGCGACGATCCACTTGGCGAGTTCCGACGAGCTTCGCTTGGCAAGCTTCTGGACTTCTCGGATCTGTCCTCGCTGAACCTCCGACGACCGTCCGAACTTCCGTCGAACTCTTGAACTCCCAACGTGATCATGATCTTGACTCCGGCGCAACACCTGCTGCTTGTCTTACTCTTATCGTAGTTAATCCTGCACACTTATCTCAACACTTAGATTAGATAACAAATGACAATTGACTTCATCATCAAAATCTGAGATTCAACAATCTCCCCCTTTTTGATGATGACAATCAATTGATAAAGGAGTTGTCCTTAACTCCCCCTATCTATATGCCATAGTTGAGATAAGTCAACCTTGAATTCAAGACCAAAGAATTAAAGTGACGTATTGATAAGTTAGATCAGTTAAACTTATCAATACTCTCATCATGATGCCCATCATGATGTATCTCTTCAAGAATGATGTCAAAGCATGACATATATCATCAAGTTTGTATTATAGTGTTTGTAACTGTTCATCATGTAAACATATAAAGCTACGAAGGACTTTTTACATGATGCACACATTTGAGATTTTCTAGCAAGTTTGCATTTACTTCACAAAATAGGATATCAAATCAAGATATGATGCAAACTATAGCACATGTTCACATATCTCTTGGTGATGCAAGGATGGCATAACATTGTTTATAGCATCATTCAAGTATTTGCAATTATGACATGATGATGGCAGTTCAGCTATGACATAGTGTTTATCAATTCATATGTTTCTCCCCCTTTGTCATCAACAAAAAGCATGATAGCATTATCAAGCATATAAAGGAAGTCATGACACATATATCTTTTTATTATTTTTGCTTGACGGAGGAAAGTCATTTTTCAAAGAGTTTTCATAAGAGTGTACAAGAACATCCCATTTTTAGCATACAAACCGAAAAATGAACTTCTTACATGCATCTGGTTAAAAATATTTGTCACATAATTTGCAACATGTTATTTGATCAAGCGTTTGTCAAGGCATGTAATAGTAATAACATCCGAAAAATAATTTTAACTAGTTAAAGTATTCGGACAATTCAACATTCCTAATTCTCTTCTTATGTAATCAAATTGTTCTTCACATAGGGGTTTTGTAAAAATGTCAGCTAGTTGATGTTTAGTATCAATGAATTCTATGGTTACGTCATGATTGGTGACATGATCTCGTATAAAGTGATGTCTAATATCAATATGTTTTGTTCTTGAGTGTTGTATAGGATTTTTGGTTAAGCATATTGCACTTGTGTTATCACATTTAATTGGAATATTTCTGAGATAAACTTTATAATCTTCTAAGGTATTTTTCATCCATACAACTTGTGCACAGCATGCACTTGCTGCAATATATTCAGCTTCGGTTGTTGATAGTGCAACTGAGTTTTGTTTCTTTGATGACCAGGAAACAAGGGCATGTCCTAAAAATTGACATGATCCTGATGTGCTTTTTCTATCTAATCTACACCCAGCAAAGTCAGCATCAGCAAAAGCAATTAACTCAAAATTTTCTGATTTTGGGTACCATAATCCTAGATTTGTGGTACCATTAAGATATCTAAATATTCTTTTAACTGCTTTGAGATGAGACATCTTAGGGTTTGATTGAAATCTAGCACAAAGTCCTACACTGAACATGATGTCTGGTCTGGTTGCAGTGAGGTAAAGTAAACTTCCTATCATACCCCTATAAGTTTTTTGATCAAAGCTTTCTCCACTTTCATCAATTTCTAATTTAGTGGAGGTGCACATAGGAGTGTTACTGGCCTTTGAGTTGTTCATATTAAACCTTTTTAATAAATTCATGGCATATTTAGCTTGACTAATAAAGATGCCATTGCTTAGTTGTTTGATTTGTAAACCTAAGAAGAATGTTAATTCTCCCATTAAGCTCATTTCGAATTCAAGACTCATAGTTTTACCAAACGATTCACAAAGAGATTCATTTGTAGAGCCAAAGATGATATCATCAACATAAATCTGAACAATGAGAAAATTATTTTCAAAATTTTTGATAAACAATGTAGTATCAACCTTGCCTTTTATGAAATTATTTTCAATGAGAAAAGAACTAAGTCTCTCATACCAAGCCCTTGGGGCTTGTTTTAAACCATAGAGAGCTTTAGTTAGTCTAAACACATGATTAGGGTAGCCATTATTTTCAAATCCAGGGGGTTGTTCAACATAAACTTCTTCGGAAATGAAACCATTTAGAAAAGCGCTTTTAACATCCATTTGAAATAACTTAAAATTATTGCAACTGGCGTAGGCAAGGAGCATCCTTATGGCTTCCAATCGAGCCACAGGTGCGAAGGTTTCTTCGTAATCGATACCTTCTTCTTGGTTGAAACCTTTGGCCACTAATCTAGCCTTGTTTCTAACCACGATACCATTTTCATCTTGCTTGTTTCTAAAGACCCATTTAGTACCAATAACTAAATGGTCATTTGGCCTAGGAACAAGCGTCCACACCTCATTTCTCTCAAATTGATTTAATTCATCTTGCATTGCGATAATCCATGAATCATCTTTCATGGCTTCATCAACACATTTGGGTTCAATTTGGGAGAGAAAGGCGGCGTTGGCACAAAAGTTTTTAAAAGAAGATCGTGTTTGAACCCCCTTTGATGTGTCTCCTAGGATTAGCTCCTTAGGATGAGCATCTATATACTTCCAATCCTTGGGTAAGGATATTTCGGAAGTGGATGCATCCAAGTTGCTAATTGGAGATGGGGTTTCGTTTAAATTCAAGGAATCAAAATCATCATCAAGATCATTTTTCTTAATTTCTGAAATCTCATTGAAAACAACATGGATGGATTCTTCAATAACTAAGGTTCTTTTATTGAAGATGCGAAAAGCTTTAGAAACCGAAGAATAACCAAGAAAGATTCCTTCATCAGATTTAGCATCGAATTTTCCTAAGTTATCCTTTTCATTCAAGATAAAACACTTACACCCAAAGACTTTGAAATATGAGACATTGGGTTTTTTGTTATTCCATAACTCATAAGGAGTTTTGGTGAGTAAGGGTCTTACTAGGACTCTATTTAAAATATAGCATGCAGTGTTTACAGCTTCGGCCCAAAAATATTTGGGTAGGCTATGTTCATTCAACATTGTTCTTGCCATTTCTTGTAAATTTCGATTTTTTCTTTCTACTACCCCATTTTGTTGAGGATTTCTTGGAGTAGAGAAATTATGGTTATATCCGTTGAGTTCACAGAATTCTTGGAAGTCATGGTTTTGAAATTCTCCACCATGATCACTTCTAATTGACGAAATCATAGATCCTTTTTCATTTTGAACAAGTTTACAAAACTTGGTAAAATATCTAAAGCATTCATTTTTCTGTTTTAAGAAGTAGGTCCATGTATATCTGCTATAGTCATCAATAATGACAAAGGCGTATTTGCTACCTCCTAGACTCGATGTAGAGATTGGTCCGAACAAGTCCATATGGATCAATTGTAAGGGCCTAGAGGTGCTTATTTGATTCTTAGCTTTGAAGCTACCCTTAATTTGCTTACCTAATTGGCAAGCATCGCATACATTATCTTTGATGAACTTGATATGAGGAATTCCTCTTACAAGTTCTCTAGATGATACTTGAGTGATTAGTTTCATGCTAGCATGACCTAATCTTCTATGCCATAGCCAAGCATCCTCATTCATAACGGCAAGGCACATTTCATCACATAAGTCATTGATGTCAATAGTGTATACGTTGTTTTGTTTTAATGCAATCATAGATATATTTTTGTGTGGTTTTTCAATGATACAAGCATTAGATTCAAACCTTATAATATATCCTTTATCACATAATTGACTAATGCTCAAGAGGTTATGTTTTAAACCATCAACTAGTAAAACATCTTCAATAGAGAGGTTGGATTTGTTACCTATGGTTCCTTTGCCAATGATTTTACCCTTGTTGTTGTCTCCGAAGGTGACATATCCTTCGTCTATGCTAGTGAGCTTAGAGAATTGAGATGGATCTCCGGTCATATGCCTTGAGCATCCACTATCAAGGTACCATTTCTTGCTCCTAGCTTGCGATTGTTTAGTTTTCTACAAGAAAGGATGATGTTTAGGTACCCATTTGCTTTTGGGTGCCTCATAAATAGATCTACATTTCTTATCATGTTGCATAGAGTTTATCATGGTTCCTTTAGGAACCCAAATTAATTTGTTTGGATTTATTTTCTTGAATGGACAACAATGTGTCTTGTGTCCAGATTTGCAACAAAAGTTGCACTTGGTTTGGTGTTGAACATGTAAGATGGAGCCTTTTATGAAGGTGGTTGGATTTTGGTGAGGATTTCTCACAAATCCAATCCCGCTCCTGTTTGGAATGTGACCCTTGTTTGCAAGGATCATGTTTAATGACTTGCTACCAACCTCGAATTTCTTCAAGGTGTCCTTGAGTAGCAGGTTTTCTTTTTGCATAGTTTCTAAATCATGACATTTGATACATGAATTTAAACTATCATGATGTTCGACTTTTAACTTATCAAACTCACAGGTAAGACTATCATGCATCTTTTTCAGCAATTTATATTTTCTACTTATACTCTTGCATTCGTCAAATAAGTCATTGAAAGCATTTAATAATTCATCGAAAGATAAATCAGCATCTATTGAATTTGTTACCTCGTCTTCGATGGCCATTAAGGCGTAATGAGCAACTTGCTCGGTGTTGGACTCCTCTTCCTCAGATGCGCTCGAATCATCCCATGTTGCTTGGAGCGCCTTCTTCTTTGTTGTTCTTTTCTTGACTTGGGGACAATCACTTTTGTAGTGTCCCGGCTTTTTGCATTCATAGCAGATCACTTGGTCCTTTTTGGGTTCAAGTTTATTTTTTGCATCATTCTTAAATTTGTTTCTTTTAAAGAACTTTTTAAACTTTCTTGTTAGTAGTGCCAAGTCATCATCACAGTCCTCATCACTTGAGTTTTCTCTCAAGTGGCATTCTGACGTTTTGAGTGCCATATCCTTCCTGTTCTTTGGAAGGATGTCTTCTTGCTCTTCATGAGCTTTACAAGTCATTTCATAGGTCATTAGTGACCCGATTAGTTCTTCAAGAGGGAAATTTCGCAGATCTTTTGCCTCTTGAATAGCGGTGACTTTAGGATCCCAACTCTTAGGAAGGGATCTTAGTATCTTATTAACAAGCTCAAAATCCGAAAAGCTCTTTCCGAGTCCTTTTAAACCGTTGACGACATCCGTGAAACGGGTAAACATGTCGCCAATGGTTTCACTCGGTTTCATCCGAAAGAGTTCGAAAGAGTGTAACAGCAAATTGATTTTTGACTCTTTTACTCTACTTGTGCCCTCATGGGTCACTTCGAGTGTGTGCCAAATATCAAATGCAGTTTCACAAGTTGAAACACGGTTAAACTCGTTTTTATCGAGTGCACAAAATAAGGCGTTCATAGCCTTTGCATTTAGAGCGAAAGCCTTCTTCTCCAAATCATTCCAATCGATCATTGGAAGAGAAGACTTTGAAAAACCATTCTCGACAAGATTCCATAATTCAAAATCCATAGAAATAAGAAAGATCCTCATTCGGGTTTTCCAGTAGGTGTAGTCCGTCCCATTAAACATGGGTGGACGTGTAATAGAATGGCCCTCTTGGTTTCCGGCGTAAGCCATCTCTCTTGGGTTTTAATCCTTTTGAGAGTTAACCGGGCTCTGATACCAATTGTTAGGATCAAGAGCACTAAGAGGGGGGGGGGTGAATTAGTGCAGCGGAAATCTTACAGCGATTTAAAAACCAAAAGCTGCGTTCGTTCAATAAAAACTATTATGATGCAAAAGCTAATTCTCAGTTTGTATCTAAGTGCAGTTTGCGTCTAAGCGCAGATTGCGTCTAAGCGCAGTTTGCGTCTAAGCGCAGTTTGCGTCTGAACACAGTTTGCGTCTGAACACAGTTTGCGTCTGAACACAGTTTGCGTCTAAGCGCAGTTTTGCGTCTAAGCGCAGTTTACGTCTAAACTCAGATTTACGTCTAAACGCAGTTTTACGTCTAAACGTAGATTTACGTCTAAACGTAGTTTTACGTCTAAACGCAGATTTACGTCTAAACTCAGATTTACGTCTAAATGTAGTTTTGCGTTTAAAAGCAGTTTTGAACCTGGAAAAGCGTTTTACGTAGAAAGCAATTTGCAGTTATAAATGGAGTCCGAATGTAAGCGTAAACTGCAGTGTGAAGATCGTACGAAAACACGATTTACGTTTGAATGCAGATTCTGAAAGAACAGCACTTAGAACTTGTTCGTGAAAGCGCAGAGAGCAGTAGTAATGGAGGAGGTTTGCAGTAATGATAAAGTGCTCAAAAATAAACGCAAACCAGAGATTTAGAGTGGTTCGGTCAGCCTTGACCTACTCCACTTTTGGCTTCCTCCACCGACGAGGTTGCCGACGTCAACTAGCTGCCTTCCTTCAATGGGCGAAGGCTAACTGCCCTTTTACAGTTTCTCTCCTTTTGACAGGCTCAGGAGACAACCTTTACAGATCCTTTCTCTCCTCTCTTTACAACTCAAGACTTGAAGAACAGAAGGAGGAGAACTTTAGGACTTTACACAAATTTGAGCTCTTAGAATCACTGAAAAGATCAAGAATTCGGTGTAGATCTGTATCTTTTCAGTGCTGAATGGGTGGGGTATTTATAGGCCCCAACCCAGTTCAAATTTGGAGCTCAAAACGATCAAATCGATCAAATCCCAGAATTCTGGGATCAGGCGGTTGCACCTCTTGACTGGAGAGGTGGCACCGCCTGGCAGAGCTCGAAGACTGAGCTCAGGCGATTGCTTCTCTCTGCCAGAGCTCGAAGACTGAGCTTGGTGATTGCATCACCTGGCAGAGCTCGAAGACTGAGCTTGGTGATTGCATCACCTGGCAGAGCTCGAAACTGAGCTCGGTGGTTGCATCACCTGGCAGAGCTCCAAACTGAGCTCAGGCTGATGCACCTCTCTGCCAGAGCTCGAAGACTGAGCTCGGTGATTGCATCACCTGGCAGGGCTCGAGACTGAGCTCAGGCTGATGCACCTCTCTGCCAGAGCTCGAAGACTGAGCTCGGTGGTTGCATCGCCTGGCAGAGCTCGAAACTTGAGCTCTGGCGGTGCTACCTCTTGGCAGAGGAGGTTGCACCGCCCAGTCTAGCTCGAAGACTGAGCTCTGGGCGGTTGCACCTCTCGGCTGGGGCGGTTGCACCTCCCAGCCTCGCAGCCCTGGCGGTTGCACCTCCTGGCTGGGGCGGTTGCACCTCCCAACCCCCACAGCCCAGGCGGTTGCACCTCCTGGCTGGGGCGGTTGCACCTCCTGGTGCAATCAGGGTCCGAATGGTTCACTCCATTCGGCCCACTTTGAATCTTTTCAGGGGCCCAATTGCCCCAAGATTAAGCTAATGGGATCACCTCCCATTTTCATGCTTAATCATCATGCTAACTACGATTAACTCTAAGACAACTTCTGCAGCTTTGCTCCGATGCGTCAATCGCTTCTTCCGGTGAGTTTCCGGCCAACTTCCGTCGATCAACCGATAACCCTCGGTGATCCTTCTGCGGACATCCGGCATACTCCTGGACTTTGCGACGATCCACTTGGCGAGTTCCGACGAGCTTCGCTTGGCAAGCTTCTGGACTTCTCGGATCTGTCCTCGCTGAACCTCCGACGACCGTCCGAACTTCCGTCGAACTCTTGAACTCCCAACGTGATCATGATCTTGACTCCGGCGCAACACCTGCTGCTTGTCTTACTCTTATCGTAGTTAATCCTGCACACTTATCTCAACACTTAGATTAGATAACAAATGACAATTGACTTCATCATCAAAATCTGAGATTCAACAGTATTATTCCATAATGATGGTATTAGTCCTCCACAGATAATCTTGAGTGAACACTAGATATGTCAATATTTCACCCAAAGATGAAATATGAAGGATATCAATAGTCCATCAAATTTTAGAAAATTAAAGTATTAATGTTATTTTATATTTTATAATGGTACTTATGTTCATATTGTTGGGAAATCATTGGGGGCGACATCATATGCGCAGCGGAAGAACAAGAAAACAAAATCCCCGATTCCCAAAAAGATGTTCGTCGTCGTGCGAAGATTGGTGCGCAAAAAATCCGCAAAACACAAAACTGCGTATAGAGATTGTGTTACCTAGGGAGATCGTATATCCCTGTTTCCTTGCAGATCCTTAGGAGAGGGTGAAGGAGGTCAAGCGTCCTCCTCTCTAGCGGTGATCCACACAGCAAGGTTGCGACGACGCTCCTCAAGACTCCAGGCCTACTCTGAGGTGGAGAGGGAGAGGAGAATAGGAAAGGCAAGCAAAGACTCTAGCCTATGAGGCTGTGAATCCCTCCTATTTATAGAGATCCCGTGTCAAACCCTAATGGGTCCTTCCCTAGTGGGTATTGGATCTGCATCCAATAAGACAAGGGCTCCGTCGGATATCTCATATCCGAACCTCTACTCATCGCAATGCCTACCATATGTGTGTGACCCTCTAGGCCCAATATCGAGCTGACCGTGAGTCTTACATGTCAGAACTCCTTCTAACTTAGTGAATTATTATCTCTGTAATAATTCACTCGACTGATCGACTATGGACGTACTAGGCCACTACGCCGTAGTCCCCAGACGATACAGGGGAATCCAATCCATTGGACCTGTCTGTCCTCAGTTACCATGTACCTATAGTCCCTCATCCATCTAATATCCCAGAGACCGTATATCGAGCATGGTGCTGTCAGACCCATACGGTTTCTACTCGAGTCTCGCTCTAATCGGATTCTCCCGGAGAACTCTTTCTCTCTCAACCCGAATGACCCTGGCCAGGGATTTGTCTGAGTAAGAATACATGGGATATTCCTCTCATGACGCCGAGAGTGGATGATCCTCTATTGACACTCAATAGCCCTCGTAAGGTCGACTACCACTCCCAATGACCAGCTGTACTAGATCTGGGGACAACCAAACCTATAAGTCTGGTATCAAAGAGTGGAGCACTCATACAGGACATCCTTGGTGTCTCAAGTCTAAAGACCAGATACACCACTAGGACTACGGAATCACTGTCTGACAATAAGGCATTATCAACCATCCAGCATTCCGTAAGCGGATCAATCAGTGAACTCATTCTCCAATGAGCACCTGTATTGTATCCCTAGTGTCCCTACACGAGCAGCTATGAGACCAGCTGCATCCATCATATGGACGGGTATACAGCACACCAGTCTATCCGGTTATCACGATGTCCCTCTCGAGTAACCTATGACCGGGATTATTTAGGATATGTGTTTAAAGGTGAATCGATCTCATTATCGTGATCTCATCACGATCCGATTCCCATTACACAAATCCAAGGACATCACAATATATATATGCATTTATGCAATAGTTATAAAGTGATATATGCCAAAATATAATAAGCAAAAAGATTCTGTATCAAGTCACACGTGCCATCACTCACGTGATTGGCTTGCTGGGCACCTATGACTAGCAATCTCCCACTTGACCTAAAGCCAATCACATATGTGTCTGATCCCCATCAGACTCCTGTGACGCTCATAGACAATTTGAGACAACGGCTTTGTCAGTGGATCTGCAATGTTATCTTCGGATGGAACTCTTTCCACTACTACATCTCCTCGGGTTACGATCTCTCTTATAAGCTGGAACCTCCTCAGAACACTTCTAATGAGACCCGGGTTCCCTTATTTGAGTAATCACCCCATAGTTGTCGCAATATAAGGAAGTCGACTTGTCGCTATCTGTATCGACTCCCAAATCTGTGATGAACTTCTTCACCCAGACTCCCTCCTTTGCTGCATCTAATGCGGTAATGTACTCCGCCTCTGTGGTTGAGTCAGCAGTGGTATCTTGCTTGGAACTCTTCCAGCACACTGCTCCTCCATTCAAGGTGTACACATACCCTGAATTCGACTTGCTATCATCGATATCAGACTGAAAACTTGAGTCAGTGTAGCCTTCAACCTTAAGGCTATTACCTCCATATACTAGTAAAAGATCCTTAGTCCTTCTTAAGTACTTAAGGATACACTTTACTGCTTTCCAGTGCTCTAAGCCTGGATCCTCCTGATACCTGCTCGTGACACTCAGAGCATGCGCTATATCAGGCCTAGTACATAGCATGGCATACATGATAGACCCTATTGCTGAGGCATAAGGTATCATATTCATGTTTGCCCTTTGGAATTTTCCATGCCAAACCTTTTGACAATGGTTTCTATGTACCTGGACTGGGACAAGCCAAGCATCCTCTTGGATCTATCTCTATAGATTCTAATCCCCAAGATATAGGATGCTTTCCCTAAGTCCTTTATGGAGAAGTGTCTAGATAACCAAGTCTTTACTGTGGATTGCATTCCTACATCATTCCCAATGATGAGGATGTCATTCACATATAACACCAAAAAGGTGATAGCGCTCCCACTTACCTTCCTGTATACACAAGGCTCATCTTCGTTCTTAACGAAGTCATAAGATCTGATTGCCTCATCAAATCTTATGTTCCAACTTCGGGAAGCTTGCTTTAGTCCATAAATGGATCTAAGCAACCTACACACCTTATCTGGGCAGTTCTTGGACACGAATCCCTCAGGTTGCATCATATACACCTCCTTCTCGAGGTTCCCGTTGAGGAATGCAGTTTTCACATCCATCTGCCAGATCTCATAATCATAGTGTGCTGCAATAGCCAATAGAATTATGATGGATTTTAGCATTGCTACGGGTGAGAAAGTTTCATCGTAGTCAACACCTTGCCTTTGACGATACCCCTTAGCCACTAGCCTTGCTTTATAGGTCTCTACCTTTCCATCTACTCCGATCTTTTTCTTAAAGATCCACTTGCAACCGATGGGTACAATACCTTCGGGCGCATCAACTAGGTTCCAAACCTTATTGGAGTACATAGAATCCATCTCAGAATTCATGGCTTCTTGCCACTTCCCAGAGTCTATACTCATAATAGCCTCCTCGTAGGTCTGAGGATCAATATCCTCAGCATCCTCTCCTCTAATATGTCCCATATATCTCTCAGGAGGATGAGATACTCTATCAGACCTGCGTAAAGTTGAAACTTGTGTATTAGGTACCTGAACAGACTCGGGCTGTAGAGTGGTGCTTGAGCTTGGTTCTCTAACTTCGCTCAACTCTATCATTCTCCCACTGTCTCCGCCAAGAATGTGTTCCTTCTCAAGGAACACTGCTCTCTTAGCTACAAAGACCTTTTTGTCCTCGAGATGATAGAAATAATACCCACAAGTTTCCTTGGGGTATCCCACAAATATGCATCGCTCTGTCCTTGATTCTAACTTATCGGGGTTGTGTCTTTTAACGTGGGCTGGGCAGCCCCAAATCTTAACAACCTTAAGATCAGGCTTCTTCCCTTTCCATATCTCATATGGTGTAGACACTACCGACTTAGTTGGAACTCTGTTCAGAAGGTAAGCTACGGTTTCTAGGGCATATCCCTAGAATAAGATGGGTAGGTCAGCGAAACTCATCATGGACCGTACCATATCTAATAACGTACGATTTCTCCTTTCAGAGACACCATTGAGCTGAGGTGTATAAGGAGGTGTCCATTGGGATAATATCCCATGGTCCTTGAGGAACTGAGTAAACTCTGTACTTAAGTACTCACCTCCTCGATCTGATCGAAGAGTTTTGATACTCTTTCCAGTCTGGTTCTCCACCTCATTCTTATACTCTCTGAATTTCTCAAAAGCCTCGGACTTGTACTTCATTAAGTACACATATCCATACCTTGAGAAATCATCAGTAAATGTAATGAAGTAGGAGTAACCTCCAATGGCATGAGTTGACATGGGTCCACATACATCACTATGTATGAGTTCCAACAACTCAGTGGGGCTCTCTCCAGTTCCACTAAATGGAGAGTTGGTCAATTTTTCACGAATGCAAGGCTCACAAGTTGCATAAGACACATAGTCGAATGGGTCTAGATATCCATCATTTAGTAACTTTTGAATCCTTCTTTCATGGATGTGACCTAGCCTACAATGCCACAGGTATGCACTGTTCACTTCATCTCGTTTCCTCTTAGACACATTTACATTCATGATATGTGGAGTAGTGTCTAACATAAATAAACCATTATGCAATGTTCCTTTCGTGATGATCTTATCATCTAATAATATTGAACAACCATTGTTCTCAAAAACAAATTTATATCCACTAACTGTTAAACATGAAATGGAGATAATGTTTTTGATAATAGAAGGAACAAAATAACATGCATCTAATGCAATAAAAGCTCCACTAGGCAGATGTAAGGCGACCTCGCCAACAGCTACTACAGCAACTTTTGCTCTATTACCCATCTTGAGGTCCATCTCGCCTCTTTCAAGTCTCCTAGGCCTTGCTAGAACCTGCAACGAATTGCATATATGATAAGCACTACCGGTATCCAATACCCATGTGTTATTATAAGATTCTGACAAATGGAGACTGATCATGAATGTACCTGAAGCTTCATCAAGCTTTTGTTTCGCCCTTTCTGCAAGGTACTCTTTGCAGTTTCTCTTCCAGTGCCTATCTTTACCACAGTGAAAGCACTGGCCTTTGTCCTTTGTTGGGTCTTTCTTAGCAACCTTTGCTTTACCTTGTTTGCCCTTGCCTTTCCCTTCTTAAGGGACCTTTCTGCTTTCCTTTTCTTTCTGGTCTCACCAGTGTAGAGAACTGACTTCTCTTTCTTAATAATACTCTCTGCCTCCCTCAACATATTGAGGAGCTCTGGGAGAGTCACCTCAAGCTTGTTCATATTAAAATTCATTATGAACTGTGAAAAGGAATCTGGTAGGGACTGAAGCACAATGTCCACACACAAGTTATCCTCTAGGACCATTCCTAGACCTGTGAGTTTCTCTATCCACTCAATCATCTTTAGGACATGGTTCTGAACCGGTGTCCCCTCAGTCATCCTAGCGCGGAAAAGGCTCTTGGATATCTCATATCGTTTAGTCCTTCCCTGTTCCTCAAACAATTTGCAAAGATGTAGGAGAATGGATCTGGCATCCATCTTTTCATGTTGTCTCTGTAACTCTGAAGTTATAGAGCCCAACATATAGCACTGAGCAAGAGTGGAGTCATCAATGTACTTCACGTAGCGAGTGATCTCATCCTCGCTTACCCCTTCTTCGGGCGTAGGCATCACTGTATCAAGGACGTACACGATTTTCTCCGCTGTGAGAACAATTCTCAAGTTACGGAGCCAATCCATATAATTTGTACCAGTGAGGTAGTTGACATCAAGTATGCCACGTAAGGGATTTGAAAGCGACATTTTTCTGAAAATAAAGATGTAGCAGAAATGAATAACATGCAGATTTTGCAAGAAATAAACTATCAAGATATGGACTTCTATCTTAATATGCTCCCACTATTTTACTATCGAGTCACGCGACATCCTCAGCACGTGAAACGGAAGTCTCCGGTAGACTTCTAGTGGGGATCAGGATCCAATCAGCGTCTTAGTGTAACCTCGAGGGACTCGACCAATCACACTAAGCCTAAAAGGTAGGCAACTCTTGCCGATCACAACTCTTTGTGATTCCCGTCCTGTTCGGCCTCCGAATCACCATGGCCTCGAGGGACTCGACCAACCATGATGCTCGGTTAAGTCAACACCTTCATTACAAGACGAGTCTGATTTGATGATATACCCTCGAGGGACTCGACCAAGCATACCATGCCCTCAGGTCATCGGTGACATCTCTATGTCGTAAGCAAGATAGCGAATCGCGATATAGGTGAGTCTCGAGGGACTCGACCAACTCAACCTACATCGGGAATCGGTTCCTACTCATAACGATGGAAGGCCACGTGGGTCAATCTAATTGCCTCACGTTTACCGACTTAATATTATCGAGAGATGTTTCTATAATTTGGTCTCCTAATATGACATGTCACACATATACATATTTAATATATATCTATATCGCATGCAAATATATATACATATCTAGTATGTGTATAAGCAATCACATCAGATGATTATGGACCACAACCTAATATGATTAGGCCCGAGCCAGTAGGCCTAATCACTCACATCAATATCTATGTGTGCAACGGTGCATCTCCATGCCCTGTGATCGTCCATCTCGTCCTCATCGATTCCGTCGACATCTTGATGCATCTCCATGCATCACGATCGTCCGTCTCGTGGGTCCCGCTATCGCATCCACGCTCCCGCTGCGCCTCCTCATGTGATTACAACTTAATCATAGGCACGCAAGCCCAACAATAAACGAGAAATATAATGGAGGTTCGCAGACCTCAATAATAATAATCACAAGTACACACATCACACGGTCCATGATCATCCGTCCACACATCATACATCACATGTATAAATAATCATCATCATGTAGGACTACTAGATAATAATAAAAATAATAATCAACTAAACCTTTTAATTAATTAATATTTTCTGAAATCAGAGACATGTAGGGAATTTCTCAATTCCTAAGGGTATTTTTGTAATTTGGACAAAAGACAGAAACTGGAATTTCTCAAAATTCCGAGGGGCAAAACTGTCTTTTTCCCAAAAAACCCTAATTCCCTCTTACTGCTGCCGCTGCCGCCGCCGCCACCCTGTTGGCGACGGCTTGTGCGGCGGGGCGAGGGCGCTGCCCTCGCTTGCAGGCGGCACGCCCGCTGGCGGCGCTGCCGCTGCAGGTGGGCTCCCCCTTCGGGCGTCGCTGCCTCCGCAGGCGGTGCTGTCCCGCCGGGCGGCCGCCCCTGTGGGGGGGGTTTCGCCCGCGGGAGCAGCGGCGGCAGGCGCCGCTGCCCTGCGGCGCCTCTGCTCGTGGGCTGCCAGCCCCGCCAGCAGCAAGCCTGCTGCAAGCAGACCGCCGGCCGGCTGCTGCAGGCACAGCGCTTGCGCATGCGCCGGCGCTGTGCTGCCTGGCTGCGGCTGCGGCTGCGGCTGTCGCTGCAGGTGGCTGCAGGCATGCAGATCGAGGGCAGCAACTGTTGCTGCCCTTCCTCGCTTTTGCGTCAACGATTTTGACGTCAAAATTATTCCTAAACACAATACACGCAGTTCAAAACCAATCATTCGCACGAACAACCTTGCTCTGATACCACTATTGGGAAATCATTGGGGGCGACATCATATGCGCAGCGGAAGAACAAGAAAACAAAATCCCCGATTCCCAAAAAGATGTTCGTCGTCGTGCGAAGATTGGTGCGCAAAAAATATGCAAAACACAAAACTGCGTATAGTGATTGTGTTACCTAGGGAGATCGTATATCCCTGTTTCCTTGCAGATCCTTAGGAGAGGGTGAAGGAGGTCAAGCGTCCTCCTCTCTAGCGGTGATCCACACAGCAGGGTTGCGACAACGCTCCTCAAGACTCCAGGCCTACTTTGAGGTGGAGAGGGAGAGGAGAATAGGAAAGGCAAGTAAAGACTCTAGCCTATGAGGTTGTGAATCCCTCCTATTTATAGAGATCCCGTGTCAAACCCTAATGGGTCCTTCCCTAGTGGGTATTGGATCTGTATCTAATAAGACAAGGGCTCCATCGGATATCTCATATCCGAACCTCTACTCATCGTAATGCCTACCATATGTGTGTGACCCTCTAGGCCCAATATCGAGCTGGCCGTGAGTCATACTTGTCAAAACTCCTTCTAACTCAGTGAATTATTATCTCTGTAATAATTCACTCGACTCATCGACTATGGACGTACTAGGCCACTACGCCGTAGTCCCCAGACGATACAGGGGAATCCAATCCATTGGACCTGTCTGTCCTCAGTTACCATGTACCTATAGTCCCTCATCCATCTAATATCCCAGAGACCGTATATCGAGCATGGTGCTGTCAGACCCATACAGTTTCTACTCGAGTCTCACTCTAATCGGATTCTCCCGGAGAACTCTTTCTCTCTCAACCTGAATGACCCTGGCCAGGGATTTGTCTGAGCAAGAATACATAGGATATTCCTCTCATGACGCCGAGAGTGGATGATCCTCTATTGACACTCAATAGCCCTCGTAAGGTCGACTACCACTCCCAATGACCAGCTGTACTAGATCTGGGGACAGCCAAACCTATAAGTCTGGTATCAAAGAGTGGAGCACTCATACAGGACATCCTTGGTGTCTCAAGTCTAAGGACCAGATACACCACTAGGACTACGGAATCACTGTCTGACAATAAGGCATCATCAACCATCCAGCATTCCGTAAGCGAATCAATCAGTGAACTCATTCTCCAATGAGCACCTGTACTGTATCCCTAGTGTCCCTACACGAGCAACTATGAGACCAGCTGCATCCATCATATGGACGGGTATACAGCACACCAGTCTATCCGGTTATCACGATGTCCCTCTCGAGTAACCTATGACCGGGATTATTTAGGATATGTGTTTAAAGGTGAATCGATCTCATTATCGTGATCTCATCACGATCTGATTCCCATTGCACAAATCCAAGGACATCACAATATATATATGCATTTATGCAATAGTTATAAAGTGATATACGCCAAAATATAATAAGCAAAAAGATTCTGTATCAAGTCACACGTGTCATCACTCACGTGATTGGCTTGTTGGGCACCTATGACTAGCACATATATTCTCATGCATCTAGTGTCCCTATACTCTCTGGATCAAATTATTCAGAATAGTTAAAGCATGTGCAATTCATATTGGGTGTATTAGATCTTGACTTAGCATTGATTGTTGAAAAGCCCATAGATTTGACTAATGAAAGTACTGTGGAACAAATTAATGAAATGAAAACTTGAGAAAAATATGATAGGATTAGTTTAATGTTCATAAGAGTAACGATTACAAATAACATAAATACTTCATTACCGATTGCAACTAGCGCATGAGAATATTTGAAGGTTATTGAAGATGGATTTAAATCTACTGATAAGTCATTGGCTAGTACACTATTAAAAGAACTGACTAGGCTCAATATATTGGCACTCGAGGAATTTAAGATTACATCCTCAATATGACTGATAAAGCTATAAAACTTAAAGCATTAGGTATGAATGTTGATGATTCTTTTCTCATGCAATTCATTATTAATCCTCTTCTTTTTTAGTTTGGCCCATTTAAGATTTACTATAATATAAATAAGGATAAGTGGGACTTATAATGAGTTAACTAGTATGTGTGTTCAAGAAAAAATAAGAATAAGGTAGGAAAGTTTATATAATATCATGACTACTACTCAAGGAATTAGTAATAAGAAAAGAAAATTGAAGTATCATTCATCAAAGAAATTCATTGGGTTTGAAAATATTAAATAGGCTAATAAAAAGAAACCTTTTATAGTAAAGTGTTTCTTTTGTGGCAAGAAAAGACATGTGAAGGAGGATTGATTTTGGTGCTTCAACTCATATTACCAATAATATGCAGGGATTTCTTTCAATCCGGAAACCAAAAAAATATAAAAGATTCATCACTATAAGAAATCGTCTCAAAGTGAAAGTGATGTCAGTAGGGACTTATCATCTACGCTTAAAGTTAGGTCATCTAATGAATCTTGTTATTTAATTTTTAGAAATTTAGTTTCTCTATCTAGAATTGATGAGTTATGATATTATCTTTCTTTTGATAATGTTAAACTTAGTATATTTTATGATTTAACAAAAGTTGGGTTTGGAATTTTATGTGATATTTGTATAGAATTAATTTGAATCTTGAGTTTGCAAAGATACTATTGCCCTTGCAATCAAGTATTGAACTGAAACGTAGTTTCAATAATGAAAGATCTTCTATATTATGGCATAAACGATTAGGGCATACCTCCATGGAAAAAATTGAAAGATTAGTAAAGGATAATATTTTGAAATATTTCGACTTCACTGATTTTGATGTTTGTATAGATTGCATGAAGGGAACTAAATATACAAAGAAAAATACCATAAGAAGTAAAGAATTCCTTGAGATTTTTCATACTGATATCTACGGATCATTCTATATTTTCTATTTTAGTGGAGAAAGATATTTCATCACATTTATAGATGACATATCCAGATATAGTTATATTTATCTAATACATGAAAAGTTTCAAGTCGTTAACACTCTTGAAGTGTACATAAATAAGATCGAGAGATAATTAAATAGAAAAGTTAAATTATCAGATTGATGGGCACTGAATTTTATGGCAATATAATGAATTCGAAATGTTGGTTATTTTGCTAGATTCCTAGAATAATGGGGTATTTGTGCTCAATATCCATTAGTAAGTATGCCATAATAGAATGGTGTTACTAAAAGGTGAAATCGTACTCTTATGGATATTGATAGGAGTATGATCAGTTATTCCTCTATACCCGAGTTAATGTGGGGTGAAACTCTTAGGATAACTATATACATCTTGAACAGGATTCCTAGTAAGTTGGTTTCATCAACTCTATTTGAGTTATGGACTAGTAGAAAGCCTAGTTTGAAATATTTATATATTTAGGGGTGTCTTGTAGAGATAAGAGTATTTAATCCACATGAAAAAAAATTAGATCCAAGAACTATTTCTGGATATTTTATTGGTTATCCAGAAAAATTCAAGGGATACAAATTTTATTGTCATAATCATAGCACGAGGATAGTATAATCTGGTGATACAAGATTCTAAGAAAATGACAAAATCAACGATAGTGAAAAATCTCTAAGGATCAATTTTGATATTGAGGAGATTCAAGTTAATTATCGCGTACCATCAACTATTTGATAAATTATTATTTCTTAAATCAATGAGAGAATTGATGAGAGTGAACAATAAAATAACATTGATGAACTCTCATGTGATGTTGATGTCGCCGTTAATGATCCTGTAGAATAATTATAATTTCCAACTTTAAGAAGATCTCAAAGAAAAAGGAAACATACCATTTTTGATGATTATGTAGTATATCTATAAAAATTAGATATGATATAGGAAAAAAAGACTCCTTATCGTTTTTACAAGCCATCGAAAGTAATGATTCTGAAAAATGGTATAATGTAATGAAAGAATAGTTAAAATCAATAGACTAGAATGATGTTTGTGTTGAATCTCGTATTTTGATGATGAAACTACTTGATATATGTTTATGATTTAATCTATGTTTTGAGTGACGTAGGATGCTTTGATCATGATGAGATAATTAAAGCAGGAAAATCATGTTGTGCCGAAGGAACATGTTAGAAGATTGGACGTCGGGCCGGTGGATCGGTCGACGTATCGACAGAAGGCTTCGGGCCGTGGACTCGGGCATCGGGCCAAGAAGAGCGGGTATTGCGCCAAGGATATTGGAGTTGCGGAGTCAACTGGCCGATTGGGCAATAGGCCGCAGGAGAGGACGATGAGCCGAAGAATCGGATGAAGCGTCGAGGGACCAATGACATGTCGGACAACTTGGTTAATTGCTTAGGATTAATTGTCTCGATCGAAGTTTTGTTTTAATTGTGCAGGATTAACTATGATAACGATGAAGACATAAAGCGAAACAAAGTGTCGGAGTCAAGCGCGAAGGATTTGTTGCGAGTTCGAGAGTTCGACGGAAGTCTGAAGGTTCGTTGGGAGTTTGCGCAGCTCGCCAAGAAAGATCGGAGCTTGCCGAAGAAGCTCGTTGGAACTCGCTAAGAACAAATCATGAAGTCTAGGAGCTTGCCGGGGAGTCCGCAGAATGGTTTCCGAGAGTTCATCGGAAGACCGCCGGAAGTTTGCCGGAAGCTCGCCAGAAGAAGTCTTGACTTACGGACTTTGTAATGGCTTAGAAAATATCTTTAAAATCATAGTTAGCACGTTAATTAGGGTTAGGATTAGGTGTTAATCCTATAACCCAAGTAGGGGCCAATTAGGCCCAAGTTCGGACTGGTTTGGGCCAAGTTTGGAGCCAAACCAAGTGAGCTGAAATAGTGAAAGAGGTGGCACCGCCCCAGCCAGGAGGTGGCACCGCCTGGGCTAAGCCTCCCAGCGAGACTGGGCGGTGCAACCTCCCCAGCCAGGAGGTGGCACCGCCTGAGCTCAGTCTTCGAGCAAGACTGGGCGGTGCAACCTCCCTGACAGAGAGGTGGCACCGCCTGAGCTCGGTCTTCGAGCTCTGGCAGAGAGGTGCAACCGCCTCAGTCAAGAGGTGGCACCGCCTGGGCTCAGTTTTCGAGCTCTGCCAGGCGGTGCAACCTCTCCAGTCAGGAGGTGCAACCGCCTGATCCCGGAATTCCGGGATTTGATCGTTTTGAGCTCCAAATTTGAATTGGGTTGGGGCCTATAAATACCCCACCCATTCAGCACTGAGATAACAAGAACTTACCTGAAATCTTGATCTTTTCAGTGGTTCTTAGAGCTCAAAACTGCTAGTTTTCCTCCTCTTTCTGTTCTTCAAGTTTGAGTTGTGAAGAGAGGAGAGAAAACATCTGTAAGGGTTGTCTCCTAAGCCCGTCAAAAGGAGTGAATCTGTAAGAGGGTAGTTGGCCTTCGCCTATTGAAGGAAGGCCTCTAGTTGACGTCGGTAACCTCATCGGTGGAGGAAGCCAAAAGTGGAGTAGGTCAAGCCTGACCGAACCACTCTAAATCTCTGGTTTACGTTTATTTTGAGCACTTTATCATTACTGCAAACCTCCTACATAGCTACTGCTCTCTGCGCTTTTACGAACGAGTTCTGTGCAGTTTACGTTCACGTCTTAATTCCATTTACAAACTGCAAACTGCTCTCTGCGCTTTTACGAACGAATTCTGTACAGTTTACGTTTACGTCTTGATTCCATCTACAAACTGCAAACTGTCTCTCTATGCTTTTACGAATGAGTTCTGTGCAGTTTACGTTTACGTCTTGATTTCACTTACAACTGCAAACTGTCTTCTGCGCTTTTTTACGAACAAGGTTCTGTGCAGTTTACGTTTACGTCTTTTGATTTCATTTACAACTGCAAACTGTCTTCTGCGCTTTTACGAACAAGGTTCTGTGCAGTTTACGTTTACGTCTTGATTTCATTTAGAACTGCAAACTGTCATCTGCGTTTAGATGCAAACTGCGTTTAGACGCAAACTGCGTTTAGACGTAAACTGCGCTTAGACGCAAACTGCGTTTAGACGCAAACTGCGTTTAGACGTAAACTGCATTTAGATGTAAACTGCGCTTAGACGCAAACTGTGTTTAGACGCAAACTGCGCTTAGACGCAAACTGTGTTTAGACGCAAACTGCGCTTAGACGCAATCTGCGCTTAGACGCAAATTGCACTTAGATACAAACTGTGAATCAGCTTTTGCATCATAATAGTTTCTATCGAACGAACGCAGCTTTCGGTTTTAATCGCTGTAAAATTTCCGCTGCACTAATTCACCCCCCCCTCTTAGTGCTCTCGATCCTAACAATTGGTATCAGAGCGGGGTATTTCTCATTTCGGATTTACACCCGAGAGAAATGGCTCTTCAAGAGGGCTTTTCGGTCTTTCGTCCACCGTTCTTTAACGGATTGGACTAATTGGAAAACTCGAATGAGAGTTTTCTTGATTTCTCTAAATATGAATTTATGGAATATCGTTGAAAACGGTTTTCAACTTCCCTCTAAACCGATGAACGAATGGTCGGATTTAGAGAAGAAGTATTTTTCTTTAAACGCAAAGGCTATGAATGCCTTATTTTGCGCTTTGGACAAAAATGAGTTCAATCGGGTTTCTTTGTGCGAAACGGCTTTCGATATTTGGCGCACTCTTGAAATCACGCACGAAGGAACTAGTAGAGTCAAAGACTCGAAAGTTAATATTTTAGTGCATGAATTCGAGCTTTTTCAAATGAAGCCAAGCGAAACCATTGGTGACATGTACACCCGTTTTACGGATGTCGTCAATGGTTTAAAATCACTTGGTAAAAGCTTTTCGGATTTGAACTCGTTAACAAAGTTTTGCGCTCACTTTCTAAAACTTGGTATTCAAAAGTAACTGCTATTCAAGAAGCTAAAAACCTAAACAACTTACCACTTGAAGAACTAATTGGTTCATTGATGACATATGAAATGGTGCACAATGCACATGATGAACATGTTGAACACAATCACCTTCCAAATAACAGGAAGGATTTGGAACTCTGGACAAATGAATGCCACTTGAGCGATGACTCAAGTGATGAGGACAATGATGAACAAAACAACCTTCCAAAGAACAGGAAGGATTTGGGACATAGAACATTTGAAGACCACTCGAGCATAAGCTCAAGTGATGGTGAACTTAAACTACAAATGAAACGAAAATTAAAAAGCAAAAAGAATCGAACTACTTACTTTAAACGCAAGAAGAAGAACAAAAATTGGGATGAATCGAGCTCCTCCGAAGAAGAGAAAGTCAACAAAAGCAAGGCGACAAACTACGCCTTAACAGCCTACAATGATGAGGTAATCGAAATCCCCCTAATTTATTTTGAAATTACTTAATGCTTTCATGATGTATTTTTCTTTTTTAGTTTAGAATTAATTTTCTTGAAAATTACATGTTAAAAAAAAAATTACAAAATTATGATCATGCTAGTAATTTCGAAAATGATAATATTGCATATTTTATGATAAACAAACAAAATTATTTTGATTGAAAATATAAAATCATGGTTAAGAAGTAATAATGTGTATCATGTTTGATTAACATTGTTGAATGAAATCACGTTTGATTTAAAGTAATGCATAATAATATTAAATGGTTATGATACAATGATTAACAATTTTATGCATGAGATTTTAAGTTATTCATGATCATGAGCTTGTTTGATCTTCATGATTTAAATCTATAGCAAAAATCATGTCTGAATATATGAAAGTGTTAATTTCATTTTCGGATTCACTTAACAAGTGGTATCCTAACAATCGGATTTACTCATACACTTATGAAAAATAATTTTCTAAAATAGATTTGATGAAATGATCCCTGCTTATAAATTCCATCTTGAAATATGAATGATAGTATTTTTGCTTGCAAAGATTTGTTTCACATACATATCTCCTATGATTCATGTGCAGAAAAAGAATTTATAAATCATAATACAATGAGATTTCTTATGCAAAAATAAAGTGCTTTTGTGATTCATTGCTAAAGAGAATAATTATTAAAATCATGATCTTGATAATTATAATATGAAGCTCGTTATAAATCAAGATCGTTCATTATGCTTATCAAAAAGGAGTTCTTCAAATGAAATGCAACTTGTCTTTTGATTTCTTAGAATTCAATGAAGTATCATATTAATATCTTAAAACTTGGAATATTTTAAAATGTGATCTTGATAATAATGTTTCAAGTTGCTCTTTGTACTATATCTTTTCAAATGAATCATGAGCCTTGATATCATATATTTCATAATATAGAAATAACAAGATTTCTTTGCCTTTTGTCTTGAACTTTCATGCTTATCTTAATTTGGCATATAAAGACTAAGGTATGATTAGATGGAAAAGAATCTCTTAAAAAATGCTTTTCCCATCTGATCGAGATTAATGATTTCATGATATTTTGTGAATCTCGAAATTAATTTTAATGACTTGATTATGAATTTCAAGTTAATTATTTGATTTGAATAAGTTTTATCTAAATCATAATCTTGATCTTGCAAAATTGAAGTCACAAATAATATCTTGTGGTATTCATGAATTGATACTCACAATATGAAAGCATTGATATTCATGACTTGAATTGGATTGAAACATTGTATGCTTAAATTAATCATTCTCTTATGTTTCAAAAATTCCTTAAATGCCTTATGTGATGATTGAAAACTAACTTGCTTTATGATGAATCACGAATCATAACTTGATCTATGATGCCTTAAAATGATTGAAATATTTAACACTTTTATGCTCTACCCCCTACTTTCTTCTTGTTTTCAATGATAAAATGGGGAGAAGTTTTGATCATGCATGGTAGGATATAATTTGACAAAATTGATACCATCATGATATGAAACATTTATGATGTGCAATTATGCATGCAATACTTGTGCTTTCTAATTATGATGTGATGTGTTGCATATGATGTAAATCATGATTTAAAATGCTATGAGTGCTAAGTTACACACTTTGAGAAGAAATTGCTATATTGAAACATTAATGTAATTATGAATGGTGATATGAAATTATGCATGTAATACTTCAACCTATGATAACGATGCATGCAATGATAAAATATTCATGATGAAAAATTGTCTTGACATTCATAACTTGATTATTTATCCTTTGTCATGATTTTGAAATCATTGTAAAAGGAAAAAGAACTACAAAACTGTATTCTTCCTTTCTTTTTTATAATGACAAAGGGGGAGATAGCTAGCTTGCACAAGTTAAGAAGATGCAAAAACTTGATTGCTAACTTGCTTATTTCAAGAAGCAAATATTGTCTTCTTGAAAATCACTATCTTGAATATCTCAAGAAGCAAGACTTGCAACCTGCACATTACAATAGGAAGCAATAATCATAAGCCTACACAAGAAAGTTATCTTGCATTTGCTTTCGAAGTTTTTGCTAGCCTGTATATTGCGAAACTTGTATATCGTAAAAATTGCTAGCTTGTAGTCTAAAGAGAAGCGAAAAGTTGCTATCTCAAAAGAAGCATATGTGCTATCTTGCCTATCTCAAGAGGCAAAAATGCTAACTTGCACATCTAGCAAAACTTGACAAATTTGCATATCTCAAGAAGCAAGAGTTGCTTTCTTGAACATCTCAAAACTGCTAGCTTGCATGTTCTAAAAGTGCTATCTTGTATGCTGTAAAACTTGCATATCTAAAACTTGATAGCCTGAATATTCTAAGCATGATGTAACATTTGCTAAATTTTTTGGCTTCAAAACTGCATGATGATAAAACTTGATAATATGTTTTTCATGCAATAAGTTGAACTTATATTACAAACACTTGATTGTGGTACTTCTCCTTTTGGTTGATGACAAAGGGGGAGAAGTATGTTGATGACATGACATGTGATGCATAAGTTTATGCATATGTTCATGTTGACGTGTTGCAAGTATTCATGATGAATATTGCATTGACTTGAATTCAGTTTGAATTCAAGGTTCTATCAATATGGCATATTGATAGGGGGAGTTTGTTTAAACTCCGGGAGTTAAGTTTAACTCCGTCATCAAGTGGTTGTCATCATCAAAAAGGGGGAGATTGTTGAATCTCGTATTTTGATGATGAAACTACTTGATATATGTTTATGATTTAATCTACATTTTGAGTGACGCAGGATGCTTTGATCAGGATGAGACAATTAAAGCAGGAAAATCATGTTGTGCCGAAGGAACATGTTAGAAGATTGGACGTTGGGCCGGTGGATCGGTCGACGTATCGACAGAAGGCTTCGGGCCGTGGACTCGGGCATCGGGCCAAGAAGAGCGGGTATTGCGCCAAGGATATCGGAGTTGCGGAGTCAACTGGCCGATTGGGCAATAGGCCGTAGGAGAGGACGATGAGCCGAAGAATCGGACGAAGCGTCGAGGGACCAATGACATGTCGGACAACTTGGTTAATTGCTTAGGATTAATTGTCTCGATCGAAGTTTTGTTTTAATTGTGCAGGATTAACTATGATAACGATGAAGACATAAAGCGAAACAAAGTGTCGGAGTCAAGCGCGAAGGATTTGTTGCGAGTTCGAGAGTTCGACGGAAGTCTGAAGGTTCATTGGGAGTTCGCGCAGCTCACCAAGAAAGATCGGAGCTTACCGAAGAAGCTCGTTGGAACTCGCTAAGAACAAATCATGAAGTCTAGGAGCTTGCCGGGGAGTCCGCAGAATGGTTTCCGAGAGTTCATCGGAAGTTTGCCGGAAGCTCGCCAGAAGAAGTCTTGACTTGCGGACTTTGTAATGGCTTAGAAAATGTCTTTAAAATCATAGTTAGCACGTTAATTAGGGTTAGGATTAGGTGTTAATCCTATAACCCAAGTAGGGGCCAATTAGGCCCAAGTTCGGACTGGTTTGGGCCAAGTTTGGAGCCAAACCAAGTGAGCTGAAATAGTGAAAGAGGTGGCACCGCCCCAGCCAGGAGGTGGCACCGCCTGGGCTAAGCCTCCCAGCGAGACTGGGCGGTGCAACCTCCCCAGCCAGGAGGTGGCACCGCCTGAGCTCAGTCTTCGAGCAAGACTGGGCGGTGCAACCTCCCTGACAGAGAGGTGGCACCGCCTGAGCTCGGTCTTCGAGCTCTAGCAGAGAGGTGCAACCGCCTCAGTCAAGAGGTGGCACCGCCTGGGCTCAGTCTTCGAGCTCTGCCAGGCGGTGCAACCTCTCCAGTCAGGAGGTGCAACCGCCTGATCCCGAAATTCCGGGATTTGATCGTTTTGAGCTCCAAATTTGAATTGGGTTGGGGCCTATAAATACCCCACCCATTCAGCACTGAGATAGCAAGAACTTACCCGAAATCTTGATCTTTTCAGTGGTTCTTAGAGCTCAAAACTGCTAGTTTTCCTCCTCCTTCTGTTCTTCAAGTTTGAGTTGTGAAGAGAGGAGAGAAAACATCTGTAAGGGTTGTCTCCTAAGCCCGTCAAAAGGAGTGAATCTGTAAGAGGGTAGTTGGCCTTCGCCTATTGAAGGAAGGCCTCTAGTTGACGTCGGTAACCTCATCGGTGGAGGAAGCCAAAAGTGGAGTAGGTCAAGACTGACCGAACCACTCTAAATCTCTGGTTTGCGTTTATTTTGAGCACTTTATCATTACTGCAAACCTCCTACATAGCTACTGCTCTCTGCGCTTTTACGAACGAGTTCTGTGTAGTTTACGTTCATGTCTTAATTCCATTTACAAACTGCAAACTGCTCTCTGCGCTTTTACGAACGAATTCTGTGCAGTTTACGTTTACGTCTTGATTCAATCTACAAACTACAAACTGTCTCTCTGCGCTTTTACGAATGAGTTCTGTGCAGTTTACGTTTACGTCTTGATTTCACTTACAACTGCAAACTGTCTTCTGCGCTTTTTTACGAACAAGGTTCTATGCAGTTTACGTTTACGTCTTTTGATTTCATTTACAACTGCAAACTGTCTTCTGCGCTTTTACGAACAAGGTTCTGTGCAATTTACGTTTACGTCTTGATTTCATTTAGAACTGCAAACTGTCATCTGCGTTTAGACGCAAACTGCGTTTAGACGCAAACTGCGTTTAGACGTAAACTGTGCTTAGACGCAAACTGCGTTTAGATGCAAACTGCGTTTAGACGTAAACTGCGTTTAGACGTAAACTGCGCTTAGACGCAAACTGTGTTTAGACGCAAACTGCGCTTAGACGCAATCTGCGCTTAGACGCAAACTGCACTTAGATACAAACTGTGAATCAGCTTTTGCATCATAATAGTTTCTATCGAACGAACGCAGCTTTCAGTTTTAATCGCTGTAAAATTTTCGCTGCACTAATTCACCCCCCCTCTTAGTGCTCTCGATCCTAACAGTTTGGTAACTCATTGAATTACCCAATAATTATAAAAGAATTAATTGTAAATGAGTCTTTAAGACTAAACGTGATTCAAAGGGCAATATCGAATGATATAAAGTTAGACTTGTGGCTAAAAGTTTTTCTCAAAAAGAAGATATCGACTACAACGAGACTTTTTCTCCGGTTTCTAAAAATGACTAATTGAAAATCGTTATGACATTAGTAGCTTATTATGATCTTGAGTTACACCAAATGGATATGAAATCAACATTTTTGAATGGGGATCTAGATGAGGAAATCTATATGTAATAACCTAAATGATTCATAGAAAAGAGAAAAGAAAGTTAAGCTTGTAAACTTAAGAAATTTATTTATGGTCTTAAATAAGTTTTCAAACAATGGTATATAAAGTTTCATGATACCATTACTTCCTTCGGATTTAAGGAAAATATTTTTGATCAGTGTATATATCTAAAGGTAAGTGGGAGCAAGCTTATTATATTGATCTTATATATCGATAATATTTTACTTGCTAGTAATAATATTAGTTTATTATATGAAACTAAAATATTTCTTAGCAAGAACTTTAAGATGGCTAATATGAATGAGATAGTCTATATATTGGTATTGAGATATTCAGGGATAGATCTCAAGGATTATTAGGATTGTCTCACAAAGGATATGTTAATCGTATTTTGAAGAGATTTAATATGTAGCTTTGCTCAGCCAATGATACACTTATTGTTAGGAAAAGAGTCGACACTAAGAGGAGGAGGAGGAGGGAGGGGGGGTGGGGTGAATTAGTGTAGCAGTATAAACATCGGTTTTGGACTTTGTTTCGATTAAAATCGATTCTGACAAAAAATCATTTCATAAAGGTAATAACTTTGAAAGCATACGGAAAAGCATAACAAGTAATGAGAAGGCAGTTTGCAGTTTAAAGTAAATTGCTCAAAGTAAAGGCAAACCAGATTTTTATAGTGGTTCGATCGTCGTGACCTATATCCACTCCACCGATTCCTCTTCCATCGAGGCCACCGACATCCACTATCGGTCTTCCTTCGATAGACGAAGACCAACCACCTTTTACAACTCGATTCTCCTTTTACTGGGTTTAGGACATAACCCTTACAACCCCACTTACTCCTCTCTCAAACTATTCTAACACTTAGAATTTTGAGAGGAGTTTCACACACAATTGCAATAGAGTTTTCTTTCTTTTTTGCTCTCAGTTGTGTGTTATTTAACCAGGGATGAGAGGGCTATTTATAGGCTTCAAGTTGATTCAAACTTGGAGCCTAAAAATGTCTCAACCTGGGTTTCCTGGGTACGGGCGGTACCACCACCTGGCATCCTGACATTGGGCGGTACCATCGCCAAACAGAGCTTGGAGACCGAGATCTGGTGGTACCACCGCATAACAAGGGCGGTACCACCACTAGCAGTATTTACTATCAGTGGTACCATCGCCTAGTCTGGGCGGTACCATCGCCCAGACCACCTAGGAGACTAAGTCTCCCAAGCGGTGCCACCGTCGGCAAGTCTCCAAAGCATCCTGGTTGGGCCTTGAATATGGTCCAAACCAGCCCAACTTCGAGCCCAATTAGCCCCTAACAGAGTTGATGAGATTACCTCTCAATCCTAACTCTAATTATGTGCTAGCTACGATTCCTAAAACATATTCTAAGCAAAATAAGTCCAGCTTCTTTCGGTGAGCTTCCGACGATCTTCCGGTGAACTTCCGATGATCTCTCAGCAATGTTTCGATGGACTCCCAGCAAGCTCCTGGACTTCACGATGATCTTCTTGGCAAGTTCTGACGAGCTTCTTTGGCAAGCTCCAGGACTTCTCGATCAATTTCGGTAGAACTTCCGACGAACGTTCGGACTTCCGACGAACTCTTGAACTCCCAACGAAATCATGTTCTTGACTCCGGAACTTCATTTTGCTTTATACCTTGCTATCGTAGTTAATCCTACATACATAAAAACATACTTTGATATAGGCAATTATTATTAAGCATGAATCATGTTGTCCGGCACGTCATTGGTCCATCGACACTTCGTCCGATTCTTCGGCGCATCGTCGTCTCTTGTGGTCTATTGCCCAATTAGCCAGTTGACCTTCGCAACTCCAATATCCTTGGTGCAATATCCGCTCTTCTTGGCCTGATGCCCGAATTTGTGGCCTGAAGTCTTCTGCCGATACGTCGACCGATCCTCCGGCCCGATGTCCAATCTTTTGATATGTTTTCCTCCAGCCCAACATGATTCTTCCTACTTTAATTGTCTCTCCCTAATCGAAGCATCCTGCGTTACTCAAAACGCATATCAAATAATAAATACTATCAATTGGTTTCATCATCAAAATCTGAGATTCAATAATCTTCCCCTTTTTGATGATGATAACCAATTGATGATGGAGTTAATATTAACTTCTAGAGTTTAAACAAACTCCTCCTATCAATATACCATATTGATAGAACCTTGCTGAATTCAAGTTATTGCAAATTTTATCATGAATATTTGTAATATGTCATCATGCATAACAAAAAGGAGAAGTACAACTTTCAAGTGTTTGGACATACAGTTCAAATCATTACATAATAAATCTTAATTTTAATCATCATACAAGCTAACAAATTTAGCAAGTGTTATATCATATTTAGAACATGCAAGCTAGTATATTTTATATCACTTTACAATATGCATAATCATAAAATCATCATTTATTTTAAAGATGTGCATGATTGCAAATTTTCAAAGTTTATATTTTTACTTCTTATGATAGGCAAGCTAGTAATTTTTTATGATGTTCAAGATAGTAAGCTCTTTCTTCTCTTTTGAGAAGTGCAATTTTTGCTTCCTTTGCAAAGTGCAAGCTAGCAAAATTTTATATTATTTTATAACATGCAAGCTAGCAATTTGGTAAGTGTTACTTTTCTTTGAAGTATGAAGGCTAGCAAGTTTTTGAAAAATAATACAAGATAATAAGCTAGCAAGATACAATATTTTACATGAAGTATGTTTGCATCTTCTCCTTAGATGTGTAAGCAAGCAAGCAATTTTTTTGCATCTTCTTGACTTGTGGAAGCTAGCTAGTAAGCTAGCTATCTCCCCCTTTATCATTGTCAAAAAGAAGGGAAGAATACAATTTTGTATCTCTTTTTCTCTTTATAATAATTTTCAAATCATGACAAAGGACGAATAACAAAGATGAAAAATCAAGTTATGAATGTCAAAACAATTTTTCATCATGAATATTTTATCATTGTATGCATTATTTTCATAAGTTGAAGTGTTGCATGCATAATATCAAATCATCATTCATAATTACATCAATGTTTCAATCATTATTTCAATATGTTTGTGCATCATTATAGTTTCAATTTACAACATACATAATTTTAAAACTTTATATATCATCCTTACTCTATGCATGATACTAAAAATAAATCAATCATCATATCATACATAATACTCATAAACTAGCAAATTTATATCATTTTAGAGCATCAAAACAATATCATGAGTATTTCATGAATTCATATCATCAGTGTTTCAATTATTCTTTCAATCATAAAAAATGAAAGATTAGTCTAAAATTTGAGAAATCAAGAGAAACCATGATCCATTTTAACAAATCTCCTCTTAAATAATTAACGAAAAGAATTCTTAGGAGATCATGATATACATAAAATTTATTTAATCTTGTAGGAGAACAAGACCTCAATTCATGCATATAAAATCTCTCAATTCATTATGAATCATAAAAATTATAATTCTGAAAAACATGATTCATTTAGATAGTAGATAGTAAAAAGAAACAAGGAGAAAATGATATTCATTCATAGAAAGATTTCAAGTATTAAATATCAAGAAATCAAGATTATGAATTGAATTATTTTCCTCTTTAGTAAATGACAAAAAGAAATATAAAAAATCAAAAAGATATCTTGATTCATAAAAGATTTCATATTATAAATCTCGAAAAATCAAGATAAAGATCATTCAAATTCAAATCGTCACAACAAAATCATTTTCAAGAGATTTATAAAAGTGATATAAATAGATTCATTAATCTCCTTTTTAGAAAAATTGATAAAGTAGGAAAAAATAAATTTTTCAAGGAGAAACCTTTCCTCTTTTTAGCTGTTTCAATTCATGTGATTTTTTTCATTTATGCCAAATAAATAAATGCATCAACGTTTAAAATCGAAAGTGTAAGATTTATTACGCCAAAGATCAATAAGGCATAAATCAAAAAAATCATCATGCATTATTTTTAAATCTCATGCATAGTATAAAATCACCAAGCATGGTACCAAAAATTTTAATATTTTCATTACATAAATACATCATTATGCATCATCGAAAATGATTTCATCAAACATAAAGCATTTTCAATCAAGTTCATTTTGTCTGTTGTAGTTATGCATTTTTCTTTTTAGGTGAATCTAACTTTTCATGCTTAGTTTCCATACAAACGTCATGCATCATTTTTAAAATCGAAAAAACAACTTTTATTACGGTAAAAATCAATAATCTATAAATCGTAAGAATCATTATGTATAATTTCAAAAGATAAACTCATTAAGCACTATCATTATGCATCATTACATTATTTCATCAAGCATGATTTCATAAAGTGTTTTCAATCAAAAGTAATATGGAAATAATTAAGATACACATTATCATTAAAACATCTAGCATGATTTAAGTCTAACATTTTGTTCCTTTATCATAACATATACAATTTTCATGATTATTTTCAAACTTACTAGATAAGCATGATTCCTATTTTTTGCATTTTCATTTATTAAACATGTAATTTTCAAGAAAAATAATTATTCTAAACTAAATTAAAAATAACTCATGAGAAGCATTATGTAATTTCAAAATAAACTAAGGGCATTTTGATTACCTCATCGTCGAAAGCCATTAAGGCGTAATTTGCCACCTTGCCTTTGTTGATTTTCTTCTCGTCTTCGGAGGAGCTTGATTCATCCCAAAGTACTTCCTTCTTCTTACGTTCATAGTAAGTAATTACGTTCATTTTATTTTTTAATTTTTATTTCATGAACTTTTTAAATTTCATAGTGATGAGTTCAAGTTCACTATCACTTGAGCTTATGCTCGAGTGGTATTTAATTGTTCTTAGTCTGAAATCCTTCCTGTTCTTTGGAAGGTGGTTATCAAGTTCTTCACGTGTATTGCACATTATTTCATAGGTCATCAGAGACTCGATAAGTTCTTCGATCAAAAAGGTATTCAAATTATTTTATTCTTGAATAGCCGTTATTTTCGAATCCCAATTTTTAGAAAGCATTCGTAAAATCTTGTTAACGAGTCCAAAATTAGAAAAGCATTTGCCAAGAGCTTTTAAACTATTGACGACATCCGTAAAATAGGTGTACATGTCAACAATGATTTCGCTCGGCTTCATTCGAAAAAGTTTAAAATCATGTATTAAAAGATTAACTTTAGAATCTTTAACTCTAGCAGTGCCTTTGTTTGTGATTTCATGAGTGTGCCAAATATCGAAAGCCGTTTCGCACATAAAAACACGATTAAAACTCAGTTTTATCCAAAGTATAAAATAGAGCATTCATAGCTCTAGCATTTAAAGAAAAAGTTTTCTTCTCCAAATCATTCCAATGGTTCATTAGAAGAGAAAACTTTTGAAATCCATTTTCGATAGTATTCTATAAATTTAAATATAACAAAAGCAAGAAAACTCTCGTTCGAGTTTTCCAATATGTATAATCTGTCACATTGAACAAGGGAGGACGAATGAGAGAAAATCCCTCTTGAAAATCGAAAAGAGTCATTTCTCTTGGGTGTTAAACCAAATAAGAAATAACGAGGCTCTGATACCAACTGTTAGGAAAAGAGTCGGCACTAAAAGGGGTGGGGGGGTGGGGGTGTGTGAATTAGTGCAGCGGTAAAAACGTCGGTTTCGAACTTCGTTTCAATTAAAACCAATTCCGATGAAGAATCATTTCGTAAAGGTAATAACTTTGAAAACATATGGAAAAGCATAGCAAGTAATGAGAAGGCAGTTTGCAGTTTAAAGTAAATTGCTCAAAGTAAAAGCAAATTAGATTTTTATAGTAGTTCGATCGTCATGACCTACATCCACTCTATCGATTCCTCTTCCGTTAAGGCCACCGGCATCCACCATCGGTCTTCCTTCAATAGGCAAAAACCAACTACCTTTTACAACTCGATTCTCCTTTTACTGGGTTTAGGAGATAACCCTTACACCCCTACTTACTCCTTTCAAACTATTCTAACACTTAGAACTTTGAGAGGAGTTTCACACACAATTACAATGGAGTTTTCTTTCTTTTTTGCTATCAATCGTGTGTTATTTAACCAGGGATGAGAGGGATATTTATAGGCTTCAAGTTGATTTAAACTTGGAGCCTAAAAATTTCTCATCTTGGGTTTCCCGAGTACAAGCAGTACCACCGCTTGGCATCCTAACACTAGGCGGTACCACTACCCAATCTAGGTGGTACCACCGCTTAACAGAGCTCGGAGACCGAGCTCTAGCGATACCTCCACTTGATAGGGGCAATACAACCACTGATAGTATTTACTGCCAACGGTACCACCGCCCAAACCACTTGGGAGATTGAGTCTCCCAAGCGGTGCCACTATCGGCCAGGCCTTCAGCATCTTGGTTGGGCCTTGAATCCGATCCAAACTAACTTAACTTCGAGCCCAGTTGGCTCCTAATAGAGTTGATGGGATTACCTTCCAATCCCAACTCTAATTATGTGCTAACTACGATTCCTAAGACATATTCTAGGCAAAATAAGTCTGGCTTCTTCCGGCGAGCTTCTGGCGAACTTCCGATGATCTCTTGGCAATATTCTGGTGGACTCCTAGTAAGCTCCTGCACTTCATGATGATCTTCTTGATGAGTTCCGACGAGCTTCTTTGGCAAGCTCCAGGACTTCTCAGTCAATTCCGGCAAAACTTTCGATGAATGTCCCGACTTCCGATGAACTCTCGAACTCCCAACGAAATCGCGTTCAACTAGCCGACTCCGGAACTTCATTTTGCTTTATGCCTTGCTATCGTAGTTAATCCTACACACATAAAAACATACTTCGATCTAGACAATTATTACTAAGCATGAATCATATTATTTGGCATGTCATTGGTCCATTGACGCTTCGTCCGATTCTTCGGCGTATCGTCCTCTCTTGTGGCCTATTGCCCAATCGGCTAGTTGACCTCTGCAACTCCGATATCTTTGGTGCAATATCCGCTTTTCTTGGCTCGATGCCCGAATTCGCAACCCGAAACCTTCTACAGATATATTGACCGATCCTCCAGCCCGACGTCTAATCTTCTAACATGTTTTCCTCCGGCCCAACATGATTCTTCCTGCTTTAATTGTCTCTCACTGATCAAAGCATCTTGTGTCACTCAAAACATAGATCAAATTATAAATACTATCAATTGGTTTTATCATAAAAATATGAGATTTAACACTTATTACTAGAGGTGAAAAATTCAACTAAAACCGATACCCGAAAATGACTTAGAAAGGAATCAAATATAGAATATTCTTTATGGGTGTATAGTTAGAAGTCTATTATACGGTCAAACCTATACAAGATCATATATTAGTTTTGTAATTGTAGAATAGAACATTGGAAAGCTGCAAAGAAAGAAATGAAATATCTGTAGGGGATGAAAGATTATATTCTCATATAGAGAAGATTATATCAACTTAAAGTGATAAGATATTCAGATACTGATTTTATAAATTATCTTGACAGTAGAAAGTCCATTTCAAGATTTGTATTCATGTTAGCTAGTGGGGTAATTTTTTGAAAACAGTGTAAAGCAATCACTTATTATATCATCAACAATAGAAGCTGAATTTATGACATGCTTTGAAATCATAAATCAAGCCTTATGGCTATAAAATTTTATCTCAGGACTTGGTATAGTCGACTCAATTGCCAAGCCGCTAAAGATATTTTATGATAATACCAAGCAGTTTTCTTCTCTAAGAATAACAAGTACTATAGTGTTTTGAAGCATATTAAGATAAAGTGCTAGGTGGTTAGAGAAAGAGTTCAGAAATAACAAATATCGATTAAGAACCTAAGCACCATTATGATGATTGCTAATCCATTTACCAAAGCTTTACATTATAAAAGATTTAAAGAATATGTTATTAGAATGAGACTTGTGAATAAGCCATATAAATATGGTAATACATGTTTAGGTAGATGCGATTATTGATTTTTTTACATAATTAAAATTATTTATTTCTGTTATCCTATTTATATTTATGTTTATGTATATTATGGTTGAATGCAATAATCAAATTATCTTGATAAGACAAATTATACGAGTCATTATGAACTATATAAGGAAAGACTAATAATATTATGGTACATAGAAATAAATATGAAATTGATGACATACAATCGTTATGACTCGTATTAATAGTTGGACTAAATAGAGTATTATTATGCTTATTCGACTTATTAACTTATTTTTAAAATTAATGATCATATATAAAATATTTTTCAAAATTTTTTAAAATATAATTAGGTAAAATTATTTTTAAACAAATTTTTATTTATTTATTTTGATTTTGAATATTTTTTTATATTTTATCAATTAATAGATAGAGACTGTTAGACAATGTTAGACTATGTGACCCTTTATAATTAGATAAGATATATAATAGAACTAATTAAATTCTAATGATAAATATTAGTCAATAGAAAGAAAATTTATATTGTAGCAAGATTCCTTAAGGGGATATCGTTGATGGGAGGAACTCTCCTAATAATTTATCTTAGACCCTTTGCTCTCTCGCATATAAATAGGTAGGACTAAATAATGTATATCATATATGATGCGATTTAGAGATTATAATTTCTCTCTCAATCTTCCTAATCCATTAATCTAAGTGGTTTTATGATAAAATAGAAAGAGAGAATGAGTGTCTAGTTCTCCTTACATATTAACAATCCATGTAGGTATCAAGGGTAGTGGCGTTTTCTACAGCAAGGTTATGACGTTTTCTGCAACAAGATTTTCCTCGTGATGGCTACTTGGAGAGAAAACATGGAGCTACAAGCTCCAAGCTCTTGTTTTAAGGTTCTAAAACCACGGTCTTAGTTTATCCATTCGTACACCGACGGCTTCAACCCATGCTCTTCAAGCCGTGATAAAGTTGTTCTCGTGGCAGGAAAGACCCAAGACAAATACATTAATCGTCTGCTTCGTTTGGTCCCAAATATAACATGTATAAAAGCATGCATGAGAGATCATAATTCAACACGATACTAACTACTTCATGACCATTCGAATTAATAATATGACTAAAGCTTTAATTGGATTCTCTCACGCCCATGCTAATCCGACTATTGCAAAGAGATGCTTGTTTCCTGTCGTACATAGGCAATTAATTCCTTTCTTCTTCGTGTATATATATATATATATATATATAGAGAGAGAGAGAGAGAGAGAGAGTTCTCGGAATGTGAGATTAAACTGTACATCTTTTCTCGACAAAAGAGGCAAAGAAAGCTTAAATTTAAATAAGCGTTGTCATTATTGTATAAGATGACAAAAAAATGTGATTCACATGAACATTTCTACCTACCTACCTACTGAGATCTTGGAGTTTGAGATGTACAAAAATGTTCCACGCTATCGCTCGTCATTCAAGTCATATTGGAACCATTTCTTGCGTCCAAGGATCAAGATGTGAGTCACATGGACACTGCTAGCTACTGACATCTTGGAATTCGATATGGAACTGTAGTGGTTCGCAGATTCTTGTCTCACTAGAACTCGATATAGTTTATAGAACTCGTAAGGATTCATTCGGCCATCAGATCGTACTGGAATCATCTCCATGTTTCCTATGGACAGGATGTGTGTGTGCTTCACATGAACTGCATCCATAGAGAGAGAGAGAGAGAGAGAGGCCAAATGGTCATATTTTCAATTCAATCACCTTGCTTCAATATGATTTTTTTTTTATTTTAACTCATTCAAATCAAATTTTGTCCTCCTAAATGTCTCAAAAAAATTAATGGTCATCAATAATAGATCACACTTGAAAACTAAAAACTTTTATTATTAATAACTCAATCTCTAAGTTGGCTCTTAGTCTCTGTTGATTGTTGCATCTCACCTCTTCTCTCTTTTTTCGGATCTAATGCATTACTTTAGTCCCTTATTTGTAAAGTGATCCAAGATCTTGACTTTAACTAAAATAATAACTCTTAGCACTTAATATCTTAATTAAAACTCTTAAACTAATATTATAATTATAATTGAATATTCAAACCTGGGGCCTGCATTTATTTAGAGAGTGTTGAATAAAATAATTATACCTAAATTAATATAATAGTTTTCCTCGGGAATTAAGATAATAGTCGAACATATGAGATTTTTTTAATTATACAAAAAAATCTCGTTACTCAATTAAAAATAATATATTTTTTAATATATAAATAAATATTGTATCAAACTAATTGATGTGTATTTTGCTTCTATACTTTATTTTATCATGGTATCAGAGTCTCTATCTTACTAAATTAGATAAATATCATTATACATTATATATATATTTTTCTCGTGCAGTTAAAAAAAATATAATATGTTATACTACAGATGGATCATCCTTGGCAAGTTGAATTGTCCAAAGAATCTAGAGACTTGCATAAAGAGTATTTTCTATTGGATTTGTTTGAGATTTCTTTTGTTTTTTTTGTTTTAATTTTGATTTGAAGGTATTCATCATTTTGACGGCTACAGCTTCAAAGTCGTCGATGGGGAGATGAGTATGTTCAGCATGGCGCCATAATTGTTGCCCATCACGTTCACGTAATGGAGAGGCGGACAGGGATCGAACCACACTTTCGACTTGGATGCCGACCAGTTCCAATCACTCGTTTCCTTGCGTCGAGGAGGATATCTTCCTTGAGATACGCTACCGAACGGTGACGGATACATCAAGCATTTATGCCGAAACGTGATGGACTAATAAACATAGTGCATGCATCGGTTGACAAACAAATAGTGCATGCATTTAAGATATGAGATAACAGCAAATATTGGCAGCTAATCGAGAGTCGAAGTGAGATGTCTCCCCTGCATCATTCATTACCATTCTTTTCCGCCTTCGATTTGCTCTATCTGATTAGGTATGTTTGGGGTATATCCTTTCTATCCGTCACGTCGGAGTCGTCTCATTGATTACGAGCCCAATCCAGTTCGGAATTGGGTGATCTGGGTGGAGTTCAATCTGGTCTACTAGACTTAGATCTTGATTTCGATTTCGATTTCGCTTTCTATCCGAACCTACCGATCCAAATGTCCCAATCTAATTATTAATTTATATGAGGAGCGAATCCGATGGTCGTCGAAGAACGTGGATTTGGGGGAAATTTGTGACCATCTGATCGCTATAAATAAACCCACACCTCCTTCCTGCTTCCAAAACTTTCGCTGCTCACACAGTTCCCCATCGGAGCTCCCTCCTCCTCCTCCTCCTCCTCCACCACCACCACCACCACCACCACCGTCTCTGCCATCGAGATGGACGTCCGCCGAAGGCTGCCTCCGAGCTCCGCCGCCGCCGCCCGGGCTCGTCGGCACGCCAAACCGGCGCCCACGAACCAGGTGCAGGCATCGGATGCCCTCCCCCTCCCGATCCGCCACACCAACCTCCTCTTCTCCGCACTTTTCGCTGCCTCCCTCGTCTTCCTCATGCGGCGGTGGCGAGAGAAGGTCCGCCTCTCCTCCCCTCTCCACGTCGTCGACCTCGCCGAGATAACTGCCATCGTCGGCCTGGTCGCCTCCCTCATTTACCTCATCAGCTTCTTCGGCATCGCCTTCGTCCAATCCATTGTCTCCTCCAACGACGAGGAGGACGACTTCATCCTCTCCCCCGCCGCCCCCGCTCCCACCCCGGCGCCGGCTCCCGCCCCCAAGCTCTGCTCCCTTCTCGGCTCCACCGATTCCGCCGAGAAGCTGCCCGAGGTCACCGCCGACGACGAGGAGATCATCGCCTCCGTCGTCGCCGGAAAGACCCCCTCCTACGTCCTGGAGTCGAAGCTGGGAGACTGCCGGAGAGCCGCCGGGATCCGGCGGGAGGCGCTGAGGCGGACCACGGGGAGGGCCATGGAGGGACTGCCGTTGGACGGCTTCGACTACGCCTCCATTCTCGGGCAGTGCTGCGAGCTGCCGGTAGGGTACGTGCAGCTGCCGGTGGGGATCGCGGGGCCGCTGCTTCTCGATGGAAGGCAGTACTACGTGCCCATGGCGACCACCGAGGGTTGCCTGGTGGCGAGCACCAACAGGGGCTGCAAGGCCATCATGGAGTCCGGAGGGGCCTCCAGCGTGGTGCTTAGGGACGGCATGACCAGAGCGCCTGCCCTGAGGTTGCCGTCGGCGAGGCGTGCAGCGGAGCTCAAGGCCTATATGGAGGAACCCAACAACTTCGAGACCATCTCCCTGATGTTCAACAAGTACTCCTTCTTTTGCCCCTTTAACGCAACGCAAACCTTATTATCGTGTTTCTTGGTCACGGGAACTGGAAAAACCATCGTCTATACCTCCCTACCTTTCAATGATAGCAGTTTTAATCCATGTTATTCTGATACTGAAAGAAATGTTCCACTTTATTCCTCATCCTTACTATTTTTCCACAAATTTCCACAGATCGAGCAGGTTTGCCAGGCTCCAGGATGTCCATTGTGCACTGGCCGGGAGGAATCTCTACATGAGATTCAGTTGCAGCACAGGAGATGCCATGGGGATGAACATGGTCTCCAAGGGTGTCCAGAACGTCTTGGACTATCTGCAGAGTGACTTCCCAGACATGGACGTGATCAGTATCTCTGGTGAGCGTCGTCCTCCCGTCCGGACCATCTTATCTTTCAGTCTCATCTCAGTATATTAGCATGTTTCACTTAGAATACGACACCCGTAGACTCTTACAGTTTTGTCCATTACATGTTTGAAGAAAAGCTTGGTGATCACCAGGGTTTCTTTTATCGATCCTACCTTGAAACTTTCTCAGTCGATTATTTGCTTGTGCATCCATGGTTACCTTCTTCGATGAGTCTGCCATGTGCCGAAAGTGATCTTTGCTCTAGTTGATCTGGTGGTGTATCCATGTGGGGATGCAAGACAGCAGCTGTTGGAATCATTGAGTGACCTGTCCATGTTGACCTTGAGATTTGGGGGATTCCAACTCATCATTCAGATGTTTTGAATTGAATCAAACAAATTTTGCCTTTTGTAATTAGCACGGATAGGGTTTATATCCGATAAGCATTTATCTTTCTTTTCGGCATGTTTAGGTAATTTCTGTGCCGACAAGAAGCCAGCTGCTGTGAATTGGATTGAAGGACGAGGCAAATCTGTGGTTTGTGAGGCGATCATAAAGGAGGAGGTGGTCAAGAAGGTTCTCAAGACGAATGTACCGGCATTGGTAGAACTCAACATGATTAAGAATCTTGCCGGATCTGCAGTTGCTGGAGCTCTCGGAGGATTCAACGCTCATGCCAGCAACATTGTCTCCGCAGTCTTCATTGCCACGGGCCAAGATCCTGCTCAGAATGTGGAGAGCTCCCACTGCATCACCATGATGGAAGCAACAAATGATGGAAAGGATCTCCATGTCTCTGTTACTATGCCGTCCATCGAGGTAATTCTCATGTCTTCTTTCCATTTGATCATTTTATGATTATTTTTGCTGTGTATTTATTGCTGATCTTGATCCATACATTGAACATCTCGTTGTCTATTTCTAGTTTATCATGTGCGTAAGAGGTTGTGATGCATATACTTACTTTTGAGGTTTATAATGAGACGTTTTTGCACTTAATTTTTCGTAGGTCATTTAGTTGGTGCTATCCATGTTTCATTAAATTTACTCCAGGCATCTTCTTGGTGACCACAATACTGATTGATTGAATTGAATTGATTTATTATGGTTCATCCCTATTGTGCTTTTAGTACGGGCATCTTCGTCTTTGCCTCCGTGGTCCGAGTTTTATACGATTGGTTCCGTATCACAAGTGTGCTCTACCCTAAAATATAATGCACATGTATATATATTTGCATTCGTAGATAGAAACAAAGGGGGTCACATGTAGTTGTACTGATAGCATAGTATGAGCGACTGTCTTTAACTTGTTCTACATGATATATGTATTACGTGTATATAAAGGTAGTATTTATTTGGTCTGTTCTACTCATGCTTGCGGCAGCCTTCCTCACTATTCTAGCTAAATGGAGCTTTTTGTGACAGCTTGTGTGACCAAACATAGGGAAATCAAACAATACTTAAGTTGTTGTTTTCTTGTGCCAACATTACAGGTGGGCACGGTGGGTGGCGGGACTCAGCTGGCCTCTCAGGCAGCCTGTCTGGACCTGCTTGGCGTGAAAGGTGCGAGCATGGAATCGCCCGGGGCCAATGCAAGGCTTCTGGCCACCATCGTAGCCGGTGCTGTCCTAGCTGGGGAGCTGTCCCTGATGTCGGCTCTTGCTGCGGGCCAGCTCGTGAAGAGTCACATGAAATACAACAGATCCGGCAAAGACCTCTCCAAACGTGTTCCATGAGACACCAGACATCCAGGCCTCAGATCTCTTTGGGTGGGCGACAATACCTCGTGACAGAAGAGGAGGGGAGGGGATGGGAGGTTAACGAAGAGCCAGGGAGCCTGTGAGTGGACTTGCAGTAGAACAACTGTTGTTTCTTCTTCTTTTCGGTGATGTATGTTTCGTGTTTGTTCAAATGCGTGACAGGAGGCAGGGCAGCTCCAGCTATTTCCCATGTGGTAGTAGTTGTGGCAAAGCATCATGGCTCTCTGTCTTCGCTTCTTCGCCTAATGTTCATTGCTACCATTGTTTCTGTCATGCTTGCAGTCTGTGGGAATAATCCTCGAAAATACACCTGTTGATCGACTCATGACTGGTTGCGTGGTGAAGGTTCTCTATTGATTGATGTGCCGGTGCTGCCATGTCTGTCATCCACATGCTCGGTGACTTTGGCGTTTGCAACAAGCTTGCACATGGTGTGTCGAGCCGAAGGATGTGTAAATTAAGAGACCAACGAAAGTGGAAAATTAAGAGAGGAGGAACCAAAGAGACGAGTTGAAGGATGTGTAGATGCGCTCATTTTACATTTTGAAATAATATAAAACTCCGATCACAACTAATAATAAAATAATACTTTTTAAAATTATTTATATTATAAACAGTAAAAGAACGATTTTTTAAAATATATTTTTGGTTTGGATTTTTTTAAAATAATATTTCCTTTTTTATTTTATTTTTTTCAAACGGGGATCCCTTATTCGAAAAATATTCAAATTGCTCATAAAAATAGGTACTTATTATTTTTCACTAGTTGATCTGTTCCAGTATCTTTGATTTGTTATAGCGTTTTGATTAGTACAATAAAAATACTATAAAATATTATAAGTAAAATAAAATCAAAATACACTAAAAATTATTTCATATATCATATTAGGATTCAAATTGGTATTTATAATAGTTTTAAAAAATCATCCAAATATGAATAAAAAATTAATTTATTATAGTAATATGACCATAATAATAAAAACACCGTAAACCCTATTTGAAAAATACTGTAAACGATTCAAATGGACTTCTAAACTCAATTAAAATATGATATCGTAATAACTTACGAGCAACGTTAATCAAAGATGCCACTTATAATATTTTTCAATAACATTTATCATGTTATCAATATATCAATAAGAATACTTATTAAAACTGATAAAAAAAAATTAAAATTTAAAACCGACATTGTTTTCAAGAAAAAAAAAAAAAAAGAGGGGGCACCGTTTGATTTGATAAAGACTCAAAATAAAAAAGAATAAACTATCCTGAGTTAATTTAAAATCGAATCCGAAAATCAATACATTAATATGCTTTTCCTCAATATCTCTTTCATATAAAATTTAAAGAATAACAAAATCCTACTGTTAAAAAGAATTTTTACCACGCCGATCTTTTGGACGGAGACACGTTGCGGGGTTATTTGGTCCATCCACGATCTATAAAAGTGATGCGAGCGACGACGGCTCAAACTGCACGGCTTTGGCCTCTTTCCGCTACATTAGTGGGGGAACGCCATGTGACCGCCACGTGCAACTCCAGCCCAAATGCGAATGCCGATACCCCGACACGTGAGATCCAACCCTTTTGTCGCTGCTATGCGTTTGGTCGGGGGATTTGATATGTTGATTCTTCGTCAACATTTCAACTTCCAAATAGTGTGAGTGAGTCGTAAATGGCGTACTGATTTCGCTGATGAATCTCAAGCATGGATGGGTTGGTGATGTACGAGTGAGATGTAACATTTGTGTTTGTCTGGACATGAGGACCTCACACCATTCACGACAATCGATTTTTGTTGTGCCAGCCAATTGACATTAACATAATAAATTATTAGAGTGGATTAAGAGGTAATTATTAGGCTGACAATCCATGAGTTTAGCCTATAGTGGGCTTTAACAGCCTATAGCCCACCTCCCTTTTTAGTTTAATCTTAGATCTAATAAGGAGGGTGTGGTGGGTGCGAGATTGAAGTAGAAAATTATAGCAACAGGGGCAGAAAACTATAGCAGCAACATTATTCAAAAAGTGAAAAAAATGATAGAAAAACAAGAGAAAAAGAAAAGAGAAGATGACAAGAATAACGTAGAGACTATTCTCAATCATCCAGGTAGTATTCTCATCTCAGGTTACTTAGAAGATTTTGGATATTGTGCATAATGATATAATCCTTGTATCCTAGTTATTCTCTTGTGATTATTTCTTGAATTTTGTGCAAGAGATTCCGAGATTTGCACATTCATTATTTTATAGTGGATTTTCTTTAGCTTGCCCCGTGATTTTTACCCTCACTTTGGAGGGGTTTTCCATGTTAATCTTGGTGTCATATTTGATTGTGATTTTCATTTTGCGTGTTACGGCCTATTTGTATTTATTCGTATATAAAAATTTGTTTCTCTTTTTTTATCACATCAACTGGTATTAGAGCAGGGTTTTGATGATTTAATTTTATATTCAAACATGGAGGTTGGAAGTGTTTCTCGCATGATTAGCTTGAATAGAAATAATTGGATGATATGAAAATCAAGAATGAAAGATCTTTTATATTGCAAAGACTTATATGGACCTTTAGCAAGAGGATAATACAAAGCCCGCAACTATGATAAATGATGATTAGAAGATGTTAGATCGAAAAACAATTGGGTTTATTCGATAGTGGCTCGATGACAGTGTCTTTCACTATGTTTCTACTGAAAGTTCTTCATATTCTCTTTGGAAAAAGTTGGAAAGTCTCTATGAAAGAAAAACAGCTGGTTACAAAGCTTTCTTGATTATAAAACTTGTAAACCTGAAATATAAAGAGGGTGCTTCTATTGCTGAGTATTTGAATTAAATGTAGAGTATCACTAACCAATTATCCTCTATGAAAATGTCTCTTGATGATTAGTTGCAAGCATTGTTACTTCTCAGTTCATTACTAGAAAGTTAGGAGACACTAATGGTTTCTCTTATTAATTCTACGCCAGATGGTGTTGTCACCATAAGTTAAGTAACAAATAGTTTGTTGAATGAGGAGTTAAGAAGAAAGAATTCAGTAATATCTTAAAATGATTCACAGTCACTTATCTTAGAGAACAGAGGAAAGTCAAGGTCCAAGGATAGAAGCAATTCACACATGGGTAGAAGCAAGTCAAGATCAAGAAATGATATTGTTTGCTATAATTGTGGTGAGAAAGGACATTACAAAAACCAATGCAAGCAATCTAAGAAGAGCAAGAAAACGGGAAAAGAAGTGGAGTTTACAAAGTCAAAAGATAATACTATAGCTATAGTACAGGGTGGTGATTATTTGATTTTGTCTCCTTCTAATGATATTTTTTCTTGAGTGGGTGATTGACATAGGTGCTTCTTATCATGCTACACCACGGAGGGAGTTTTTTGCTACCTACAGATCTGAAAATTTTAGTGTTGTCAAGATGGGCAACTATGATATGGCAAACATCATTGGCATAGGTGATATATGTTAGGAACGAGTCGACACTAAGAGGGGGGGGGGTGGTGAATTAGTGCAGCGGTAAAAACATCGGTTTAATAAAAATCTTCTTGCAATAAAAATTGATCTAAAAATTATATAATTGAAAGTGTATACGAGCATAGGCATAATAAAAGCATAATAAGGAAGAGAGGCAGTTTGCTATAAAAGTAAATTGCTCAAAATAAATGCAAACAGAGTTTATAGTCGTTCGGTCATCGTGACCTACATCCAGTCTCGATTCCTCCTCCGTTGAGGCCACCGACATCTACTATCAGTCTTCCTTTAAAAGGCGAAGACTAACCACCTTTTACAGCTCTTTCTCCTTTTACCAGGTTTAGGAGATAACCCTTACACCCCCACTTACTCCTCTCTCAAACTATTCTAACATTTAAAAGAAGGAGAGGAGTTCACACAGGATTACAGCATCATTTATTTCCCTTTTCACTCTCAATACTTGTGTATATTAACCAGAGATGAGATGGGTATTTATAGGCTTCAAGTTGATTCAAACTTAAAGCCTAAAAAGGTCTCATCCCAGGTTTCCCAGGTCTTGGTGGTACCACCGCCTAGAAGACTATGTCTGGGCGCTACCACTGCCTAGACTAGCGGTACCACCTCTTGAGACTACCACTAGGCGATACCACCGCCTGATATAGTCTCGAAGATTGTGCCACGACGGTGCCACTTGTTGGGTCATTGTTTGGGCCTTTCAATAGGCCCAACACAGTCTATACATGGGCCCAACTGGCCCCTAATTGGGTTGGCCTAATTCCAATCCTAATTATATGCTAACTACTAAATCTAAGGCAATTACTAAGCTAAATAAGTCCGTAAGTCTATGTTTCTTCTTACGAACTTCCGACGATCTCTTGGCGATGTTCCAACGGACTCCCGGCAAGCTCTTGGAGTTCACAACGATCTTCTTAGCAAGTTTCGACGAGCTTCTTTGGCAAGTTCTTAGACTTCTCGGTTAATTCCGACAGAACTTTCGATGAACGTCCGGACTTCCGACGAACTCTCGAACTCCCAACGAAATCGCGTCCTTAACTCTGAGACTTCATTTTACTTTATGCCTTGCTATCATAGTTAATCCTACACACATAAAACCTACTTCGATCTAGACATTTAATACTAAGCTAATCAGATATTGTTCGACATGTCATTGGTTCATCGACGCCTCGTCCGATTGCTCGGTGCATCGTCCTCTCTTGCAGCCTATTGCCCAAAAGGCCAGTTGACTTCCACAACTCCAATTTCCTTGGTGCAATATCCACTCTTCTTGGTCCGATGCTCGAACTCATTGCCCGAAGCCTTCTATCAATACGTCGACCGATCTTTCAACTCGATATCCAATCTTCTGACATGTTTTTCTCTGACCCAACATAATTCTTCCTACTTTAATTGTCTCTCCCTGATCGATGCATCCTATGTCACTCCAAATGTAGATTAAATCATAAACACTATCAATTGGTTTCATCATCAAAATCTAAGATTCAATAATCTCCCCCTTTTTTATGATGACAATCAATTGATGACGGAGTTAACCTTAACTCCCCCTATCAATATGTCATATTGATAGAACTCTTGGATTCAAAAATCTAACAACATGTTATCATAAACTTATGCATAACATCATCGTACTTCTCCCCCTTTATCATCAACAAAAAGAGAAGTTCAACTATCAAGTGTTTAAGACATATTACAATTCAAATCATTGCATTATAAATATAATCTTCAGTTTTATCACCATGCAAGCTAGTAAAAATTTGAGTTTTACAAGTTTGTAAATTTTGCTATATGTGCAAGTTTAGCATGTTTTGCTTCTTGAGATAGGCAAGATAGCACTTCTTGGTGATGTTTAAGATAGCAAGTTCTACATCATGCAAGCTAGTAAATCTTACAACATTTTAGAACATGCAACCTAGCAAAATTTTATATCATTTTAAAAGATGTAAGCTTGTAATATTTGAGATGTTCAAGAAAGCAACTTTTGCTTCTTGAAATATGTAAGTTAGCAATCTTTGCTTCTCCTTGAAGATGTACAAGCTAGTAATTCTTGCTTCTCTTTTGAGTTGGGTAATCTAGCAATTTTTGGATATGCAAGCTAGTAAGGTAGCAAGTTTTACATTAAGTAAGCTAACACATTTTGCACCATGCAAGCTAGCAAATTTTACATAATTTTAGAACAAGCATAGCTAGTTCTTTCTCCTCCTTTGTCATTGTAAAAAAGAAGGGAAGAAATACGATTTTATAATTCTTTTCCCTTTACAATAATTTTTAAATCATGACAAAGGATAAATAACAAAGATGAAAAATTAAGTCATGAATGTCAAAATAATTTTTCATCATGAATATTTCATCATTGCATGCATCATTATCAAGAAGTATTACATGCATAATTTCAAATCATCATTCAAAATTACATTAATATTTTAATCATTATTTCAATTATAAAAAATAAAAGATCAAGTCTAAAATTCGAGAAATCAAGAGAAACCATGATTCATTTTAACAAATCTCCTCTTAAATAATTAACGAAAAGAATTCTTAGGAGATCATGATATAGATAAAATGTATTTAATCTTATAGGATAACAAGATCTCAATTCATGCATATAAAATCTCTCAATTCATTATGAATCATAAAAATTATAATTTTGAAAAATCATGATTCATTTAGATAGTAGATAGTAAAAAAAAACAAGGAGAAAATGATCTTAATTCATAGAAAGATTTCAAGTATCAAATATCGAGAAATCAAAATGATGATTCATATAAAAATATATCACAAGTTATAATCAAGAGAAAAATCATCATTTATCTTCAAATCATTCAACTTGTTAAATCAACAAAGTAACTTTTAAGATATTCATAAAAATGATACAAATAGATTCATCAAAATCAATAAGATAGAGAATTTTTTTTTTATAAATATTTTCCTCGTTTTAGTTATTTCAATTTAAGTGATTAATTTCAATAAGCATGCTCAAGTTTTTCGTATGAAAACCATACATCATGGTTTAAAATCGAAAGAGTAAATATCATTATTGAAATCATCAAGATCAATAAACCATAAATTACCCAAAAATCATCATTGCTTCAAATCATCATACATAATTTAAATATAAAATCGTCAAGCATGATACTTACATTATTTCATATAAGTATACCCTTTTCATTTATGCCAAATCAAAATATGCATCATTTTTAAAACCGAAAAAGCAACTTTCATTACGGTACAACCGATAAGCCATAAATCACAAAAATCATCATGCATAATTTTAAAATATAAATTTATTAAGCATGATCATTATGTATAAAATAAAATCATCAATTATGGTATCAAAATATTTAATATTTTCATTACATCATTAAACATATAATTTTCATAATTATTTTTAAAATTAACTAGAAAAAGAAAAGCATGATCCCCAATTTTTTTAATATTTTCATTACATTATTAAACATATAATTTTTAAGAAAAATAATATTTCTAAACTAAATTAAAAATAACTCATGAAAAGCATCATGTAATTTTGAAGTAAACTAAGGGGATTTTGATTACCTCATCGTCGAAAGCCGTTAAGGCGTAGTTTGTCACCTCGCCTTTGTTGGTTTGTTCTTCATCGGTTTCCTCCTCATCATCGGATGAGCTCGATTCATTCCAAAGTGCTTCCCTCTTCTTGCATTCATAGCAAGTAGTTGCATTCTTTTTGTTCTTTAATTTTTGTTTCGTGAACTTTTTAAATTTCATGATGAGGAGTTCAAGTTCACCATCACTTGAGCTTATGCTCGAGTGGTCTTCAATTGTTCTAAGTCTGAAATCTTTCCTGTTCTTTGGAAGGTTGTCCTCAAGTTTGTTTTGTGCCACATTGGTCATTTCGTAGGCCATTAAAGACCCGATAAGTTCTTTGAGTGGAAACTTGTTTAAGTCTTTTGCCTCTTGTATGTTAGTTACTTTTGAATTCCAATTCTTATGAAGAGAATGTAAAATTTTGTTTACAAGTTCAAAATCCAAAAAACTTTTACCAAGTGTTTTTAAACCATTGACAACATCCGTAAAATGGGTGTACATGTCTCCAATGGTTTCGCTTGGTTTCATATGATACAATTCGAAGTCATGCATTAAAAAATTAATCTTCGAAACTTTTACTCTACTAGTGCCTTCATGTGTAGTTTCAAGAATGTACCGAATATCAAAAGTTATTTCGCAAGTAGAAACATGATTGAATTCATTTTTATCTAAGGCGCAAAACAAAGCATTCATAGCTTTCGCATTTAAAGAAAAAAAGTCTTATTCTCCAACTCATTTTAATCGTTCATTGGAAGAGAAGACTTTTGAAAACCAAATTCGACTATATTCCATAAATCAAGATTCAACGAAAGCAAGAAAACTCTCATTCGAGTTTTCCAATATATGTAGTTCGTCTCATTGAACATGGGAGGACGAATAAGAGAGTGACACCTTTGAAAGCCGAAAAGAGCCATTTCTCTTGGGTGTTAAACCAAATGAGAAATGAACGTGGCTCTGATACCAACTGTTAGGAACGAGTCGGCACTAGGAGGGGGGGGGGGGGGGGGGGTTGAATTAGTGCAGCGGTAAAAACGTCGGTTTAATAAAAATCTTCTTGCTATAAAACTCGATCTTGAAAATGTATACTTGAAAGCGTATACAAGCGTAGGCATAGTAAAAGCACAGTAAGGAGGAGAAGTAGTTTGATATAAAAGTAAATTGCTCAAAGTAAATGCAAACCGAGTTTATAGTGGTTCGGTCGTCGTGACCTACATCCACTCCCGATTTCTCATCCATCGAGGCCACCAACATCCACTATCGGTCTTCCTTCAATAGGTGAAGACTAACCACATTTTACAGCTCTTTCTCCTTTTACCGGGTTTAGGAGATAACCCTTACACCCCCACTTACTCCTTTCTCAAACTATTCTAACACTTAGAAGAAGGAGAGGAGTTTATATAAGATTGCTGCAGTGTTTCTTTCTTTTTTCACTCTCAATACTTGTGTATATTAACTAGGGATGAGAGGGGTATTTATAGGCTTCAAGTTAATTCAAACTTGGAGCCTAAAAAGGTCTCATCCTGGGTCCTAGCGGTACCACTACCTGTGCTGGGCGGTACCATCGCCTGCAGCACTGACACTAGGTGGTACCACTACTTTGAAGATTATGTCTAGGTAGTACCACCGCTTGTGCTGGGCGGCACCACTGCTTGTAGCACTGACACTAGGCAGTACCACCACCCAGTCTGGTGATACCATCGCTTGGAAGACTGTGTCTGGGCGGTACCACCGCTTGACACTGCCATTGGGTGGTACCATCGCCTGACACAATCTCAAAGATTGTGCTACGATGGTGCCACTTGTTGGGTCACTGTTTGGGCCTTTTATTGGGCCTAACACAGTCCATTCATGGGCCCAACTGGCCCCTAATTGGGTTGGCCTAATTCCAATCCCAATTATGTGCTAACTATGAAATCTAAGACAATTACTAAGCTAAACAAGTCTGTAAGTCCAGGTTTCTTCTTGCGAGCTTCCGGTGATCTTCCGGCGAACTTCCGACGATCTCTTGGTAATGTTCCAAAGGACTCTCGGCAAGCTCTTGGACTTCATGACGATCTTCTTGGTGAGTTCCAATGAGCTTCTTTTGCAAGCTCCTATACTTCTCGCTTAATTCCTGTAGAACTTCCGATGAACGTTCGAACTTCTGACGAACTTTCAAACTCCCAATAAAATTGCATCCTTGACTCCAAGACTTCATTTTTCTTTATGCCTTGCTATCATAGTTGATCCTATACATATAAAACCTACTTCAATCTAGACAATTAATACTAAGCTAATCAGATGTTGTCCGGCATGTCATTGGTTCATCGACGTCTCATCCGATTGTTCGGCGCATTGTCCTCTCTTATGGCCTATTGCCATAATGGTGAGTTGACCTCTGCAACTCTGATTTCCTTGGTGCAATATCCGCTCTTCTTGGCCCGATGCCCGAACTTATGGCCCGAAGCCTTTTGTCGATACGTCAACCGATCCTTCGGCTCGACGTCCAATCTTCTAACATGTTTTTCTCTAGCCTAACATGATTTTTCCTTCTTTAATTGTCTCTCTCTGATCGAAGCATCCTGCGTCACTGAAAACACAGATTAAATTATAAACACTATCGATTGGTTTCATCATCAAAATCTGATATTCAATAATATCCACATAAAGACCAATCTTGGCTGCAAATTAGTGCTTAAGGATGTCAGACATGTGATTAACTTGAGGCTAAATTTAATTTCAATTGTAAGACTAGATGATGAATAATATAATAGCAGATTTCATAGAGGACAATGAAAGCTCAGTAAGAGTTCTCTAATTGTGACTAGTGGAAAGAAATGTCACACTTTATATAGGTTGTATGCCAAACTTGTGGTGAGCAGTTAAATGCTACAAAAAAAGACTTCAGCATAGAGTTGTGGCATAAGTGATTGGGACATATGAGCGAGAAGGGGCTACAAGCTCTTTTCAAGATAGAGGTATTGTTAGACCTTATAGGTACATATATGAACCTTTGTATTGATTGTTTGGTTGGTAAATAATATAGAGTTTCATTTACTAGTCCTACTTTATCTAGAAAAATGCATGCCTTAGATCATGTTTATATAAATGTATGTGGTCTTTTGAGGACAACAACTCATGGTGGACTTTATTTTGTCATTTTTATAGATCATTTTTCCAAGAACGTTTGAGCCTATGCTATGAAGACCAAAGATCAGGTTATTAATATCTTCAAAAAGTTTTATGCCAAAGTTGAAAGGGAGACAGAAAGGTAATTGAAATGTATAAGATCAGATAATGGTGGTGAATACACAGAATTGTTTAATTATTGTTTCAGGTCATATGACATCCAACATAAGATGATAGTTCCTAGTACACCTCAGCATAATGCAATTGTAGAGAGGATAAATTGCACCATCATGGAAAAAATCAGATGTATGCTTTCACAGGCCAAGCAACCCAAAAAGTTTTGGGATGAGGCTTTAAGGATTGTAGTTGATTTGATCAACTTGTCACCATGTAAATGTTAGGAAATCTTTAGGGGCGACATCACATGCGCAGCGAAAGAACATAAAACAAAATCCCCTGTTCTCAAATAGATGTTCATCGTCGTGCAAAAATTGGTACGCAAAATCCGTAAAATAGAAAACTGCTAAAGATTGTGTTACCTTAGGAGATCGTATATCCCTGAATCCCTGTAGATCTCTAGGAGAGGGTGAAGGAGGTCAAGCATCCTCCTCTCTAGCGGTGATCCACACAATAGGGCTACGACGACGCTCCTCAAAACTCTAGGCCTACTCTGAGATGGAGAGAGGGAGGAGAATAGGAGAGGCAAGCAAAAACTCTAGTGAGGAGGATATCCAATAATCTCTCATGGGCTTTTATTAGATCTTATCAATGGGATCCAAAAATTCAGGGGCTTATTGGATATCCAATAAGATAGGGGGTCCAGCGGATATCTCATATTCGAACCTCTACTCATCGTAACACCTACCATATGTGTGTTACCCTCTAGGTCCAATATCGAGCTAGCCGTGAGTCATGCCTATTAGAACTTCTTCTGGCTTAGTGAATTATTATCTCCATAATAATTCACTCGACTCATCGACTGTGAACGTACTAGGCCACTACGCCGCATTCCCTAGACGATACAAGGGAATCCAATCCATTAGATTGGTCTGTCCTCAGTTACCATGTACCTATAGTCTCTCATCCATCTAATATCCTAAAGATCATATACCAGACATGGTGCTGTCAAACCCATACGACTTCTACTCGAGTCTTGCTCTAATTAGATTCTCTTGGAGAACTCTTTCTCTCTCAATCCGAATGACCATGGCTAGGGATTTGTCTGAGCAAGAATACATGAGATATTCCTCTCATGACACCGAGAGTGGATGATCCTCTATCGACACTCAATAGCCCTCTTAAGGTTGACTACCACTCCCAATGACTGGCTGTGCTAGATCTAAGACATCCAAACCTATAAGTCTGGTATCAAAGAGTAGAGCACTCATACAGGATATCCTTTGTGTCTTAAGTCTAAGGGCCAGATACACCACTAGGACTACGGAATCGTTGTTTGACAATAAGGCATCATCAACTATCTAGCATTCCATAAGCGAATTAATCAGTGGATATATACCCATTCAATGAGCACCTGTACTGTATCCCTAGTGTCCCCACACGAGTAGCTTTGAGACCAGCTATATCCATCATATGGACGGGTATATAGCACACCAGTTTGTCTAGTTATCTTGATGTCCCTCTCGAGTAACCTATAACCGGGATTATTTAGGATTTATGTTTAAAGATAAATCGGTCTCATTATTGTGATCTCATCACGATTTGATTCCTATTGCACAGATCTAAGGACATCACAATATATACATGCATATATGTAATAGTCAATATAAAGTGATAAATACTAAAATATAATAAGCAAAATGACTGCGTGTTAAGTCACACATGCCATCACAGACGTGATTTGCTTGCTTGGTACTTATGACTAGCAATCTCCCACTTGACCTAAAGTCAATCACCTATGTGTCTAATCCCCATCAGACCCCTATGATGCTAAAAGATAATTTGAGATAATGACTTTGTTAGTTGATCTGCAATGTTATCTTCGGATGAAACTCTTTCCACTCCTATATCTCCTCGGGTCACGATCTCTCTGATTAGGAAGAACTTCCTCAGAGCACTTCTGATGAGACCTAGGTTCCTTCACTTGAGCAATCGCCCCGTTGTTGTCACAATATAAGGAAATCAGCTTCTCGCTACCCGGCATGACTCCCAGATCTGTGATGAACTTCTTCATCCAAACTCCCTCCTGCTACAGCAATGTACTTTACCTCTATGGTCAAGTTAGTAGTAGTATCTTGCTTGGAACTTTTCCAGCACACTGTTCTTCCATTCAAGGTGTACATATACTCCGAATTAGACTTGCTATCATTGACATTAGACTGAAAATTTGAGTCTGTGTAGCCTTCAACCATAAGGCTACTACCTCTATATACTAGTAAAAGATCCTTAGTTCTTCTCAAGTACTCAAGGATACACTTTATTGCTTTTCAGTGCTCCAAGCCTGGATCCGCCTGATACCTGCTCGTGACACTCAGAGCATGCGCTATATCAGGCCTAGTACATATCATGACATACATGATAGACCCTATCATTGAGACATAAGATATCATATCCATGTTCGTCCTTCTTTAGGAGTCTTTGGGGACATACTCCTTGAAAGCGATATCCCATGTCTCATCAATTTGAGACCTCTCTTGGAATTTTCTATGCCAAACCTTTTGACAATGGTTTCTACATACTTGGACTGGGACAAGTAAAGCATCCTCTTAGATCTATCTCTATAGATCCAAATCCTTAAGATATAGGATGCTTTCCTTAAGTCCTTTATGGAGAAGTGTCTAGATAATCAAGTCTTTACTATGGATAGCATTCCTACATTATTCCCAATGACCAGGATGTCATCTACATATAACACAAAAAAGGAGATTACGCTCCCACATACCTTCTTGTACACACAAGGCTTATCTACGTTCTTGACAAAGTCATAGGATCTGATTGTCTCATCAAATATTATGTTCCAACTTTGGGAAGCTTGCTTTAGTCCATAAATGGATCTAAGCAACCTGCACACCTTATCTGGGTAGTCCTTAGACATGAATCCCTCGGGTTGTATTATATACACCTTCTCCTCGAGGTTCCCATTGAGGAATGTGGTTTTCACATCCATCTGCCAGATCTCATAATCATAGTGTGCTGTAATAGCCAATAGAATTCGGATGGATTTTAGCATTGCTATGGGTGAAAATGTTTCGTCATAGTCAATACCTTGCCTTTGACGATACCCCTTAGCCACTAGCCTTGCTTTATAGGTCTCTACCTTTCCATCTACTTCGATCTTTTTCTTAAAGATCCATTTGCAACCGATGGATACAATACCCTCGGGTGCCTCAACTAGGTTCCAAACCTTGTTGGAGTATATGAAATCCATCTTAAAATTTATGGCTTCTTGCTACTTTCTGGAGTCTATACTCATAATAGCCTTCTCAAAGGTCTAATGATCAATATCCTCAACATCATCTCCTCTAATATGTCCCACATATCTCTCAGGAGGATGGGATACTCTGTCGGATCTACGTAAAGTTGGAACTTGTATATTTGGTACCTGAACAGACTCGGGCTGTTTGGTGGTGCTTGAGCTAGTTTCTCCAACCTCGTACAACTCCATCTTGCTTCCACTGTCTCTGCCAAGAATGTGTTCCTTCTGTTAGGAACAAGTCGGTACTAATAAGGGGGGGGGGGGGGGGGGGGGGTGAATAAGTGTAGCAGTTAAAAATGTCGGTTTCGGAAAATCCTTTCGTACGATAAAATCGAACTAAAAAATGCTTAACTTTGAAAATGAACTAAGAGCGTATCGAAGGCAGTTTGCGGTTAATGTAAATTGCAAGAAGTAAATACAAACCAAAGAACACGCCAATTTTATAGTGGTTCGATCGTCATGACCTACATCCACTCTGCCGATTCCTCTTCCATCGAGGCCATCGACATCCATTATCGATCTTCCTTTAATAGGCAAAGATCAACCTCCTTCTTACACCCCTCTTCTCCTTTTCACAGGTTTAGGAGACAATTTTTGTAAGCACTCACTCCTCCTAAACAGAATTCTAAACTTAGACTAGAGAACGGGATTTCTTAAGTGATTGCAATAGCGTTTCTTCACTTTTAAACTCTCTATGCTTGTGTATCTTAACTAGGAATGAGAGGGGTATTTATAGGCTTCAAGTTGATTCAAAATTTGAGCCTAAAAACATCTCATCCTGGGTTTCCTGGGTACGGGCGGTACCACTGCTTATGCTGGGCGGTACCACCGCTAGTGTCAGTCTGACATTGAATTGTGACAGTATAGACTATGCTTATTATATTTATTAATTAAATATTTTATAAAAATAATGTCATCTTTTAACATAATGCTTATACTTTATGTAACAATCTAAGATTGTTACATGGTAAGTTGAAAAAAATCTATTCCACATCTTTCAAGTACATAAATATAATTGAGAGAGGAATAAGCATCTCTTTTGTAAATTGGCTAATAATCCTTTAGTCATCCAATACTTTATGCTCTTTTTGTGATCAATTACATGAGGCATGGTTCTAAACTCTACACATAGAAATCTTATTTGAAAATAGAACCAATTTATTTTTTTTAATGATCAACTTTCTTGTAATTTCTGAAAATCTAAACATGGTGCAAAAATTCTCACTCTTAGAAATTATAATTTGAATAATATCTAGTTTACCTTATAAATGAACCAAGTTGATGATCCTCTTCGTAAAAGTTAAAAGTATCAAAATGTGGATGAAATTATTGTCAATTTTATTTATTGGAGATGTTTGTTCATTATTTTATATCAGAAGCACAAAACATTTTAATTTGAGTCATAATATGATGTTATCATGATTTTAAACAAGTATGGAAAAGTTAGAAATATTTGTAAAAAACCATCTTTCATTTTATGTTAATTTGTTTCCCTCATGCTAAATAACAAAGATGAATTTTAATAATTAATTGTATAAAGGTGTGAAATAAAAAGTCAAACATAATCAAAATCTAAGAAGACAAATTTGATATTTTATTAAAATATATTAAATATTTGTTTTGCCAACATTGACATTACAATCACTTAAATTTCATGATGAGCAAATTCTAATGCTCTAAGATTATTTTATTATAGGTAACATATACTGTATTGAGAGTTTCTTTTTATAGAAATGTTTCGATTTAGTAAATGCTAGTGACTTGAACTGAGAATTTGTTCATTTAACTAGTGACTACGCTGTTCATTATTAAAACCTAGTAGCTAATAATATACTTGTACTTTAATAGAGTTAGTGTTATGTACATTGGTTTGCATTTGTAAAGAAAATTGAAAATCTACCCCTATTACAAGAATTACATATTTACAACAATAAACTATATAATTGAATAATATCAAAAAATATATATCTATATTATTGGAAAAATTCTACAACATAATAATATAACTTGATTTCATGTGGTAACAGTGATGTTAAAACTTCTTTTCTTATAAACTTGGTTGTTTGTATTTCTAGAAATAGAAAGAGAGGATTCTTTGATATAATAATACTTGTCATGATTATGGACAAACTATAACTGCTCAAAATTTATATTTATAATTTCATTTGAGTCATTTTTTTCTCAAGTTGACATCTAACCATATCAATTTTATCGATAGTATTAGAAACTTTTATTTTATCATTTTTTATTCATCACATATTATGATAATGATAATCATCACATATCAATTTTATTCATCACATATTCATCCGTAACAATTGTCTCTTTGATAGCAATGTCTAGTAAAATATTTTGAAAGAAGATCTAAATTTTAATAATCATATGATATTATCTAAAATATTGAATAATATAGCATAATTAGTTAAAAAAAGCTATCTTGATGGCATTAAAAAAACTAGACAAATTTTCACAAACCACTTATTTTTATAGTCTACATTAAAGTCAACTTGGTAATATTAATCATAAGTTTTAACATCGAAACATGCATAATGCGTGATCGTATATTATTCTAAATATCTTAAGCAAGTGAAACTATACTATTACTAATATAAGATTTTAGCCAACTATTCTAATTCTCAAGATGATGTTGGAGTAATTTTTTTATATGCTAGTGCAAAAAATTGTATTGTCGTTAAAAGAAGGAAGATCTTTAGGCCAATAAGAAGTTGTCTTCATGATGGATTAACATTTCATTATTCATAAAAAAATAAATTTTGTATTATTGAAGTAATGTGTAAATGAATGAATTATTCATCACAAGAGCAAGGCAATATAAAGATTAGGGTCAATTGAATTTTATGCATAAGGCTATATTATTTTAATACTTTTCATATAAACTGAAATCTTCATTGTATGTAGCAACTTCCATAGTATCTAATAATGTATAAAATGGAAGAAGTGAAATGTGTAAAAGTTGAATAAAGAATCGTGTCATCATACAATTTATAAACTATGCTTGTTATATCCATAAAGTAAATATTTTATAAGAATATTATCATCTTTTAACATGATACTTATAGTTTATATAACACTATTAAGCTGTTATGACATGATACTTATTCTAGTGAAGAAGTGAAGAATTGACAAAATTGTATAAAAATCTAAAATGACACAATTATATTAAGATTTTATAAAACTTTAGTTTTGCCTACTCTAAGATTATAATCACTTAAAGTTCAGGATGAGTTTATTTTAATGGTTCATGCTAGTTTATCATTGGCAACTGATAAGGTATTTATACTTCCTTTTTATAGCAATGTTTCAACTCATTACTAGCTAGTGGTTTGAAATTAAAATTTTTTAATTTAACTACTATGTAAGTTATTCATTACTAAAATATAAGAGATTAGAATAATGTTGTAATATAATGGAGTGAGGATTTTGTGTGTTGGTATACTTTTTTAGTGGCAATTGGAACTCTAATCGGCTCTCACAAAATGTCAATTTATGCCAATAGACTATATAATTAAATAATATTGAGAAACAATACATTATATTAGAACAATTATATAATATAATGACATAACTATATTTTATGTGGTAATAGTTATATCTAACATTCTTTTCAAGAAAACATAGAGCCGATAGTTATAATAATGCTTTTGACGGATTAAAGTTAATATTTAAAATTTCATTTGGGTTATCTTTTCTACAAGCTCACATTTAACCATTTCAATTTTATCGATAATATTTGAGAGACATGTATTTTAATAATCTTTAGTTCATCTCGAAGTAAAATAATGACATCGCATAATGCAGTACAGTTTATTGTTTATGATATTAAGACAATGAGCCTATAGATGTATAGGGACTACAGGATTATGTAGAGGAGGAATGATAAAAGGTTTTATATCGAATGATTTGATGTCATCTCCAACAATAGCCTCTTTGATAGCAATGGCTAAAGAACAAAATTAATTCAATTAGTAAAATATTTTGAAATAATATCTAAATTTTAATAAGCATACGAAGCAATAAAAACTATTGTCGAATATAGCAAAATTAGTTAAAGAAACAAGCTTTTAGATTTGCATGAAAAGAATTGAAGATAACACTTCCTGTAACATATTTCCTATATGGTCCACATTTATCAGAACTTGGTGTTATTTATCATTAGTTTTAATATCAAAACTAAAATAATGTTGGATCATATGTTATTTCAAATATTATAAATAAATAAATAATTATTACTACTGACCTAAGATTTCTACCAACTCTTCTAATGTTGAAGATGATGTTGGAGCAAGCTTATTAGATACTACCGGAAAAAATTGCATTGTCATTAAGATGACGAAGACAATCAGGGTAATGAGAAGTTGCCTTAGAAACATGATGGGCCAACACTTGATTATTTGTAAAAAAAAATTTATAATATTGAAGCAATATATGTTGATGGATGAATTGTTCATCACAAGAGTGTGTTGCTTTAAAGATTATGATCAATTAAACGTTAAGCATAAGGATTTAGTTTTTTGAAACTGACTATTGTCGTCTAGAAACTGAAATCTTTATTGTATATTGTAACTTTCTTTGTATGCAATAACATATCTCATGGTAGAAGGGAAATTAATATAAATTAAATAAAGAATTGTGACCTTATACACTATTCTTGTTATATTTATTAATTAAATATTTTATAAAAATAATGTCATCTTTTAACATAATGCTTATTCTTTATGTAACAATCTAAGATTGTTGCATGGTAAGTTGAAAAAAATCTATTCCATATCCTCAAGTGCATAAATATAATTGAGAGAGGAATAAGCATCTCTTTTTAACTTGGCAAGTAATCCTTTAGTCATCCAAAACTTTATGCTCTTTTTGTGATCAATTACACGAGGCATAGTTCTAAACTCTACACATAGAAATCTTATTTGAAAATAGAACCAATTTAATTTTTTTGACGATCAACTTTCTTGTAATTTCTAAAAATATAAACATGGTGCAAAAATTCTCACTCTTAGAAATTATGATTTGAATAATATCTAGTTTACCTTATAAATGAACCAAGTTGATGATCCTCTTCGTAAAAGTTAAAAGTATCAAAATGTGGATGAAATTATTGTCAATTTTATTTATTGGAGATGTTTGTTCATTATTTTATATCAGAAGCACAAAAAATTTTAATTTGAGTCATAATATGATGTTATCATGATTTTAAACAAGCATGACAAAGTTATAAATATTTGTAAAAAACAATCTTTCATTTTATGTTAATTTGTTTCCCTCATGCTAAATAACAAAGATGAATTTTAATAATTAATTGTATAAAGGTGTGAAATAAAAAGTCAAACATAATCAAAATCTATGATGACTAATTTGATCTTTTATTAAAATATATTAAATATTTGTTTCGACAACTTTGACATGACAATCACTTAAATTCCAAGATGAGCAAATTCTAATGCTCTAAGATTATTTTATTATAGGTAACTTATACTGTATTGAGAGTTTCTTTTTATAGAAATGTTTCGACTTGGTAAATACTAGTGACTTGAACTGAGAATTTGTTCATTTAACTAGCGACTACGTTGTTCATTATCAAAACCTAGTAGCTAATAATATAATTGTACATTGGTTTGCATTTGTAAAGGAAATTGAAAATCTACCCCTATTACAAGAATTACACATTTACAAAAATAAACTATATAATTGAATAATTTCGAAAAAAATATCTATCTTGTTGGAAAAATTCTGCAACATAATAATATAACTTGATTTCATATGGTAACAGTGATGTTAAAACTTCTTTTCTTATAAACTTGGTTGTTTCTATTTTTAGAAATAGAAAGATAGCATTCTTTGATTTAATAATACTTGTCATTATTATGGACAAACTATAACTGCTCAAAATTGATATTTATAATTTCATTTGGGTCATTTTTTTCTCAAGTTGACATCTAACCTTATCAAATTTACCAATAGTATTAAAGACTTTTATTTTATCATTTTTTATTCATCACATATTACGACAATGATAATGCATAATTCATTTAAATTTATTTTTTTATGATATTAGAAAAAATTAGCTCAAGGAGATATAAGGGGTACTGGATTATAACGGAGAGTTATGATTAATTGTTTAATATCAATAGATCTGATCTCATCCATAACAATTGCCTCTTTGATAGCAATGTCTAGTAAAATATTTTGAAAGAAGATCTAAATTTTAATAATCATATGATATTATCTAAAATATTGAATAATATAGCTTAATTACTTGTATAAAAAAGCTATCTTGATGGCATTAAAAAATCTAGACAAATTATCACAAACCACTTATTTTTATGGTCCACATTGAAGTCAACTTGGTGCTATTAATCATAAGTTTTAACATCGAAACATGTATAATGCATTATCGTATATTATTCCAAATATCTTAAGTAAGTGAAACTATATTATTACTAATATAAGATTTTAGCCAACTATTCTAATTTTCATGATGATGTTTGAGCAATCTTTTTATATGCTTCTGCAAAAAATTACATTGTCGTTAAAAGAAGGAAGATCTTTAGGCCAATAAGAAGTTGTCTTCGAAACGTGATGGATTAACATTTCATTATTCATAAAAAAATAAATTTTATATTATTGAAGTAATGTGTAAATGGATGAATTATTCATCACAAGAGTGAGGTAATATTAAGATTAGGGTAAATTGAATTTTATGCATAAGGCTATATTATTTTAACACTTTTCATATAAACTGAAATCTTGATTGTATATAGCAACTTCCGTAGTATCTAATAATGTATAAAATGGAAGAAGTGAAATGTATAAATGTTAAACAAAGAATCATTTCATCATACAATTTATAAACTATGCTTGTTATATTCATAAAGTAAATATTTTATAAGAATATTATCATCTTTTCACATGATACGTATAGTTTATATAACACTATTAAGCTGTTATGACATGATATTTATTCCAGTGAAGAAGTGAAGAAGTGACAAAATTGTATAAAAATATAAAATGACACAATTGTATAAAGATTTTACAAAACTTTAGTTTTGCCTACTCTAAGATTATAATCACTTAAAGTTCAGGATGAGTTTATTTTAATGGTTCATGATAGTTTATCATTGGCAAATAATAAGGTTTTTATACTTCCTTTCTATAGCAATGTTTCAACTAATTACCAACTAGTGACTTGAAATTAAAATTTTTTAATTTAACTACTATGTAAGTTATTTATTACTAAAATATAAGAGCTTAGAATAATATTATAATATAATGGAGTGAGGATTTTGTGTGTTGGTCTACTTTTATAGTGGAAATTGAAACTCTAACACGCTTTCACAAATTGTTCATCACAAGAGTGAGTTGCTTTAAAGATTATGATCAATTAAACGTTATGCAAAAGGATTTAGTTTTTTGAAACTGACCATTGTTCTCTAGAAACTGAAATCTTTATTGTATATTGTAACTTTCTTTGTATGCAATAACATATCTCATAGTAGAAGGGAAATTAATATAAATTAAATAAAGAATTGTGACCTTATACACTATGCTTGTTATATTTATTAATTAAATATTTTATAAAAATAATGTCATCTTTTAACATAATGCTTATACTTTATGTAACAATCTAAAATTATTGTATGGTAATTTGAAAAAAATATATTCCACATCCTCAAGTACAAAAATATAATTGAGAGAGGAATAAGCATCTCTTTTGTAAATTGGCTAGTAATCCGTTAGTCATCCAATACTTTATGCTATTTTGTGATCAATTACACGAGGCATGGTTCTAAACTCTACACATAGAAATCTTATTTTAAAATTGAACCAATTTAATTTTTTTGACGTTCAACTTTCTTGTAATTACTGAAAATCTAAACATGGTGCAAAAATTCTCACTCTTAGAAGTTATGATTTGAATAATATCTAGTTTACCTTATACATGAACCAAGTTGATGATCCTCTTCGTATAAGTTAAAAGTATCAAAATGTGGATGAAATTATTGTCAATTTTATTTATTGGAGATGTTTGTTCATTATTTTATATCAGAAGCACAAAAAATTTTAATTTGAGTCATAATATGATGTTATCATGATTTTAAACAAGCATGACAAAGTTATAAATATTTGTAAAAAACAATCTTTCATTTTATGTTAATTTGTTTCCCTCATGCTAAATAACAAAGATGAATTTTAATAATTAATTGTATAAAGGTGTGAAATAAAAAGTCAAACATAATCAAAATCTATGATGACTAATTTGATCTTTTATTAAAATATATTAAATATTTGTTTCGACAACTTTGACATGACAATCACTTAAATTCCAAGATGAGCAAATTCTAATGCTCTAAGATTATTTTATTATAGGTAACTTATACTGTATTGAGAGTTTCTTTTTATAGAAATGTTTCGACTTGGTAAATACTAGTGACTTGAACTGAGAATTTGTTCATTTAACTAGCGACTACGTTGTTCATTATCAAAACCTAGTAGCTAATAATATAATTGTACATTGGTTTGCATTTGTAAAGGAAATTGAAAATCTACCCCTATTACAAGAATTACACATTTACAAAAATAAACTATATAATTGAATAATTTCGAAAAAAATATCTATCTTGTTGGAAAAATTCTGCAACATAATAATATAACTTGATTTCATGTGGTAACAGTGATGTTAAAAATTCTTTTCTTATAAATTTGGTTGTTTGTATTTCTAGAAATAGAAAAAGAGCATTTTTCGATATAATAATACTTGTCATGATTATGGACAAACTATAACCGCTCAAAATTGATATTTATAATTTCATTTGGGTCATTTTTTTCTCAGGTTGACATCTAACCATATCAATTTTATCGATAGTATTAGAGACTTTTATTTTATCGTTTTTTATTCATCACATATTATGATAATGATAATGCAGAATGCATTCAAATTTATTTTTTATTATATTAGAAAAATTAGCTCAAGTAGATATAAGGTGTACTGGATTATAACGGGTAGGTATGATTAATTGTTTAATATCAATAGATCTGATCTCATCCGTAATAATTGTCTCTTTGATTGCAATGTTTAGTGAAATATTTTGAAAGAATATCTAAATTTTAATAATCAAATGATATTATCTAAAATGTTGAATAATATAGCATAATTAGTTTTAAAAAAGCTATCTTGATGGCATTAAAAAAACTAGACAAATTATCACAAACCACTTATTTTTATGGTCCACATTGAAGTCAACTTGGTGCTATTAATCATAAGTTTTAACATCGAAACATGTATTGTTGGGAAATCATAGGGGGGGGCGACATCATATGCGCAGCGGAAGAACAAGAAAACAAAAATCCTCGATTCCCAAAAAGATGTTCATCGTCGTGCGAAGATTGGTGCGCAAAATCCGCAAAAACACAAAACTGCGTATAGAGATTGTGTTACCTAGGGAGATCGTATATCCCTGTTTCCTTGCAGATCCTTAGGAGAGGGTGAAGGAGGTCAAGCGTCCTCCTCTCTAGCGGTGATCCACACAGCAGGGTTGCGACGACGCTCCTCAAAACTCCAGGCCTACTCTGAGGTGGAGAGGGAGAGGAGAATAGGAAGGGCAAGCAAAGACTCTAGCCTATGAGGCTGTGAATCCCTCCTATTTATAGAGATCCCGTGTCAAAACCCTAATGGGTCCTTTCCCTAGTGGGTATTGGATCTGCATCCAATAAGACAAGGGCTCCGTCGGATATCTCATATCCGAACCTCTACTCATCGCAATGCCTACCATATGTGTGTGACCCTCTAGGCCCAATATCGAGCTGGCCGTGAGTCATACCTGTCAGAACTCCTTCTAACTAAGTGAATTATTATCTCTGTAATAATTCACTCGACTCATCGACTACGGAAGTACTAGGCCACTACGCCGTAGTCCCCAAACGATACAGGGGAATCCAATCCATTGGACCTGTCTGTCCTCAGTTACCATGTACCTATAGTCCCTCATCCATCTAATATCCCAGAGACCGTATATCGAGCATGGTGCTGTCAGACCCATACGGTTTCTACTCGAGTCTCGCTCTAATCGGATTCTCCCGGAGATCTCTTTCTCTCTCAACCCGAATGACCCTGGCCAGGGATTTGTCTGAGCAAGAACACATGGGATATTCCTCTCATGATACCGAGAGTGGATGATCCTCTATCGACACTCAATAGCCCTCGTAAGGTCGACTACCACTCCCAATGACCAGCTGTACTAGATCTGGGAACAGCCAAACCTATAAGTCTGGTATCAAAGAGTGGAGCACTCATACAGGACATCCTTGGTGTCTCAAGTCTAAGAACCAGATACACCACTAGGACTACGGAATCGTTGTCTGACAATAAGACATCATCAACCATCCAGCATTCCGTAAGCGGATCAATCAGTGAACTCATTCTCCAATGAGCACCTGTACTGTATCCCTAGTGTCCCTACACGAGCAGCTATGAGACCAGCTGCATCCATCATATGGACGGGTATACAGCACACCAGTCTATCCGGTTATCACGATGTCCCTCTCGAGTAACCTATGACCGGGATTATTTAGGATATGTGTTTAAAGGTGAATCGATCTCATTATCGTGATCTCATCACGATCCGATTCCCATTGCACAAATCCAAGGACATCACAATATATATGCATTTATGCAATAGTTATAAAGTGATATACGCCAAAATATAATAAGCAAAAAGATTCTGTATCAAGTCACACGTGCCATCACTCACGTGATTGGCTTGCTGGGCACTTATGACTAGCAATCTCCCACTTGACCTAAAGCCAATCACCTATGTGTCTGATCCCCATCAGACCCCTGTGACGCTCAAAGACAATCTGAGACAATGGCTTTGTTAGTGGATCTGCAATGTTATCTTCGGATGGAACTCTTTCCACTGCTACATCTCCTCGGGTCACGATCTCTCTGATAAGGTGGAACCTCCTCAGAACATGCTTAGATTTCTGATGAGACCTAGGTTCCTTCGCTTGAGCAATTGCCCCGTTGTTGTCGCAATATAGGGAAATCGGCTCCTCACTATCCGGCACGACTCCCAAATCTGTGATGAACTTCTTCAACCAGACTCCCTCCTTTGCTGCATCTGATGCAGCAATGTACTCCGCCTCTGTGGTCGAGTCAGCAGTGGTATCTTGCTTGGAACTCTTCCAGCACACTGCTCCTCCATTCAAGGTGTACACATACCCTGAATTCGACTTGCTATCATCGACATCAGACTGAAAACTTGAGTCAGTGTAGCCTTCAACCTTAAGGCTATTACCTCCATATACTAGTAAAAGATCCTTAGTCCTTCTCAAGTACTTAAGGATACACTTTACTGCTTTCCAGTGCTCCAAGCCTGGATCCGCCTGATACCTGCTCGTGACACTCAGAGCATGCGCTATATCAGGCCTAGTACATAGCATGACATATATGATAGACCCTATTGCTGAGGCATAAGGTATCATATCCATGTTCGCCCTTTCTTCTGGAGTCTTTGGGGACATACTCGTAGAAAGCGATATCCCATGTCTCATCGGTATGAGACCTCTTTTGGAATTTTCCATGCCAAACCTTTTGACAATAGTTTCTATGTACCTGGACTGGGACAAGCCAAGCATCCTTTTGGATCTATCTCTATAGATTCTAATCCCCAAGATATAAGATGCTTCTCCTAAGTCCTTCATGGAGAAGTGTCTAGATAACCAAGCCTTTATTGTGGATAGCATTCCTATGTCATTCCCAATGATGAGGATGTCATCCACATATAACACCAAAAAGCTAATAGCGCTCCCACTTACCTTTCTGTATACACAAGGCTCATCTTCGTTCTTAACGAAGTCATAAGATCTGATTGCCTCATCAAATCTTATGTTCCAACTTCGGGAAGCTTGCTTTAGTCCATAAATGGATCTAAGCAACCTACACACCTTATCTGGGCAGTTCTTGGACACGAATCCCTCAGGTTGCATCATATACACCTCCTCCTCCAGGTTCCCGTTGAGGAATGCAGTTTTCACATCCATCTACCAGATCTCATAATCATAGTGTGCTGCAATAGCCAATAGAATTCTGATGGATTTTAGCATTGCTACGGGTGAGAAAGTTTCGTCGTAGTCAACACCTTGCCTTTGACGATACCCCTTAGCCACTAGCCTTGCTTTATAGGTCTCTACCTTTCCATCTACTCCGATCTTTTTCTTAAAGATCCACTTGCAACCGATGGGTACAATACCTTCGGGTGCATCAACTAGGTTCCAAACCTTATTGGAGTACATAGAATCCATCTCAGAATTCATGGCTTATTTCCACTTCCCGGAGTCTATACTCATAATAGCCTCCTCGTAGGTCTGAGGATCAATATCCTCTACATCCTCTGCTCTAATATGTCCCACATATCCCTCAGGAGGATGGGATACTCTATCAGACCTGCGTAAAGTTGAAACTTGTGTATTAGATACCTGAACAGACTCGGGCTGTAGAGTGGTGCTTGAGCTTGGTTCTCCAACCTCGCTCAATTCTATCATTCTCCCACTGTCTCCGTCAAGAATGTGTTCCTTCTCAAGGAACACTGCTCTCTTAGCTACAAAGACCTTTTGGTCCTCGAGATGATAGAAGTAATACCCACAAGTTTCCTTGGGGTATCCCACAAATTTACATCGCCCTGTCCTTGATTCTAACTTATCGGGGTTGTGTCTTTTAACATGGGCAGAGCAGCCCCAAATCTTAACTACTTTAAGATCAGGCTTCTTCCCTTTCCATATCTCATATGGTGTAGACACCACCGACTTAGTTGGAACTCTGTTCAGAAGGTAAGCTGCGGTTTCTAGGGCATATCCCCAGAATGAGATGGGTAGGTCAGCGAAACTCATCATGGACCGTACCATATCTAATAATGTACGATTTCTCCTTTCAGAGACACCATTGAGCTGAGGTGTATAAGGAGGTGTCCATTGGGATAATATCCCATGGTCCTTGAGGAAGTGAGTAAACTCTGTACTTAAGTACTCACCTCCTCGATCTGATCGAAGAGTTTTGATACTCTTTCCAGTCTGGTTCTCCACCTCATTCTTATACTCTCTGAATTTCTCAAAGGCCTCGGACTTGTACTTCATTAAGTACACATATCCATACCTTGAGAAATCATCAGTAAATGTAATGAAGTAGGAGTAACCTCCAATGGCATGAGTTGACATGGGTCCACATACATCACTATGTATGAGTTCCAACAACTCAGTGGCTCTCTCTCCAGTTCCACTAAATGGAGAGTTGGTCAGTTTTCCACGAATGCAAGGCTCACAAGTTGCATATGACACATAGTCGAATGGATCTAGATATCCATCATTTAGCAACTTTTGAATCCTTCTTTCATGGATGTGACCTAGCCTACAATGCCACAGGTATGCACTGTTCAACTCATCTCGTTTCCTTTTGGACACATTTATATTCATGATATGTGGAGTGGTGTCTAACATAAATAAACCATTATGCAATGTTCCTTTCGTGATGATCTTATCATCTAATAATATCGAACAACCATTGTTCTCAAAAACAAATTTATATCCACTAACTGTTAAACATGAAATGGAGATAATGTTTTTGATAATAGAAGGAACAAAATAACATGCATCTAATGCAATAAAAGCTCCACTAGGCAGATGTAGGGCGACCTCGCCAACAGCTAATACAGCAACTTTTGCTCCATTACCCATCTTGAGGTCCATCTCGCCTCTCTCTAGTCTCCTAGGCCTTGCCAGAACCTGCAACGAATTACATATATGATAAGCACTACCGGTATCTAATACCCATGTGTTATCATAAGAGTCTGACAAATGGAGACTGATCATGAATGTACCTGAAGCTTCATCAAGCTTTTGTTTCGCCCTTTCTACAAGGTACTCTTTGCAGTTTCTCTTCCAGTGCCCATCTTTACCACAGTGGAAGCACTGGCCTTTGTCCTTTGTTGGGTCTTTCTTAGCAACCTTTGCTTTACCTTGTTTGCCCTTGCCCTTTCCCTTCTTAAGGGACCTTTCTGCTTTCCTTTTCTTTCTGGTCTCACCAGTGTAGAGAACTGGCTTCTCTTTCTTAATAGTACTCTCTGCCTCCCTCAACATATTGAGGAGCTCTGGGAGAGTCACCTCAAGCTTGTTCATATTAAAGTTCATTATGAACTGTGAAAAGGAATCTGGTAGGGACTGAAGCACAATGTCCACACACAAGTTATCCTCTAGGACCATTCCTAGACCTGTGAGTTTCTCTATCCACTCAATCATCTTTAGGACATGGTTCTGAACCGGTGTCCCCTCAGTCATCCTAGCGCGGAAAAGGCTCTTGGATATCTCATATCGTTGAGTCCTTCCCTGTTCCTCAAACAATTTACGGATATGTAGGAGAATGGATCTGGCATCCATCTTTTCATGTTGTCTCTGTAACTCTGGAGTCATAGAGCCCAACATATAGCACTGAGCAAGAGTGGAGTCATCAATGTACTTCACGTAGCGAGCGATCTCATCCTCGCTTGCCCCTTCTTCGGGCGTAGGCATCACTGTATCAAGGACGTACACGATTTTCTCCGCTGTGAGAACAATTCTCAAGTTACGGAGCCAATCCGTATAATTTGGACCAGTGAGGCGGTTGACATCAAGTATGCCACGTAAGGGATTTGAAAGCGACATTTTCTGAAAATAAAGATGTAGCAAAAATGAATAACATGCAGATTTTGCAAGAAATAAACTATCAAGATATGGACTTCTATCTTAATATTCTCCCACTATTTTACTAACGAGTCACGCGACACCCTCAGCACGTGAAACGGAAGTCTCCGACAGACTTCTAGTGGGGATCAGGATCCAATCAGCGTCTTAGTGTAACCTCGAGGGACTCGACCAATCACACTAAGCCTAAAAGGTAGACAACTCTTGCCGATCACAACTCCTTGTGATTCCCATCCTGTTCGGCCTCCGAATCACCATGGCCTCGAGGGACTCGACCAACCATGATGCTCGGTTAAGTCAACACCTTCGTTACAAGATGAGTCTGATTTGATGATATACCCTCGAGGGACTCGACCAAGCATATCATGCCCTCAGGTCACCGGTGACATCTCTATGTCGTAAGCAAGATAGCGAATCGCGATATAGGTGAGTCTCGAGGGACTCGACCAACTCAACCTACACCGGGATTCGGTTCCTACTCATAACGATGGAAGGCCACGTGGGTCAATCTAATTGCCTCACGTTTACCGACTTAATATTATCGAGAGATGTTTCTATGATTTGGTCTCCTAATATGACATGTCACACATATACATATTTAATATATATCTACATCGCATGCAAATATATATACATATCTAGTATGTGTATAAGCAATCACACCAGATGATCATGGACCACAACCTAATATGATTAGGCCCGAGCCAGTAGGCCTAATCACTCACATCAAGATCTATGTGTGCAACGGTGCATCTCCATGCCTTGTGATCGTCCATCTCGTCCTCGTCGGTTCCGTCGACATCTTGATGCATCTCCATGCATCACGATCGTCCGTCTCGTGGGTCCCGCTATGGCTTCCACACTCCCGCTGCGCCTCCTCATGTGATTACAACTTAATCATAGGCACGCAGGCCCGACAATAAACGAGAAATATAATGGAGGTTCGCAGACCTCAATAATAATAATCACAAGTACACACATCACACGGTCCATGATCATCCGTCCACTCATCATACATCACATGTATAAATAATCATCATCATGTAGGACTACTAGATAATAATAAAATTAATAATCAACTAAACCTTTTAATTAATTAATATTTTCTGAAATCAGGGATATATAGGGAATTTCTCAATTCCTAAGGGTATTTTCGTAATTTGGACAAAAGACAGAAACTGGAATTTCTCAAATTCCGAGGGGCAAAACTGTCTTTTGCGCAGAAAACCCTAATACCCTTTCCCCTTTTCGCTGCTGCCGCCGCCGCCACCCTGCCGGCGGCGGCCTGTGCGGCGAGGGCGAGGGCATTGCCCTCGCCTGCAGGCGGCACGCCCGCTGGGGTCGCTGCCGCTGCAGGTGGGCGCCGCCGCCTTCGCGGGCGGTTCTGCCCGCGAGTCAGCGCCCGCAGGTGGTGCTGTCTCGCTGGCGGCCGCCCCTGTGGGGTTTTTGCCCGTGGGAGCAGCGGCCACAGGCGCCGCTGCCCTGCGGTGCCTCAGCCCGCGCTGCTGCCCCGCGCGCCTCTGCCCGCGGGCTCAGTGGCCGCAGGCGCTTCTACCGAGCGGGCTCCCAGCCCAGCCGGCCGCAAGCCTGCTGCAAGCAGACCGCCGGCCGGCTGCTGCAGGCATGCAGATCGAGGGCAGCAACTGTTGTTGCCCTTCCTTGCTTTTGCGTCAACGATTTTGACGTCAATATTCTTCCTAAACACAACACACGCAGTTCAAAAACCAATCATTCGCACGAACAACCTGGCTCTGATACCACTGTTGGGAAATCATAGGGGGGGGCGACATCATATGCGCAGCGGAAGAACAAGAAAACAAAAATCCCCGATTCCCAAAAAGATGTTCATCGTCGTGCGAAGATTGGTGCGCAAAATCCGCAAAAACACAAAACTGCGTATAGAGATTGTGTTACCTAGGGAGATCGTATATCCCTGTTTCCTTGCAGATCCTTAGGAGAGGGTGAAGGAGGTCAAGCGTCCTCCTCTCTAGCGGTGATCCACACAGCAGGGTTGCGACGACGCTCCTCAAAACTCCAGGCCTACTCTGAGGTGGAGAGGGAGAGGAGAATAGGAAGGGCAAGCAAAGACTCTAGCCTATGAGGCTGTGAATCCCTCCTATTTATAGAGATCCCGTGTCAAAACCCTAATGGGTCCTTTCCCTAGTGGGTATTGGATCTGCATCCAATAAGACAAGGGCTCCGTCGGATATCTCATATCCGAACCTCTACTCATTGCAATGCCTACCATATGTGTGTGACCCTCTAGGCCCAATATCGAGCTGGCCGTGAGTCATACCTGTCAGAACTCCTTCTAACTAAGTGAATTATTATCTCTGTAATAATTCACTCGACTCATCGACTACGGAAGTACTAGGCCACTACGCCGTAGTCCCCAGACGATACAGGGGAATCCAATCCATTGGACCTGTCTGTCCTCAGTTACCATGTACCTATAGTCCCTCATCCATCTAATATCCCAGAGACCGTATATCGAGCATGGTGCTGTCAGACCCATACGGTTTCTACTCGAGTCTCGCTCTAATCGGATTCTCCCGGAGATCTCTTTCTCTCTCAACCCGAATGACCCTGGCCAGGGATTTGTCTGAGCAAGAACACATGGGATATTCCTCTCATGATACCGAGAGTGGATGATCCTCTATCGACACTCAATAGCCCTCGTAAGGTCGACTACCACTCCCAATGACCAGCTGTACTAGATCTGGGAACAGCCAAACCTATAAGTCTGGTATCAAAGAGTGGAGCACTCATACAGGACATCCTTGGTGTCTCAAGTCTAAGAACCAGATACACCACTAGGACTACGGAATCGTTGTCTGACAATAAGGCATCATCAACCATCCAGCATTCCGTAAGCGGATCAATCAGTGAACTCATTCTCCAATGAGCACCTGTACTGTATCCCTAGTGTCCCTACACGAGCAGCTATGAGACTAACTGCATCCATCATATGGACGGGTATACAGCACACCAGTCTATCCGGTTATCACGATGTCCCTCTCGAGTAACCTATGACCGGGATTATTTAGGATATGTGTTTAAAGGTGAATCGATCTCATTATCGTGATCTCATCACGATCCGATTCCCATTGCACAAATCCAAGGACATCACAATATATATGCATTTATGCAATAGTTATAAAGTGATATACGCCAAAATATAATAAGCAAAAAGATTCTGTATCAAGTCACACGTGCCATCACTCACGTGATTGGCTTGCTGGGCACTTATGACTAGCATGTATAATGCGTGATCGTATATTATTCCAAATATCTTAAGCAAGAGAAACTATATTATTACTAATATAAGATTTTAGCTAACTATTCTAATTCTCAAGATGATGTTGGAGCAATCTTTTTATATGCTAGTGCAAAAAATTACATTGTCGTTAAAAGAAGGAAGATCGTTAGGCTAATAAGAAGTTGTCTTCGAAACGTGATGGATTAACATTTCATTATTCATAAAAAAATAAATTTTGTATTATTGAAGTAATGTGTAAATGGATGAATTATTCATCACAAGAGTGATGTAATATAAAGATTAGGGTCAATTGAATTTTATGCATAAGGCTATATTATTTTAACACTTTTTATATATATTGAAATCTTGATTGTATATAGCAACTTCCGTAGTATCTAATAATGTATAAAATGGAAGAAGTGAAATGTATAAAAGTTGAACAAAGAATTGTGTCATCATACAATTTATAAACTATGCTTGTTAAATTCATAAAGTAAATAGTTTTTAAGAATATTATCATCTTTTAACATGATAGTTATAGTTTATATAACACTATTAAGCTGTTATGACATGATATTTATTCCAGTGAAGAAGTGAAGAAGTGACAAAATTGTATAAAAATCTAAAATGACACAATTGTAAAAAGATTTTACAAAACTTTAGTTTTGCCTACTCTAAGATTATAATCACTTAAAGTTCAGGATGAGTTTATTTTAATGGTTCATGATAGTTTATCATTGGCAACTAATAAGGTATTTATACTTTCTTTTTATAGCAATGTTTCGACTCATTGCCAACTTGTGACTTAAAATTAAAAGTTTTTAATTTAATTGATATGTAAGTTATTCATTACTAAAATATAAGAGCATAGAATAATATTATAATACAATGGAGTGAGGATTTTGTGTGTTGGTCTACTTTTGTAGTGGAAATAGGAACTCTAACCCGCGCTCACAAATTGTCAATTTATGCCAATAGACTATATATTTATATAATATTGAGAAATAATACATTATATTGGAAGAATTATATAATATAACGACATAACTATATTATATGTGGTAGTAGTTATATCCGACATTCTTTTCAAGAAAACATAGATTCGATTGTTCCGATAACTGCTTTTGACGGATGAAAGTTTATATTTAAAATTTCGAGTTATCTTTTCTATAAGCTCACATTTAACCATTTCAATTTTATGGATAATATTTGAGTGACTTATATTTTAATAATTTTTAGTTCATCTCGAAGTAAAATAATGACAACGCATAATGCATTACAGTTTATTGTTTACGATATTAAGACAATGAGCCTATAGATGTATAGGGACTACAGGATTATGTAGAGGAGGAATGATAAAAGGTTTTATATCGAATGATTTGATGTCATCTCCAGCAATAGCCTCTTTGATGGCAATGGCTAAAGAATAAAATTAATTCAATTAGTAAAATATTTTAAAATAAGATCTAAATTTTAACAAACATACGAAGCAATAAAAACTATTGTCGAATATAGCAAAATTAGTAAAAGAAACAAGCCTTTAGATTTGCATGAAAAGAATTGAAGATAACACTTCACGTAACATATTTCCTATATGGTCCACATTTAGTAGAACTTTGTATTATTTATCATTAGTTTTAATATCAAAACTACAATATTGCTGGATCATATATTATTTCAAATACTATAAACAAATAAATAATTATTATTACTGACCTAAGATTTTTGCCAACTCTTCTATTGCTGAAGATGATGTTGGAGCAAGTTCATCAGATGCTACCGGAAAAAATTGCATTGTCATTATGAGGACGAAGACCATCAGGGTAATGAGAAGTTGTCTTAGAAACATGATGGGCCAACACTTGATTATTTGTAAAAAAAAAATTATAATATTGAAGTAATATATGTTGATGGATGAATTGTTCATCACAAGAGTGAGTTGCTTTAAAGATTATGATCAATTAAACGTTATGCATAAGGATTTAGTTTTTTGAAACTGACCATTTTCGTCTAGAAACTGAAATCTTTATTGTATATTGTAACTTTCTATGTATGCAATAACATATCTCATGGTAGAAGGGAAATTAATATAAATTAAATAAAGAATTGTGACCTTATACACTATGCTTTTTATATTCATTAATTAAATATTTTATAAAAATAATGTCATCTTTTAACATAATGCTTATACTTTATGTAATAATCTAAGATTATTGTATGATAATTTGAAAAAAATCTATTCCACATCCTCAAGTGCATAAATATAATTGAGAGAGGAATAAGCATCTCTTTTGTAAATTGGCTAGTAATCCTTTAGTCATCCAATACTTTACGCTCTTTTGTGATCAATTACACGAGGCATGGTTCTAAACTCTACACATAGAAATCTTATTTGAAAATTGAACCTATTTAATTTTTTTGAGGATCAACTTTTTTGTAATTACTGAAAATCTAAATATGGTGCAAAAATTCTCACTCTTAGAAGTTAACGTTTGTATAATATCTAGTTTACCTTATACATGAACCAAGTTGATGATCCTCTTCGTATAAGTTAAAAGTATCAAAATGTGGATGAAATTATTGTCAATTTTATTTATTGGAGATGTTTGTTCATTATTTTATATCAGAAGCACAAAAAATTTTAATTTGAGTCATAATATGATGTTATCATGATTTTAAACAAGCATGGCAAAGTTATAAATATTTGTAAAAAACAATCTTTCATTTTATGTTAATTTGTTTCCCTCATGCTAAATAATAAAGATGAATTTTATTAATTAATTGTATAAAGGTGTGAAATAAAAAGTCAAACATAATCAAAATCTATGATGACTAATTTGATCTTTTATTAAAATATATTAAATATTTGTTTCGTCAACTTTGACATGACAATCACTTAAATTTCAAGATGAGCAAATTCTAATGCTCTAAGATTATTTTATTATAGGTAACTTATACTGTATTGAGAGTTTCATTTTATAGAAATGTTTCGACTTGGTAAATACTAGTGACTTGAACTGAGAATTTGTTCATTTAACTAGCGACTACGTTGTTCATTATCAAAACCTAGTAGCTAATAATATAATTGTACATTGGTTTGCATTTATAAAGGAAATTGAAAATCTACCCCTATTACAAGAATTACACATTTACAAAAATAAACTATATAATTGAATAATTTCGAAAAAAATATCTATCTTGTTGGAAAAATTCTACAACATAATAATATAACTTGATTTCATGTAGTAACAGTGATGTTAAAAATTCTTTTCTTATAAATTTGGTTGTTTGTATTTCTAGAAATAGAAAAAAAGCATTCTTCGATATAATAATACTTGTCATGATTATGGACAAACTATAACCGCTAAAAATTGATATTTATAATTTCATTTGGGTTAGTTTTTTCTCAGGTTGACATCTAACCATATTAATTTTATCGATAGTATTAGAGACTTTTATTTTATCATTTTTTATTCATCACATATTATGATAATGATAATGCAGAATGCATTCAAATTTATTTTTTATGATATTAGAAAAAATTAGCTCAAGTAGATATAAGGTGTACTGGATTATAACGGGTAGGTATGATTAATTGTTTAATATCAATAGATCTGATCTCATCCGTAATAATTGTCTCTTTGATTGCAATGTTTAGTAAAATATTTTGAAAGAAGATCTAAATTTTAATAATCATATGATATTATCTAAAATGTTGAATAATATATCATAATTAGTTTTAAAAAAAAGCTATCTTGATGCCATTAGAAAAACTAGACAAATTATCACAAACCACTTATTTTTATGGTCCACATAGAAGTCAACTTGGTGCTATTAATCATAATGCTTATACTAGGTGCTATTTTTATGGTCCACATCGAAACATGTATAATGCGTGATCGTATATTATTCCAAATATCTTAAGCAAGAGAAACTATATTATTACTAATATAAGATTTTAGCCAACTATTATAATTATCAAGATGATGTTCGAGCAATCTTTTTATATGCTATTGCAAAAAATCGCATTGTCGTTAAAAGAAGGAAGATCGTTTGTCTAATCAGAAGTTGTCTTCGAAACGTGATGGATTAACATTTCATTATTCATAAAAAAATAAATTTTGTATTTTTGAAGTAATGTGTAAATGGATGAATTATTCATCACAAGAGTGAGGTAATATAAAGATTAGGGTAAATTGAATTTTATGCATAAGGCTATATTATTTTAACACTTTTTATATAAACTGAAATCTTTATTGTATATAGCAACTTCCGTAGTATCTAATAATGTATAAAATGGAAGAAGTGAAATGTATAAAAGTTGAACAATGAATCGTGTCATCATACAATTTATAAACTATGCTTGTTATATTCATAAAGTAAATATTTTTTAAGAATATTATCATCTTTTAACATGATACTTATAGTTTATATAACACTATTAAGCTGTTATGACATGATATTTATTCCAGTGAAGAAGTGAAGAAGTGACAAAATTGTATAAAAATCTAAAATGACACAATTGTATAAAGATTTTACAAAACTTTTGTTTTGCCTACTCTAAGATTGTAATTACTTAAAGTTCAGGATGAGTTTATTTTAATGGTTCATTATAGTTTATCATTAGCAACTAATAAGGTATTTATACTTTCTTTTTATAGCAATGTTTCGACTCATTGCCAACTTGTGACTTGAAATTAAATTTTTTTAATTTAACTGCTATGTAAGTTATTCATTACTAAAATATAAGAGCATAGAATAATATTATAATATAATGGAGTGAGAATTTTGTGTGTTAGTCTAGTTTTGTAGTGGAAATAGGAACTCTAACCCGCGCTCACAAATTATCAATTTATGCCAATAGACTATATATTTTTATAATAATGAGAAACAATACATTATATTGGAACAATTATAAAATATAATGACATAACTATATTATATGTGGTAATAGTTATATTCGACATTCTTTTAAAGAAAATATAGAACCGATTGTTATGATAATTGCTTTTGACAGATGAAAGTTTAAATTTAAAATTTCGAGTTATCTTTTCTATAAACTCACATTTAACCATTTCAATTTTATCGATAATATTTGAGTGACTTGTGTTTTAATAATTTTTATTTCATCTCGAAGTAAAATAATGACAACGCATAATTCATTACAGTTTATTGTTTATGATATTAAGACAATAAGTCTATAGATGTATAGGGACTACAGGATTATGTAGAGGAGGAATGATAAAAGGTTTTATATCGAATGATTTGATGTCATCTCCAACAATAGCCTCTTTGATAGCAATGGCTAAAGAACAAAATTAATTCAATTAGTAAAATATTTTGAAATAAGATTTAAATTTTAACAAGCATACGAAGCAATAAAAACTATTGTCGAATATAGCAAAATTAGTAAAAGAAACAAGCTTCTAGATTTGCATGAAAAGAATTGAAGATAACACTTCACGTAACATATTTCCTATATGGTACATATTTAGTAGAACTTTGTATTATTTATCATTAGTTTTAATATCAAAACTACAATATTACTGGATCATATGTTATTTCAAATACTATAAACAAATAAATAATTATTATTACTGACTTAAGATTTTTGCCAACTCTTCTATTGCTGAAGATGATGTTGGAGTAAGCTCATCAGATGCTACTGGAAAAAATTGCATTGTCATTATGAGGACGAAGACCATCAGGGTAATGAGAAGTTGTCTTAGAAACATTATGGGCCAACACTTGATTATTTGTAAAAAAAAAATTATAATATTGAAGTAATATATGTTGATGGATGAATTGTTCATCACAAGAGTGAGTTGCTTTAAAGATTATGATCAATTAAACGTTATGCATAAGGATTTAGTTTTTTGAAACTGACCATTGTCGTCTAGAAACTGAAATCTTTATTATATATTATAACTTTATTTGTATGCAATAATATATCTCATGGTAGAAGGGAAATTAATATAAATTAAATAAAGAATTGTAACCTTATACACTATGCTTGTTATATTGATTAATTAAATATTTTATAAAAATCATGTCATCTTTTAACATAATGCTTATACTTTATGTAACAATCTAAGATTATTGTATGGTAATTTGAAAAAAATCTATTCCACATCCTCAAGTGCATAAATATAATTGAGAGAGAAATAAGCATCTCTTTTGTAAATTGGCTAGTAATCCTTTAGTCATCCAATACTTTATGCTCTTTTGTAATCAATTACACGAGGCATGGTTCTAAACTCTACACATAGAAATCTTATTTGAAAATTGAACCAATTTAATTTTTTTGACGATCAAGTTTCTTGTAATTACTGAAAATCTAAACATGGTGCAAAAATTCTCAATCTTAGAAGTTATGATTTGAATAATATCTAGTTTACCTTATACATGAACCAAGTTGATGATCCTCTTTATATAAGTTAAAAGTATCAAAATGTGGATGAAATTATTGTCAATTTTATTTATTGGAGATGTATGTTCATTATTTTATATCAGAAGTACAAAAAATTTTAATTAGATTCATAATATGATGTTATCAAGATTTTAAACAAGCATGGCAAAGTTATAAATATTTGTAAAAAACAATCTTTCATTTTATGTTAATTTGTTTCCCTCATGCTAAATAACAAAGATTAATTTTAATAATTAATTGTATAAAGGTGTGAAATAAAAAGTCAAACATAATCAAAATCTATGATGACTAATTTGATCTTTTATTAAAATATATTAAATATTTGTTTCACCAACTTTGACATGACAATCACTTATATTTCAACATGAGCAAATTCTAATTCTCTAAGATTATTTTATTATAGGTAACTTATACTGTATTGAGAGTTTCTTTTTATAGAAATGTTTCGACTTGGTAAATACTAGTGACTTGAACTGAGAATTTGTTCATTTGACTAGCGACTACATTGTTCATTATCAAAACCTAGTAGCTAGTAATATAATTGTACATTGGTTTGCATTTGTAAAGGAAATTGAAAATCTACCCCTATTACAAGAATTACACATTTACAAAAATAAACTATATAATTGAATAATATCGAAAAAAATATCTATCTTGTTGGAAAAATTCTGCAACATAATAATATAACTTGATTTCATGTGGTAACAATGATGTTAAAAATTATTTTCGTATAAACTTGGTTGTTTGTATTTCTAGAAATAGAAAAAGAGCATTCTTCGATAAAATAATACTTGTCATGATTATGGACAAACTATAACCGCTCAAAATTGATATTTATAATTTTATTTGGGTCATTTTTTTCTCAGGTTGACATCTAACCATATCAATTTTATCGATAGTATTAGAGACTTTTATTTTATTATTTTTTATTCATCACATATTATGATAATGATAATGCAGAATGCATTCAAATTTATTTTTTATGATATTAGAAGAAATTAGCTCAAGTAGATATAAGGTGTTCTGGATTATAATGGGTATATATGATTAATTGTTTAATATCAATAGATCTGATCTCATCCGTAATAATTGCCTCTTTGATTGCAATGTTTACTAAAATATTTTGAAAGAAGATCTAAATTTTAATAATCATATGATATTATCTAAAATGTTGAATAATATAGCATAATTAGTTTTTAAAAAAAGCTATCTTAATGGCATTAAAAAAACTAGTCAAATAATCGCAAACCACTTATTTTTAAGGTCCACATTTAAGTCAACTTGGTGCAGTTAATCATAAGTTTTAACATCGAAAAATGTATAATGCGTGATTGTATATTATTCCAAATATCTTAAGCAAGAGAAACTATATTATTACTAATATAAGATTTTAGCCAACAATTCTAATTCTCAAGATGATGTTGGAGCAATCTTTTTATATGCTAGTGCAAAAAATTGCATTGTCATTAAAAGAAGGAAGATTGTTAGGCTAATAAGAAGTTGTCTTCGAAACGTGATGGATTAACATTTCATTATTCATAAAAAAATAAATTTTGTATTATTGAAGTAATGTGTAAATGGATGAATTATTCATCACAAGAGTGAGGTAATATAAAGATTCGGGTAAATTGAATTTTATGCATAAGGCTATATTATTTTAACACTTTTTATAAAAACTGAAATCTTCATTGTATATTGCAACTTCCGTAGTACCTAATAATGTATAAAATGGAAGAAGTGAAATCTATAAAAGTTGAACAAAGAATCATGTCATCATACAATTTATAAACTATGCTTGTTATATTCATAAAGTAAATATTTTTTAAGAATATTATCATCTTTTAACATGATACTTATAGTTTATATAACACTATTAAACTGTTATGACATGATATTTATTCCAGTGAAAAAGTGAAGAAGTGACAAAATTGTATAAAAATTTAAAATGACACAATTGTATAAAGATTTTACAAAACTTTAGTTTTGCCTACTCTAAGATTATAATCACTTAAAGTTCATGATGAGTTTATTTTAATGGTTCATGATAGTTTATGATTGGCAACTAATAAGGTATTTATACTTTCTTTTTATAGCAATGTTTCGACTCCTTGCCAACTTGTGACTTGATATTAAAATTTTTTAATTTAACTACTATGTATGTTATTCATTACTAAAATATAAGAGCATGGAATAATATTATAATATAATAGAGTGAGGATTTTGTGTGTTGGTCTACTTTTATAGTGGAAATAGGAACTCTAACCCGTGCTCACAAATTGTCATTTTATGCCAATAGACTATATATTTATATAATATTGAGAAACAATACATTAAATTGGAACAATTATATAATATAATGACTTAACTATATTATATGTGGTAATAGTTATATCCGACATTCTTTTCAAGAAAACATAGAACCGATTGTTATGATAATTGCTTTTGACGGATGAAAGTTTATATTTAAAATTTCGGGTTATCTTTTCTATAAGCTCACATTTAACCATTTCAATTTTATCGATAATATTTGAGAGACTTGTATTTTAATAATTTTTAGTTCATCTCAAAGTAAAATAATGACAATGCATAATCCATTACAGTTTATTGTTTATGATATTAAGACAATGAGCCTATAGATGTATAGGGACTATAGGATTATGTAGAGGAGGAATGATAAAAGGTTTTATATCGAATGATTTGATGTAATCTCCAGCAATAGCCTCTTTGATAGTAATGGCTAAAGAACAAAATTAATTCAATTAGTAAAATATTTTGAAATAAGATCTAAATTTTAACAAGCATACGAAGCAATAAATACTATTGTCGAATATAGCAAAATTAGTACAAGAAACAAGCTTTTAGATTTGCATGAAAAGAATTGAAGATAACACTTAACGTAACATATTTCCTATATGGTCCACATTTAGTAGAACTTTGTATTATTTATCATTAGTTTTAATATCAAAACTACAATATTGCTGGATCATATGTTATTTCAAATACTATAAACAAATAAATAATTATTTTTACTGACCTAAGATTTTTGCCAACTCTTCTATTGCTGAAAATTATGTTGGGGAAAGCTCATCAGATGCTACCGGAAAAAATTGCATTGTCATTATGAGGACGAAGACCATCAGGGTAATGAGAAGTTGTCTTAGAAACATGATGGGCCAACACTTGATTATTTGAAAAAAAAAATTATAATATTGAAGTAATATATGTTGATGGATGAATTGTTCATCACAAGAGTGAGTTGCTTTAAAGATTATGATCAATTAAACGTTATGCATAAGGATTTAGTTTTTTGAAACTTACCATTGTCGTCTAGAAACTGAAATCTTTATTGTATATTGTAACTTTCTTTGTATGCAATAACATATCTCATGGTAGAAGGGAAATTAATATAAATAAATAAAGAATTGTGACCTTATACACTAAGCTTGTTATATTTATTAATTAAATATTTTATAAAAATAATGTCATCTTTTAACAAAATGCTTATACTTTTTGTAACAATCTAAGATTATTTTATGGCAATTTGAAAAAATCTATTCCACATCCTCAAGTGCATAAATATAATTGAGAGAGGAATAAGCATCTCTTTTGTAAATTGGCTAGTAATCGTTTAGTCATCCAATACTTTACGGTCTTTTGTGATCAATTACACGAGGTATGGTTCTAAACTCTATACATAGAAATCTTATTTGAAAATTGAACCAAATTAATTTTTTTGACGATCAAGTTTCTTGTAATTACTGAAAATCTAAACATGGTGCAAAAATTCTCACTCTTAGAAGTTATGATTTGAATAATATCTAGTTTACCTTATACATGAACCAAGTTGATGATCCTCTTCATATAAGTTAAAAGTATCAAAATGTGGATGAAATTATTGTCAATTTTATTTATTGGAGATGTATGTTCATTATTTTATATCAGAAGTACAAAAAATTTTAATTAGATTCATAATATGATGTTATCAAGATTTTAAACAAGCATGGCAAAGTTATAAATATTTGTAAAAAACAATCTTTCATTTTATGTTAATTTGTTTCCCTCATGCTAAATAACAAAGATGAATTTTAATAATTAATTGTATAAAGGTGTGAAATAAAAAGTCAAACATAATCAAAATCTATGATGACTAATTTGATCTTTTATTAAAATATATTAAATATTTGTTTCACCAACTTTGACATGACAATCACTTATATTTCAACATGAGCAAATTCTAATTCTCTAAGATTATTTTATTATAGGTAACTTATACTGTATTGAGAGTTTTTTTTTATAAAAATATTTCGACTTGGTAAATACTAGTGACTTGAACTGAGAATTTGTTCATTTAACTAGCGACTACGTTGTTCATTATCAAAACCTAGTAGCTAATAATATAATTGTACATTGGTTTGCATTTGTAAAGGAAATTGAAAATCTACCCCTATTACAAGAATTACACATTTACAAAATTAAACTATATAATTGAATAATATCGAAAAAAATATCTATCTTGTTGGAAAAATTCTGCAACATAATAATATAACTTGATTTCATGTGGTAACAGTGATGTTAAAAATTATTTTCTTATAAATTTGGTTTTTTGTATTTCTAGAAATAGAAAAAAGAGCATTTTTTGATATAATAATACTTTTCATGATTATGGACAAACTATAACCGCTCAAAATTGATATTTATAATTTCATTTGGGTCATTTTTTTCTCAGGTTGACATCTAACCATATCAATTTTATCGATAGTATTAGAGACTTTTAATTTATCATTTTTTATTCATCACATATTATGATAATGATAATGCAGAATGCATTCAAATTTATTTTTTATGATATTAAAAAAAATTAGCTCAAGTAGATATAAGGTGTACTGGATTATAACGGGTAGGTATGATTAATTGTTTAATATCAATAGATCTGATCTCATCCGTAATAATTGCCTATTTGATTGCAATGTTTAGTAAAATATTTTGAAAGAAGATCTAAATTTTAATAATCATATGATATTATCTAAAATGTTGAATAATATAACATAATTAGTTTAAAAAAAATGCTATCTTGATGGCATTAAAAAAACTAGGCAAATTATCATAAACCACTTATTTTTATGGTCCACATTGAAGTCAACTTGGTGCTGTTAATCATAAGTTTTAACATCGAAACATGTATAATGCGTGATAGTATATTATTCCAAATATCTTAAGCAAGCGAAACTATATTATTACTAAAATAAGATTTTAGCCAACTATTCTAATTCTCAAGATGATGTTGGAGCAATCTTTTTATATGCTAGTGCAAAAAATTGCATTGTCGTTAAAAGAAGGAATATCGTTAGGCTAATAAGAAGTTGTCTTCGAAACGTGATGGATTAACATTTCATTATTCATAAAAAAATAAATTTTGTATTATTGAAATAATGTGTAAATGGATGAATTATTCATCACAAGAGTGAGGTAATATAAAGATTAGGGTCAATTGAATTTTATGCATAAGGCTATATTATTTTAACACTTTTTATATATATTGAAATCTTGATTGTATATAGCAACTTCCGTAGTATCTAATAATGTATAAAATGGAAGAAGTGAAATGTATAAAAGTTGAACAAAGAATCGTGTCATCATACAATTTATAAACTATGCTTGTTATATTCATAAAGTAAATAGTTTTTAAGAATATTATCATCTTTTAACATGATACTTATAGTTTATATAACACTATTAAGCTGTTATTGTTAGGATCAAGAGCACTAAGAGGGGGGGGGGTGAATTAGTGCAGCGAAAATCTTTCACTATTAAAATCGAAAGCTGCATTCGTTTGATAAAAACGATTTCGATGTAAAAGCGGATTCTAAGATTACTTTAACTTAAGATTAAGCGAGATGACGTTAAAGTAAATCTACGAAGGCAGTTTGCAGTTTATGATAAAAATCAGAATGCAAGTGCAAACTGAAATGCGACGTTCGTACGATAAAACCGGTTTACGTCTAAATGCCAATTTTGAGGATACTGAACTTTGAGATACGTTTTATAAATGCGCAGAAGGTAGTTTGCAGTTATGATTGAAATCAAAACGTAAACGTAAACTAAAATGTAATAATCATACGAAAAAGCCGATTTACGTTTAAATGCAGATTCGAAAAGTTCTGAATTTAGAAACTCGTTCGTAAAAGCGCAGAAGGCAGTAGCTATTTAGGAGGTTTACAGTAAAGATAAAATGCTGAAAGTAAATGCAAACCGAGATTTAGAGTGGTTCGGTCAATCTTGACCTACTCCACTTTTGGCTTCCTCCACCGACGAGGTCATCGACGTCAACTAGAGGCCTTCCTTCAATAGGCAAAGGCCAACCACCCTTTTACAGTTTCACTCCTTTTGACGGGCTTAGGAGACAATCCTTACAGAAATTTTCTCTCCTCTCTTTACAACTCAAAACTTTGAAGAACAGAGGGAGAAGAACTTTTGGCCTTTACAACAATTTGAGCTCTAAGAATCACAGAAAGGATCAAGATTTCGGTGTAAGTTCATGCCCTTTCAGTGCTGAATGGGTGGGGTATTTATAGGCCCCAACCCAGTTCAAATTTGGAGCTCAAAACTATCAATTCCCGGAATTCCGGGATCAGGCGGTTCCACCTCCTGACTGGAGCGGTTGCACCGCCTGGCAGAGCTCGAAGACTGAGCCTCTAGGCTGTGCCACCTCTGTCAGGGGCGGTTGCACCTCTCTGCTAGAGCTCGAAGACTGAGCTCAGGCAGTTGCACCTCCTGACTGGGGCGGTTGCACCGCCTGCCAGAGCTCGAAGACCGAGCTCAGGCAGTGCTACCTCCTGTCAGGGGCGGTTGCACCGCGCAGTCTCGCTCGGAGACATAGCCTAGGCGGTGCTACCTCCTGGCCTGGGCGGTTGCACCTCCCACAGCAATCAGGGTCCGAATGAGTTGATCCATTCGGCCCAATTTGGGTTTTTTAGGGGCCCAATTACCCCAAGATTAGGTTAATGGGATCATCTCCCATTTCCAACTTAATCATTGTGCTAACTACGATATTTTCTAAGACGTTTACTGCAACTTGCTCCGGTGCGTCAATCGCTTCTTCCGACGAACTTCCGTCGATCATCCGATGAACCCTCGGTGATGCTCCTGCGGACTTCCGGCAAACTCCTGGACTTGCGACGATCCACTTGGCGAGTTCCGATGAGCTTCTTTGGTAAGCTTATGGACTTCTCGGATTTGTTCCCGCAGAACCTCCGACGACAGTCCGAACTTCCGTCGAACTCTCGAACTCCCAACGTGATCATTGTCTTGACTCCGGCGCAACTCCTACTGCATGTCTTACTTTCATCGTAGTTAATCCTGCACATGTAAACAAAACTTCGATCGACACAATTAATCCTAAGCAATTAACCAAGTTGTCCGGCATGTCATTGGTCCCTCGACGCTTCGTCCGATTCTTCGGCACATCGTCCTTTCCTACGGCCTATTGCCCAATCGACCAATTGGCTCCGCAACTCCGATATCCTTGGCACAATACCCGCTCTTCTTGGCCCGATGCCCGAGTCCACGGCCCGAAGCCTTCTGTCGATATGTCGACCGATCCACCGGCCCGACGTCCAATCTTCTGACATGTTCCTTTGGCACAACATGATTTTCCTACTTTAATTGTCTCATCCTGATCGAAGCATCCTGCGTCACTCAAAACGCAGATTAAATCATAAACATATATCAAGTAGTTTCATCATCAAAATACGAGATTTAACACTTTTTGCCAATGACAAAGGAGGAGAAAGAATTGCTAGTGTACACATCTCAAAAGAGAACCAAAATTTGCTAACTTGCACAATTCAAGAAGAGGCAAATCACGCTAGTTTGCACATCACAAAGAAAAGCAAACTTGCTAGCTTGCATACTCTAAAATGATGTAAAATTTGCTAGCTTGCATGTTCTAAAATGATGTAAATCTTACATTCTTTTTCAAAAAATTTGCTAGCTTGAACATCGCAAAGAAAAGAAAACATGTTATCTTGCACATCTTAAAAGATGCAAAAGTTTTGTTAACTTTCATATCTAAAAGACATGCTAGCTAGAATGATGATATATGTAATGATGTTTCAAAAACTTGAAATTATGTTTATAATACAATGATTTGAAATTATATCTCAAAAACTTGCTAGTTGCACTTCTCCTTTTTATTGATAACAAAGGGGGAGGAGTTATGATGACGATCATGCATGGAATGATGTATTGAAATTTTGATTATGCATGGAATGATGACATGTTGCTTGGATTGATAATTTATGTCTGAATTTACATTTTTATCAATATGGCATATTGATAGGGAGAGTTTGGTTTAAACTCTGTCATCAGTTGGTTGTCATCATCAAAAAGGGAGTGATTGTTAAATCTCGAATTTTGATGATGAAATCAATTAATAGAGTTTATAATCTAATCTGTATTTTGAGTGATGTAGGACTTGCTTCCATCATGAAGAGATAATTAAGGTAGGAAAAATTAATGTTGGGTCAGAATGGAACATGTCAGAAGATTAGATGTCGAGCCGGAGGATCGGTCGACATGTCAACAAAAAGCTTCATGCCATGAGTTCGGGCAATGAGTCTAGAAGAGCGGATATTATGCCAAAGAGATTGGAGTTGCGGAGGCCAACATGCCGATTGGGCAAAAGACTACAAGAGAGGACGATGCGGCGAAAGATTATACGAAGCGTCGATGAACCAATGACATGCCAAACAACATGAGATTAATGCTTTGTAATAATTATCTATCAAAATAGTTTTAAGTTATAATTGGGTTGGAATTAGGCCAACTCAATTAGGGGGCCATTGGGCCTAAGTTAGGGCTGAGTTGGGCCAAATGGATGACCCACTTAACCACTTGGAGCCATACTAAGCGGCGGCACCACCCCGGGTGGGCGGTAGAACTACTTGAGCCTCAGCATCCTAGGAGGTCTGGGTAGTGGTACCGTCCAGAGTGGGTAGTGGTATCGTCGGTAGTTAATGTTGCTAGGCGGTAGTGCCATCAGAGCCTAGTCTCCGAGGCTTTGTCAAGCAATAGTACCAGCCGATTAGGTGGTGATACCACTTAGTGTCAATGCTATAGGCGGTAGTACCGCCAAGCATAGATGATGGTATCGCTAGTACTCGGTAACGTGGGATGAGACCTTTTTCTGCTCTATTTTTAAAGCTATTTGGGGTTTATAAATACCCCAGATATTTCTGCTTGGTAGAGTACAAAATTATGTTAAAAAAGAGGGAAAGAATCTTTGTGAAAAAAGTTGTAAATCTCTCTTAGTATAGAGTCACCTCTTCCTAGTATTTAGAAGTTCTTCTAAAAGGAAAAATGAGGTCTAAGTGTAAAAAAGAGAAGTGTAAATGTTCTCTCCTAAACCTGTAAAAAGGAGAAAGAATTATAAGAGGGTAGTTGCTCTTCATCCATTGAAGGAAAACTATTAGTGAAAGCTGATGGCCTCGAGTGAATAAGAATCAGGAGTGGATATAAGTTACAATGACCGAACCACTATAAATCTGGTTTGCATTTCTGTTTTGCTTTTCATTCTCACATTATAACTTAATTTCTTTCTTTCAGTACACTTATGAACGAGTTTTCAAGTTAACATTTTTTCGATCGGTTTTCATCGAACGAGAATTTTTAAACCGGCATGATTTTATCGTAAGCACTAATTCACCCCGCACCCATCTCCTCCCCCTAAGTGCCGACTTGGTCCTAACAAAAAGAATATTGGATTAGTTACCCCCCTAGTGTCGACTTGGTCCTAACAAAAAAAATATTGGATCAACTGAAAACAAATTGATGTGAAGATTGATGAAAAGATAAACCTTATTGCTTCTTACTTTGCTCATCAACTCCTATGACAACTCTATGGAGAGTACTATATGAGAAGGATATTGAATCTCTAAAATAAGTTGAAGAAGCTTTAGTGTCTCATGCTATTAGGAAATAGGATAAATTTGGGAATATGAATGGTGAGACAATAGTTGGTAAGGGTGTATGTTGATAAGAAGGATTTTCTATCAAAGGTGAGTCTCACTGTGGTAGGTCTTTGAATGATGTTTAGTGTTATAAATGCAAAGTACTAACATATTAGTTGAAATTATCTACAAAAAAAGAAATAGGAAGAAGAGGTCTATAAATACTATATTGTGATAGAAATATCCTCACAATATTTCTTGAAGAATTGATGCATCTTTTTAGAAGAATTGTTTTTTAGATTTATTTTTGTTACTTATGTTTGTACTTAGAATGATTATTTTGATTTATTGAATGACAAGATGATTAGTAAGTTGAGTTTGCATGATGCATCTATGGTGGAGATCATGCACGTCGATAAGGGAAAAATCAAAATGTTTGTTACTTATGTTTGCACTCAGAATAATCAAAACGTTTGTTACTTATGTTTGCACTCTGAATAAGGTAAAAATTAAAATGTTTGTTACTTATGTTTATTACTTATGTTTACACTAGAATATTCCTATAAATGCAAAGGTAATGATGCATCTTTCTAGAAGAATTACTTTTTAGATTTCTTTTTTGTTGCTTATGTTAGCACTCAGAATGATTATTTTGGTTCATTGAATGACAAAATGATTAGTAAGTTGAGTTTGCATGATGATTCCATGGTGGAGATCATGCGCGTCGATAAGGTAAAAATCAAAACATTTGATTGAGTAATGTATACTTTGAAGGATGTGATTTATGTTTCAAAGACGTAGAAGAATCTGATTTCTTTGAGTCTTTTATATTTCTAGGGTTATAAATACAAGGTTGTAGGTAAGTTCTAAAAGTTGCTCGAGATTATAAAGTATTAACGAAGAAAGATTATATTAACAGTTATACCATATAAAAGTACTAGTAAAGCCTTCAAAGAGTAATAAATATGTTGCACGTGTTAGGGATGATAGATACTTATAATAGCGAGCTTTGTTTGCGATTCAGAAAATGAAAGATACTATTCATAGCTTTTAGAATGCAAACGATTATAAAAAGAAAAAATCTTACTAGTAGTAACACAGTGAGATAGAGGTATCTCTCGAGAATCAAACAATATCATTGATTTAATTTCAACTACATAAGATTGGGCTTATCACAATCAAATATTGGACCATAAACCAATTTAGTTTGTTTAGCTATGGTGAATTCTTCAAGTTAATGATTCAATTTCTATAGGAGATACAAAGTGAAAAAATACTCACTAAGGTGAAGATTGTTAGGGTTGAGAGAGTTCTAATTAAATTAAAACTCCTTGATGAATTATGATTTATTTTGATAGATACATATTGAGTTTCAAGGTTTTGGTTTGAAGAAGAGATATTGATTATTTTTATAAATACATATTGATTTATTTTGTAAGTCGATTTTTTAATATATTTTTTATTATTAATCTATATGATTTATTTTAATTTTAAAAATCTCCTCTCCTCTCCCACTCCAACAGATCCATTTAAATGAACTTACCTGCCAAGGAATCAATCTAAATAAAGGTCAGAGGCAGTTAATTTGATGCTTCTGAGATCACTAAATTGGAGGGCAGATGCGTGTTCAAGTAAATGGACCGGCCAACGCATCCACCATGCATAAAGGGCCATCCGGTTCTTCGCTTTACGCGAGAGAGAGACGTAAAGAGAGAGAGAGAGAGAGAGAGAGAGAGTATATGCATACTGCAAGTTGCAAACGAAAGCTTTCGATGAAGACCCCATGATAGATCACGAACAGGCTACAACCATTCCAATCCATCTACTTTGAATAAACAATGATTAATCATCAGGTTAAGGTCAGACTGATGAAAGTTATGGGGATGGTATTTGGATGCGTGCAATGGATTGGAGGGGAGCACGACGAGAATGGCCACTGGGGTGCACATGGCGTCCCCACCACCCATCACAATGCATCATCGCCACACCGACAACGGTAAGCCAACTTATTCCTATGGATTATTTAGCTCACGTATATGCACCCCTTCGTCAACCTTACGCCTTTGCCCTTCTCATCCTCTTTCCCAGCATCAAAATCAACTAAATGAGAAGCAACAACATGAACATGGACTTGCTATGGTTCCTGTCAGAAGAGGTGGTAGAGTTGAAGTCAGGTCAAAACGTAAGCTTGGGCCACAGTCCTGAGCTGCTGCTGCTCATGTGCAGTTTACATCAAGTACTCAGCCAATCTTAATGTAGTTGACCTTTAGCATGTGATGTTCGAGAGGGAATCTTATGGGGTGCATGATTAAAATGGTCTCGGTAGAATAAAGTTACCGAATGCTTCGTGGAGTTGTCCTCGAGTCTCGCCACCGGCCTTGTAGTTTGTGACAATGGGTAGTGACACCCCACGCTGGCTCAGTTTGGGAGTACGCAAGAAACAGAGAACAAAACTGATACAACGACAAGGCGCGCGTGAGGAGGACAGCATCTCTCGACAGTCGGTAATTAACTAATGCCTATTGCCCTTTTTCTATATGCTTTGGCATCCATTACTTGTTAACGATTACTTTAAGCATCCCAACTGCTGCCAGATCTGAAGCTCCTTATTTTTATAGCTCAGCTACTGTCCAATATTTACATATCAGAAGCTGGAAGCCAAAACCCTAAAGCTTCAACAACACAATCTCCACAATAATTAACCCTATCATGTTACGATGTTCTCCAGTTGTTGGAAGCATCATTGACAGTAGCATAATAATTCATTTGCCTAACCCATATATGCTCGGTGCCTCGATCATGGACGCAGATAACTCTTCCTCTCCCAATTGGTACACAAACAGATAATTCAAGACTCATGCAGAAAGAAGAGGTTCGATATACATGACGTGCCCATGTTTCGGTCAACGGAATTGTCCGACTGAGGCTCCATTGCTAATTAAGCTTCATCCATCACATTTTACGTGTCTGACAGACGTGTAGATAGAAACCGTCCGTCTGACCCGCCGACGGCAACTGAGCGGCCTGCCCGCTTGGTTTGGTCAAACCGAAGTGTAGGTAGGTCCTCCGGCCATTTTATTCATGGACTTGTTCAGTAATATAAAATAGAATTGGATTAGAAGAAGCCAGGCAATTCTGAGTGTGATTTAACAGGAGGCTTCTTCTTGTCTCCTGGGTCTGTAAGCAAATGTTGTCTTCATTGTTCGACTTGCTCCTGGTCGCCTCTTTCCATCATTGCGTCTACAACTGTGAATCTTGGCAGAAAAAATTGTGAACAACAAGAAACACTTGCTCATGAGTCTTTTGTCGTATGTCAGTCGAGTTAGGGTTGTGTACTTGATGACGATCTGGCGATCAGCCTTGCATCATTCCAGGGCTGATCTGATCACCAACTTGTAAAGTGTGTGACTACACCGCAACCATTCTATACTTTCATTTGGGAGAGAAGTCTACCTATAAGTTATTTTGTTGTTGGATAAGGGTTACGCTGGAAACGAAGGGCTAGGAGCGAAATGGTGTGTGAAAGTTCTTTACCATCAATCATTCCATTGGAGGAGTACAGATCCTCCTCTATCTTGGAGAGGCTCTTGCATTATTTGCAGTAGGCAAGGATGAAGAACATGTTCTACCGAAGTCACTGAAAGCGATAAAATGAATTGAGAAACAAAAAAGGTATCTAATCACTAATTAAAAGGGTATGCACTTTTTTTTTTCCTTGCTTAACAAGTAAACCCTTAAATGGATGCCACAGCATTCCTTGGAGGACAAGGTTGTTCATATGATTGTGTTCCTGAAGAGCCACCTGAACCCACCAAAGATATCACAGTATATGTGTATATATATATATATATATATATATATATATATATATATATATATATATATATATATAAAACACATGACAGAGGTAGTAGTATTTATTAGAATGAACAATGTAATAACATCACTGCAGTTATTAGAAATAGCAGCTCCAAAGTCCAAATGGTGTGTAGTTTTGTTCAATATGATACAAAAGGCTGCACTCGTGAAATAAAAGTTTGGCTTTCTGCATGCTTCCAATGCATCCTATATCTACAGTACAATGGCCACACTCTCTCTCTCTCTCTCTCTCTAAATGGCCAATGCATCTGCTTTTAATATATTAATTTTTACGTATGCACACTTCTCATTGACATCTGTGTCTCTTATCAGAGTTCCCCTACACCCATCCAGATCTCACTCAGACCGGCTCATCTTTCTGGTCAAAGGATAGTAAAAGGAGATCCTACCGCTTGCCCCAACATTTCCTAAAGATATCACAAAAGCAGCAGTCTGCTCTGCCTCTCGGTCTTTCCACAGAAGGTCGATGTTCTTCCTTCCCCCCTTCTGCTGAAGAGGAGTTGTTATACGGCAAGAAAATGGTTCCCTGGACAACAGTTCTTGAGAAGATCTAATTGACTTCCTCGATTGGTATTGGGTTGTGATCGGTGGAAGGTGGTGGTGGTGTAGGATTCAACTCTCAGGTCAGTATATATTCTGATGAAAATAGCACCAAAAGCTGCTGCTTTGGGTTCTCAAGCTTCTTCTAGGTTTGAGTTGCTTCTCATGTGCCTCTTATATGTAGATGGAACCAAATCATTCTTTCTTGGTTCTTTGGATAATTCCACACAATAAGAGGTTCTAAACTTTCCAAAGAGGAGAAGGGAAGAAAAGAAGCTGGCAAACAAGTGGTGGGAGAGAGCAGATGCGGCGGCAATGGCCGGAATGGAGCCCGGCGGCGGCAGCGGAGGCTCTTCTCGCTACCTCCATCACCTTCTCGGCCCACCGCAACAGCCTGCTGCGCCATCGACCCACATCCCACCCGAGGAATCCAAGCCTTCCTCGGAAGAAAGCCCAAATCTTTCGGCGGACCTGGGCGAAGGCGACGGCGATCAACCCTCCACCTCCGCCGCGGTGGGAGGCCCCGTCCGACGCCCCCGCGGCCGGCCCCCGGGCTCCAAAAACAAGCCAAAGCCGCCTATTATCGTCACGCGCGACAGCCCCAACTCCCTCCACTCCCACGTGCTCGAGGTGGTCGGCGGCTCCGACGTAGTCGAGTGCGTCACTGACTACGCCCGGCGGCGCGGCCGTGGTGTCTCCGTCCTCAGCGGCTCCGGCGCTGTCGTCAACGTCGCAATCCGCCAGCCCGGGGCGCTGCCGCCGGGGAGCGTGGTTGCGACTCTCAGGGGTAGGTTCGAGATCCTCTCGCTGACGGGGACCGTCCTCCCGCCGCCAGCGCCACCTGGCGCCGGGGGTTTGACCATATTTCTCTCTGGAGGGCAAGGGCAGGTAATCGGGGGCAGTGTCGTTGGCCCTCTGGTGGCGGCGGGCCCGGTGGTGCTGATGGCGGCATCGTTTGCAAATGCCATGTACGAGCGGTTGCCGTTAGAAATCGAGGAGGAAGTGGCAGCGGCGGTCGAGGGGCAGCAACCAGTGGTTTCGCAGTCGTCAGGTGTTACCGTCAGTGGCGGTGAAGGAGGTGGCGGTGGAGTCGGTGCCGGCGGCGTTCCTTTCTACACTTTGGGTGGGGGAAACATGGGGAATTATCAGCTTCCGGGTGATCCATATGGGTGGGGTGGTGGTGTTCGGCCACCGTTTTGATTCCACAAGGAGTCTACTACTACTGCTAACTGATGTCCGTTATATACACACTACCATCAAAGAAGAAGAAGAAGATTAAATGGGGTTCATACTTTTTCTTTCCGATCATTTTGGGTGTGGATTCGAAGATGGTTTCTTTGAACCACTTTTCTGATTCCGTTGGTGATGATCGTGTCATCGGAGGCATGTTCTTATATGAACAAAGGAAAGAGTTGGGAGAGAGAGGAGCAGAAGGGACTGCTTGAAGAATGCTTCCCGAACTAAGTAGCTTCAGTTTGCATGTAATAACACAAGTGAGTACCGGCAGTCATTTACATATTTTTTTGTTTTCTTTCTGTCATTTGATGTCATTCTCTGTGTTGTGGACATTGTTCTTCTGTTGCATGCTCGTAGGGTCTCCCTGTTGTACCGCAGCCATGCTCCTCCTATTTAGACAGTTCCTATGTAGACCATTCAAACCATTCTTAACTGATATCATCCGCAGGACGTTTGGTGCTTTCATTTCTTTTGGCTTGTGTTCCAACGTTTGGATGTGGGTTAGTGAGTGAGGTTTGTGCATGCAAGCTTGCTTTTGGCCACAGCCACCTGCAGAAAGCCTAGTCTTGATGGGGATGGGTGTGGTCTGTCATATTAGGAGGCAGTGTTAAATCCGAGAAGGGGTGTACAAGTTCTGTTGCCATTTATAGGGCATGGAAGGCGAACTGAGCATAAGATGTTCAACAGCATGCTGCGAGATTCTCATGTCTGCTTTCATCTTTTTCCAAGTACAATTCTAGAAAGAAGGTTTCTACCCCCTGTCATAAAAGTAAGCCCCACTTTCCCACCTACTTTAAAAGCATGATGTTTGTGGCTTCCAAATGTTATCTTCTTTGAATCTTATTTACTCCCTCTGTCTCTCTCTCTCTCACTTAGGTGGGTATTAAAGCTGAGGAGCTCCAGCTTTAATGGTGATACAAAAGAGTACAACTAAAACCCATCTCTCACTAATAATTTTTTGCTATCTATCTTCTAAAAACATGAAAACTGAACTAAGGTTTTATACACAGCATTTACGCGAGCTTGCAAGTCACATTGAGTCATCCTCAGTTTCATGGAGACTTAATTAAATCTCTCCATCATAACAAAGTTTGATGTTGTTGTCATAATAGATTTACAAGTCACAATCTCACATCATATGCCCATTTATTAACGTTTCGAGGTTACCCAATTAAATCATTGCTATTTGTTGGTCCTAAACAAAGAGATGCTGTTAACGGTATGTCTTGAGTTGTGCTATATCCATGATAACCTGACTTGTTGCGTTCCTCCACGTTATATACCCACTTTTTGAGTACCTTTAAAGATCGACATGTGGATGTGAATCATCAACATGTTCGATCTCCATACTGTTGGGCTGACAGCCCATATGTTTAGCTGAAGGTGGGCTTTATTAGCCCATAACTTACCCCCTTTGATTTAACCGTAGATGAAAAGTTACGGGGTACGAAGGTTACGTTTTTTAAGGCAGAAAAAGGGCAGCAACGAGGGGAGATTTTTGCAGTAGCATCTTAATTCAAAAAGGACGAGAAAAAGGTAAAAACTAAGATAAAGAGAGGGAATAAAATAAGGACAATGTAGAGAGGATATTCATAATCATCTAAGCAGTGTTCTCATCTTAGGTTAGATCAAATCTACGGTATATTCTTGCTGTGATTACTTAGGGAGAATTTAGATATTATGCATAGTGACGTAATCCTTATATCCTAGTTATTCTCTTGCAATTGTTGCTAGAGTTTTGGGCAAGAGATTGAGATTTGTATATTCATTATTCTTATAGTAGATTATCTCTAGTTTGTCCTATGATTTTTACCCTTCACATTAGAGGGGTTTTTCACATATATCTTGGTGTTTTATTTGGTTGTGATTTCATTTAATTCCGTTACATATTATGACCTGCTAATATTTGTTCATATACAAAAGTTTAATTTCGCTTTATATCCCATCACATACAAGAAACTAATGGAGGTTGACATGCAATTTTCTTTAGCTTACTAGTAATGATTAGTTGACATGCAATTATGTCCCTACCGAAACAGAAAATTTCCAGAAACCTAATATTAGAGGTCTTGATTTTGAGATTCGAGGATTGAGCTCAAGGGTTTTTGAATCCTAAGAGCTTATGGTTTTAACTAAAACCGGTAGCAGCTAAGATTTCCCTTGATAACATGTTAAGAATGAAATGAAGAATATGTTATTTTTGTATTTGATATGGTGCTTCCTATTTATACACATTAGAATGGAGAATTTTTCTCAATAGAGCTACGATATTTCCTCGTATAGTTAGGAAAATCTTAGCTGTTATTAAGAAAAATCTTAGTTGCTATCAAAAACCGATAATTTTTTTTTGTCAAAGAATAAATTTAATTCATATTTTAAATGTCTTACGATGCTTCTTATGCAATAAATCATATATAACGAGGGAAGCCCTCAAGAAATAGATACTCTAAATCTTTGAAATGTTATGTCGTCCAGAAAACAAGAGAAGCCAAGGTAATCGATTTAAAATGTCAAAAATGTATAACGATGAATAGTCATTGTAAGGACCATTATATTAGGAGTATATTAGGGGGTCTCGATCATCGAGCAATTGAAGTAAAGACAAAGATAAGCTTAACAAACTTAAGAAGGGTTGCAATTGAGCAAACAAGGGATCGTAAAAACCTCATAAAGGGCAATGTGTGTGCCAATGTATAATGAGGAGCTATCGATAACAACTCTTGTATAAGATATATCACGAGAATAAATGAGTTAGAAAGAATATAACAAGTGTATAAAAAGATCGGGATGATTAAGTTTAAGCTATAACTCAATGTCATCAGCTAAACTTGCTAGAGCTCTATGCATATAAGAACACATAGTGAGGAAATTAAGTAGGAAGGGATGCTGAGAAATAAATTAAAAATAATTTTATATACTTTGTGTTAGGAAAAAAATCATAAAAAATATATAAATGAAACATTATATTGAAAAAAATGCATCATCATATAACCTTGCGAATGTGTTTCGTGATCCAATAAATAATATAAGGTATAGAGAGAATATAAACATGAATGATAGAATCAGCTTTCCTCTAAACCTCTCGTTTCTCATCTTTCATCTATTTTGGTGTAGATTACAGGCATCTCCGGAGAGTCCTCCAGGTTTAAACATTGTTTCTCTAGCCTCGGGGAGAGGATTTTACCCCCTTAAGACCAACACTGGCAAGACCTTATGCACTGGACTTTTTGTTCTCTTTGTTTCTTTTTGGTTGCTTATCATTACTGTCTCTCTAAGAGTTGTTTTATTGGAAGGTAACATGAAGTCTTTCCTATTGCGGACAGACATCATTCTAACACTTGCGACGACGGCTGGGTTTAGGCGCATACGCAGGTTTTGTAGTACCATCCGCCAATTATTAGAGTCATCAGTGCGAACACGGTGGAGTGGATAAGCAAAATATATCTGTCATTCCTAAACTTGGAAATGTCTCTTTGGTGGCATCCACTGTAGCATTAATGGACGAGCAACAGGTTGTCCAAATCAAGTTGGTAGTCAGTCGGTGAGAAAAATATCATTGTTCGAATTGTTGCATTCTTTTCTCAATCTTTTTTGTGTCAGGAAAGAACAACATTTTGTTAAATTTGTAAACATTTTTAAATTTGTAGAACCATTTTTTTTTTTAAGATAAAGATATTTTTTTATCCCAAGTATTAGTGGAGGACATATTCCAACTTCTTTTAAAGAATGGAACCTTCAATATTAGGATCTAATTATTATATGAATATGTCATATATAGTGAAAAGAGAATATGATAAAATGAGTTTGTTCGACCGAAGTACAAGCATCGGACCTTCCTTCTAATGTCGATCTAATAAGCGATCATTTGATCGATCGATCATTGATGTAATCCGTAGGCTTGCCTCTGAAAGTAAGAGAGACCTGACGAACTTATGAGCCCTTGATTACCATACTCCTCAATCAATATGGAACTAAATGACCTTATCACATATAAAATCTTTTATCGATTTTTCTATGTTTAAATTTAGTATTAATATATGAGTTTTTTTTTTTTAAATCTCTTCACTTTTTATTATTATTGCTACAAGAATAATAATGTTGTCTTATCACAGTTTTAATTTAGGTTTAAATTTAGGCCTTATCACAGTTTGTCTACTATCGCTCTACAAGAAGGAACTCAGTTTGTACACTTTAGAACTCGGATTACTGGAGTTGCAGAATAATGGAAGAAAATCCATAGAAGCATACGAAATGTTGATAGCAGCCAACCCCCTACTTCAGTAGATAACCAAAACAAAGCGTATACGATCCTTGGAATGCACCGTTTCCACTTGTAAATCTTCATGCACGAGTTGTTGACTCACCGAGCGATCACCCATTGTCAGTCCTCGTTCTCTTTATGAACTCCAAGCAATCTGCTATCGCCTCGGCGTAGAACGAGTTGGACCTGCGCCACGAACGGTGCTGCTGCTGCTTGAATTCCCGGTCGCCACCTTCCTTCGAGCCTTTCTTCAGCGCTTGCAGGCATCGATGGAAGAAGCTGAAGAGCCTCACACGCAGTCGGCGGACCAACAGCTTGCGACCTTCGATTCGGTAGCATCTTCTCCGGCCTGTCCTGACGTGCTTCTGCTGTGCCATTTGATGCTGAGAGATTTGAGTGTCTCATGGAGTGCTATTTATATTAGAGTCGGCGAGGAAACATCCTCGCAAGGATTTTTGTCTTCATCGTTCCAAATCTTGTTTATCTACCGACCACTCGTGTACTTGAAAGTTGTGGGTGTATGCCGATTATATGCAATATGAGATAGATTATGAAGAACTGAAGGACTTTATTGGTGCAATGATGCTAGTGGTGGTAATTTAATCTGATTGTGATTCCGATGCATCATGAAATGAAGCAAGAGTGCGTGTAGCTGGTGGGTGGGGTGTCCCCCAAGAGCGAGAAAGAGCAACTCAGTGAGTGTCGAGCCAGCTTGGATTGTCCTCCATCTGCAACATCGACTCCCCGTACACACGGGGAAGCTTACGTTGTTACAACCCAATTGAGTTGGTGGTCTCAGGAGGAGGCTATACAGATGGTAGTACACTTTTTGGTTGTCATAATCATAGTCGCGGTCCCAATTTCCAGGCCGCGCGCGGCAAATGTTTCAGCACATGACGCGTCTTCTTGCGGAGTTGGTTTACGTCGATGATCGGAGGAACAGCCGTGACCCACCCACACACGACGATGATGATAATAATAATAACAATAATAATAATAATAATAATAATAATAATAATAATAATAATAATAATAATATTTCTATTCCATCGTCCTTCTATTGCATAGTCATCATCCTTCTATGGCATAGCCTTTAAAGATTTGGTTGCCACCAACGAGGATAAGTTTCACGCCATTGACTTTGTTTCATTGTATTTTGTGGCCGGCACCGGAAGGATTCTAAGGTGGTAATTGCTAGAAAAAGGATTGAGAAAGAAATTAGTTAATTTGTATTAACATATCTCTCTTCTATTTATAGAGAGAGAATTTCCCTTAATAGATTAGAGGATTGCCCTCAATAGAATAGAGATATTTCTTCATATAGTTTGGGAAATCTTATATGCTATTATGCCCCCGCCGCAAGATGATGCTCATATCAAGGATACCAATCTTGGATCGATGTAATGCAAAAAGTTGACGAGCGAGAGACTTCGTGAGTGAGTCGACTAACTGATCAGCCGAATGAACATAAGAAACTCGTAGTTGACGGCAGACAACTTGATCTTGCACAAAATAGAAGTCGATAGCAATATGTTTCATGGGGGAGTGGAACACCGGATTAGCGCATAGATAGGTAGTTCCGATATTATCACAATATATTGTAGGAGTATAGTTGATGTTGAGTTCTTTGAGCAAATTTGTGACCCAATTGAGTTTTGCAATGGCAATGGTGATGACACGGTATTCAGCTTCAGTTGTAGACCGTGTGATTATCTTTTGCTTCTTAGAACTCCAACTAATTGGATGCGCCAAGGAAGACAATATGCCCCGATGTGGATGTTCTATCATCAAAGTTGCTTGCCCAATCAGCATCGGTAAAGGCACGAAGCTGAAGTGGAGAGCATTTATGAAGAAAGAGACCATGATTGAGGGTCTCCTTAAGATATTGTAAGATTCGTTTGACTGCAGACTAGTGCATAGTAGATGGCCTCTACATAAACTGTGATAATTTGTTGACTACAAATGAGATGTCAGGACGGGTGAGAGCTAAGTACTATAGGGAACCAACGACTTGTCTGTATTGAGTGGGTTCCGTAGCAGGACTTCCATCAGATAATTTGAGATAGCTACTAGCAGATAGAGGAGTTGTAACCACATTTGCCTCCTGCATATTTGTTTTATATAATAAATCTTGAATATACTTTCTTTGTGAGAGAAAGAGACCGGAAGATGTGAATATAGCCTCTACACCCAAAAAGTAATTCAGGGGTGGTCCTAGATTTTTTAGCAAGAATAGATCTGCCAACTATTTGATGAACGCTTGAATTTCTACAGGGTTATTGCCTATGACAATGATGTCATCCACATATACCAGAATATATATTATGTTGCTATGGTGTTGTCGTAAAATTAACGAGGAATCATATTTGGAGTTGAGAAAGCCAACTGAAGTCAGAAAAGAGCCAAGTTTAGTGTACCAAGCTCTTGGAGTCTAACGAAGTCCATAAATAGCTTTTTGAAGTTTGTAGACATGCCTTGGATACTAAGGATGAGTGAAACCAAGAGGTTGTTGCATCAAAACATCTTCAGTTAGAGTCCCTAGTGAAAAAAGATTATTAACATCCAATTAGCGTAATTGCTAGCCCTTAGTGGTGGCCAGACTTAGGATAAGTCTGATTGTAGTGGGCTTAACAATGGGACTAAATGTCTTAGTGAAATCAACTCCAGGTCTTTGATGAAACCCTTTGGTGACGAGACGTGCCTTATATCGGGCAATAGAGCTATCGGGGTCTCGCTTAACTCGAAAAACCTACTTACACCCGATGATGTTTTGTGTATGATGAAAGAGTACTAGATCCCATGTTGAGTTGTGGAGGAGGGCATTATATTCTTTACACATGGCGGTAAGCCAATGCAGAGATTTTTGGGCTTGAGTGAAGGTGGTGGATTCAACGGTGGTGGATGAGAAATCTATGATAGCATGAAGATCAAGGACCTAACGCGGTTTGAAAATATCACTCTTAGAGCGTGTGATCATAGGATGGCTAGAGACTACGGGACCGTGATATTGTGTTGTTGAAAGAAGCGGTTGAGAGTCATTGACATAGGCCGGGTCAGGTGGAGGTACGTCAAGGTCACTTGGCCGAGAAGGAGGTAAAGATAACAATTGTGATCCTGAACCAAGTACCCCAATAGTCAAAGAAGAAAGAAGTGGTGTAGGAATGGAGAGAATGGGCAATTACTGAACCGGAGAAGTGGAATAATATGGTTCACTAGAGGAGGAACTGGACGATGTCATGAGAGGCTCGTCCGGTTAGATCGGAGGTATACTCCAATAAAGAATGGTTAATGAGGTGGTCTACATGGTAGGAGAGGTATGATATTGAAAAGAAAAGACAGACTCAGCAAAAATAATGTGACGTGATATAAAAATTTTATGAGTGTAGAGATTATAGCAACGAAAAGCATTATGTTCAAGAGAGTAACATATAAAAACGCAAGGATTATATTGTGATGTTAACTTATGAGAGGCATAGGGACACAACCATGGATAACATAGACAACCAAATACTCTGAGTTTATGAAGGTTTGAGAGTTTATGAAATAGTATGTCAAAGGGGGACTGGTATTGTAAGACTGACATAGGCATTCTATTAATAAGGTAGACGGTAGTTTGAAAGGCTGTTGTTTAAAAGTTTGAAGGTATGGAGGCCTAATGGAGAAGTGTGAGCCTAGTTTCTACTATATGCCGATGTTTACGTTCGGCGAAGCCAACAAGTTGAGGAGTATATGGGGGAGACTTGAGGTGTTGGATACTACAAGCTGAGAGATAGGATGCCAGGGCTTGATATCCACTGCCACCATTAGAGTAAACCATTTTAATGGTAGATTAAAAGTGGTTTTCAACCAACTTTCAAAAAGTGAGAAAGATGGTCGAAACGTCAGATTTATGGTGAAGAGGATATAACCATGTGTACCTAGTGAAGTGATCTACAAAAATGGCATAAAATCTGAATTTATCAAAAGACAGGTTTGGGGCAGGGCCCCAAACATCTGTATAAATAATTTCAAATGGTTTAAAGGTGGAAATGGAAGATGAGCCAGAGGGCTGTCGATGACTTTTATTACTAAGACATACATCACAACGCATTATAGAATTATGCGATTTAGAAATAGGAGGAGAGAAACGAGAAAGTAATTTTTGCTGAATAAGGGACAAGGGATGACCAAGATGGATGATACCATACATCAACTGGAGCCGCAATGGAAGAATGAATAGTGGGCTGGGTTATTTGTGAAGCTGACGGCCATTCGTAAATGTTGCCTCTATTCGGACCCTAGACCAAGGATGCCCCCATGCTCAAGTCCTTAACAAGAAAGGAATCAGGAAAGAATTCAATTGAAGTTTGCAAAATTAAGAAATAGAAATGAGATTGCGTTTAATATTAGGGGCATATAAAACATCATCGAGTATAAATATAGTAGTATCAAAAGTAAGCGTTGTGGAACCAGTATGAGTTATAGGAAGGCTTTTACTGTCACCGATGATGATATCTTAATCGTCATCATCAAGATTGTAGAGAGACAAATTCTGAAGATCAGAGGTGATGTGATGGGAGGCACCAAAGTCCACAATCCAGTTGGGCTGGCAAGTCGTCGGAGTAGTAAGGAGATTTACCTGAGGCCAGTGTGACGAAGCAGGAAGGCGGGGTCGAGACTGACAAACTTTAGCGGAGTGTCCGATTTTATCACACAGTTGGTAGACGACCCGTCGTTGTTAGCTTAAAAGGGCAGGATGCCAAGATGGACGAGTATTGGAGTTGTCATTTTACGAGAAGTTATGATTAGGAGGATAAGGGAGGTGTTGCATGGGACCCATAGGATCAAGAATACCTTTGGTGATGTTCGGAGGGTACCGAGTGTTATTCCTCTTAGACTTATGACTGCCTTAAGCTATGATAGACGATCCGGGAAGTTTATCTACATGCTTCAAATATATCTCATAGTCAGTCAACTTGTCATAGAGTTCTTCAAAGGAGACTGGCGAGTTGCGTGCCCGAATTGCAACCGCCAATTCCTTGTAGTCATCTCCAAGACCATTTAGGGTATGGATGATGATCTCCTCGTCACATAGGGAATGACCTATCAAAGCCAAGTCATCGATGATAACTTTAATATTTTGTAGATAATCAGTGATAGTACTTCCCTCTTGTTTGGTCATCATCAACTTGGATAGAAGACTAAGCTTGCGAGTATGCGAATGATTCGCTAAGGTTGTTTGCAGTTTAGACCACACATCGGTAGCAGTCACACATGCAGAAATCAATGGAGCAATGAATCCAGCAACTGAGGCTTGAATAGCTTGGAGGATGAGATGATCTTGACACAGCCACAGTTTGTGAGCTAAATTAGGTACTAAACTAGGTTCTCCGAGGATGTTGAGCATGGCTGGCGGACAACAGATTCCTACGACTGTAATTGCTGTGGCTACAAAAGCTACTATGGCTACAGAAGCTGCTACAGCTGCTGAAGACTACTGCAGATGAGGAAGCTGCAGCAAATGAGGAAGCACAGGAGGAAGCTACAGTGATGTTGCGACTACGGTTACGACAGAAGCTGCAGTGATGCTCAAGGAAGCTACAGCAGGAGAAATCTACGAGAAATCTGCAGCAATTAGGCATATAGTGGAAGAGCTCCGTCGGCCTTAATGCAAAGGGAAGTGGCAGCGAAAGCTGCTATAGTAGAGGAAGCAAGATGCATTGACAGCGGTAGAGGAAAGCGACTGCTACTGCTATAGAGGGAAGCGACTACTGCGGGCCGAGAAGCGACTGCGGAAGATGCATTAGCCATCGTTGCATTCGTTGTTCGCCGATAGAGAGGACACCGCTGTTGACGAGGCAGTGGGAGAATGTTTCCCTCCTTATGCAGCGGCGACAAAGAGTGTCTACTATAGGTAGCAAAGTAGGAGAGCGAGCAATAGGCCGGCGAAGAAGAGGAGGAGTCTGGTTGTTCAGCAGCACGCTGCTGCAACGCTCTGATACCATATTAGAAAAAGGATAGAGAAAGAAATTACAGAAGAAGCTAATTTGCATTAACATGTCCAATTTCCCTCAATAAAGTAGAGAGATTTCCTCTTAGAAGAAATCTTATCTGTTATTAGTAATTCCATGAGATATGTTTCTAAATCTATAATATTTTTTTATTTTATGGAGATGCTTCTTTATTTAAATTTTTGTTGCTTCCTTTCATTTAGTTCAGTATTAATTGCATCAACGTAAGTATTATTTGGCATGTGGGATACGATTAAAGAAGGATAATCTTTCATATGAGGAGGCTTCACGACCAATCATGTTGACCAGAATGTAGTAATAAGTGTTGTGGGCTATTTTGCTCATAGCAAAACATTTTGACCAAAATATAGTCATGATGAGCAAGATGCTTTGTACTTAACCATTTGTTCATGTGTCACCCACCATAGGAGACACAATGACCCATAACTTTCTTACATGCTAGACCAATACAAGCTTGAACATCTCTTTTTCCAAATTGTTCATGTTCCCTCCATGTCCCATAAGGGGACAATTAAACAATTAAACTAGAGTTTGCTCCTTCAAATATTAGGAAAGCTTTGAATACAATACAAATGTACATATGTCATTCGTTTTCTATTTTAGAGAATTTTTAAAATATTTTTTCTAAATTTTTTGACATATGAATGGTGTTTCATCTTTCTATTTTCTCATAGTTTTTTCTATTGTTACGAAAATATAATGCATCAATGTAATATTTTTTTAACATTTAAGCTTCTATATAGGCCCATAACATATGAAGAAAAGTTGGTCTAAAAATAAAATTTTCTGATATGTAATGCAATAGGGCAAAAAATTCAAAAATAGTGAATAGCATGGAAGCACTATTCAAAATGATTTGAAATTTTTAGAAAAGCTTTGAATACAATACAGATGGACATATGTTTTAATTTTTCTAAAAAAATAATATATTTTTAAAATTTTCAGCATCTAAATAGTGTTTTATTTTCTTATTTTCTCCTCTATCAAAATATAATACATCAATGTAATATTTTCTGACATCTGAACTTTTAAATAGGTTTATAATATATGGAGAAAAGTTGGTCCACAAAAATATTTTCCTAATATGTGGTGCATTATTTAAAAAAATAAAAAATACTGCATTGCATATGTCACTATTCAAAATGATCTCAATTTTTTTAAAAATATTTGAATATGATACAAATAGACATATGTCACTGATTTTTTATTTTAGAGATTTCTTTTGATATTTTTCCAAAATTTTCAACATATAAACAGTGTTTTGTCTTCCTATTTTCTTTTTTTTTTATTTCTACCAAAATATAATGCATCAATGCAATGTTTTTTAATATTTGAGCTTCTATATAGGTCCACAATATATAAAAAAAAGTTGGTCTAGGAAAAAATGCGAAGCACTATTTGTAGAAAAAATAAAAAAAATAGTGCATCACATAGAAGCACTATTCAAAATGATATGAAATATTTAGAAAGGCTTTGAATATAACATAGATGGACATATGTCATTGGTTTCCATTTTAGGACAATTTTTTGATATTTTTTCTTAATTTTTCAACATCTGAACAGTGTTTTATTTTCCTATTTTCTACTTTTTTTTATTTCTACCAAAATATAATGCATCTATATAATATTTTTAACATTTGAGCTTCTAAATCGGTCCATGGAGAAAAGTTGGTTCACAAAAATATTTTCCTAATATGTGATGTAAAGCTTTTAGTAATAAAAATCAATAACAGTACATCACGTAGAAACACTGTTTAAAATAATCACAAATTTTTAGAAAAACTTTGAATACAGCACAAATGAACAAATGAACATATATAACTGGTTTTCCATTTTAAAATTTCTTTTTGTATGTTTCTAAATTGTTCAGCATCTAAATAGTGTTTTATTTTCTCTTTTTTTTTCTATTTTTTCCAAAAATAATACATTCATGCAATATTTTTTTTGACATTTGGGCTTGTAAATAGGTCCACAATATATGGAGAAAAGTTGGTCCATAAAAAAAATTTCTAGTATGCGAAGTATTATTTTTTAAAAATTTTAAAAAAATAGTGTATTGCATAGAAGCACTGTTTAAAATAATCTCATATGTTTATGAAAACCTTGAATATAACACAGATAAACATATGTCACTAATTTTTTATTTTATATATTTTTTAAAATTTTTAACATCTAAACTGTGTTTCATTTTCCTATTTTTTTCTTGTTTTTTTTATTTCTACCAAAATATAATGTATCCATGCAATATTTTTTAACATTAAGCTTTTAACTAAGTCCATAATATATTGAAAAATGTTGGTGCGAAAAAAAATTACATAGTATACGATGCACTATTTTTGGAAAAAATTCAAAAATAGTGCATCTCATGGAAGTACTATTCAAAATGATATAATTTTTTTAAAAAAGCTTTGATATGATATAGATGGACATATGCCACTAGTTTTCTATTTTATTTATTTTTTTAATATCTCAATTTTTTTATATTTTCTCTATTTTTTAATTCCTTTTTGCTTTAAACAAGAATTATTCATGTTATCAAATGCTTGTTATACTAGTAGAAAATCCAAAGCTATATGCTAGAATGTTGATTTAAGCATAAGTATATTGTTATTTATATTATTTTTAAATTAATATTTTAAATTATAATTGATAATTTTTTAATTTTATTTTTATAGTTCCATATGTTAGTAATTTTATTTATATAATTTTATTTTTATAGTTCCATAACTTTAATTTAAATCATTAAAGTTAAATCCTTTAACCTATGAGGAATGTTTAAATTCATAAAGTTCACCATCTGATGAGGATATACTAACGAACCACCCATTGAGGTATGTCTTTTAGGTGTGTCATTTCAATTATATATTTTTTTTAAATAACTAATTATTGAATTTGTTACTCATTCTGTGGCAAAAAACTCATGAAACCATCGATGGATGGTGTTCTAAAAAAGTAATCCAAGCTATGTGAATCTCAACTATCTCGATGCAAGAACTGTGATATATGTCTCGACACATTTAAGAAGTTTACGAAATTTATAAAGAAATATGACTTGGGTAATACAGTTATTAAACTAGTACTCAAGGAATATAAATATATGGTCAATAAACCTCTCCCGAATAATCCCTATATTTCCTGAAAAAAAAAAAAAAGTATGCAAGTTGCTATAAAAATGAGATGACGAAGAAGACAACTAAAGGTAACTACTGTGAACCCTTGGAAAATATTATAGAAGAATTTAAATAAGAAATCAAAGAAGAATGATACGGAGGTGGACCAAACTTCATTTCTCTTCTCTATGATGAAAGCCCAAGCGAAGCCTATACTTCATTTCTCTTCTCTATTTAGAAAGTAAGTTCTTAGTCCTTTTATTAAGAAAGCAAACATACTTGGAAAGATGATATTTTTACGAATGCGTATATTTGATCCTAACGTATATTTGATCTTTGATATGTGTGGTTTAGAAGGCACGTCCCATACTATAAGCTATTAATTAAAGTAGAATCACGAAGATGGTCTATTACTATATTATATTAAAAAATAATTAATAAAATAGTACTAATAATATTATCTAATAAAGTAAGTTATTCCAAATTCATATAGTTAATTATACCATGTTTTGAAAAAAAATCCTAATAATTAGTTTTTATTTTTTTGATCATTAAAGTTAAATTGTTTGTCCGCATGTTTAAATTCACATAGTTTACCACTTGTCGAAGTACCATATACTAAGGTACCAACTACTGATGCACATCCTACTAAGGGGCCACCCATTGAGGTTTGTCTTTTAGACGAGTCATTCCAATTATAACTTTTTTTTAAAATAATTAATTATTATATTTGTTACTCATTCTGTGGCAAAAAAAACTCATGAAACCATCGATGAATAGTATTCTAAAAAAGCAATCCAAGTCATGTGAATCTCAACTATCTCGAAGCAAGAACTGTCATATATGTCCCGACATGTGTAAGAAATTTACGGAGTTTATACAGAAATATGACTTGGGTATTATAATTATTAAACTAGTACTCAAGGAATATAAATATATAGTCTATAAACCTCTCTCGGATAATCTCAATATTTCCTGAAGAAGAGTAAGTAAGTTGCTATAAAAATGAGATGACGAAGAAGACAACTAAAATAACTACCGTGAACCCTTGAAAAATATTATAAAAGATGTTAAATAAGAAAGATAATGAGGTGGACCCAGACTTCATTTGTCTTCTCTACGATGAAAGCCCAAGCGACACCCATACTTCATTTCTCTTCTCTATTTAGAAAGTAAGTTCTTAGTACTTTTAATAAGAAAGCAAACATACTTGGAAAGATGATATTTTTACGAATGCATATATTTGATCCTAACGTATATTTGATCTTTGATATGGGTGGTTAATAGGCACGTCTCATACTATAAGCTATTAATTAAAGTAGAATCACGAAGATGGTCTATTACTATATTTTATTAAAAAAATAATTAATAAAATAGTACTAATAATATTATCTAATAAAGTAAATTATTCCAAATTCATATAGTTAATTATACCATGTTTCGAAAAAAATCCTAATAATTAGTTTTTATTATTTATTGATCATTAAAGTTAAATTCTTTTGTCTTTTGAAGCATGTTTAAATTCACACAGTTCACCACCTAATAAAGTACCGTATGCTAAGGTGCCAACTTCTGATGTTTGTCCTACTATGGGACCACCCATTGAGGTTTGTCTTTTAACTAGTCATTCCAATTATAATTTTTTTTTGAAATAACTAGTTATTGAATTTGTTACTCATTTTGTGACGAAAAAGAACCATCGATGGATAGTGTTCTAAAAAAGTAATCCAAACCATGTGAATCTCAACTATCTTGATGCAAGAACTATGATAGATATCCCGAAATGTGTAAGAAGTTTACGGAGTTTATACATAAATATGACTTGAGTAATATAATTATTAAACTAGTACTCAAGAAATATAAATATATGGTCTACAAACCTCTATCGGAACATCCCTATATTTCCCGAAGAAGAGAAAACTTACAAGTTGCTATAAAAATGAGATGGCGAAGAAGAGTAACTACTATGAACCCTTGGAAAATATTATAGAAGAATTTAAATATGAAATCAAAGAAGAAAGATAAGGAGGTGAACCCAGACTTCATTTCTCTTCTCTATTTAAAAGTAAGTTCTTAATACTTTTAATAAGATAGCAAACATCCTTGGAAAGATGATATTTTTACGAATGCATAGATTGAAGCAAAACAAGTGTCAAATTGTCAACTATTTAAAAGGCTACGTGCTCGTATTGCAAGTAAGTTATGGTATCTAGTTTGTAAATTATTGTACTCTATTTTTGTATAATATGATTTGATGATTTGATCCTAACGTAAATTTGATCTTCGATATTGGTGGTTTAGTAAGCATGTCCCATACTATAAGCTATTAATTAACGTAGAATCTCAGAGATGGTCTATTCCTATATTATATTAAAAAATAATTAATAAAATAATACTAATAATATTATCTAATAAAGTAAGTTATTCCAAATTCAGATAGTAAACTGTACCATGTTTTGAAAAAATATCCTTATAATCAGTTTTTATTATTTATAGATCATTAAAGTTAAATCTTTTGCCCTACGAGACATATTTAAATTCACATAGTTCATCACCTGAAGAGGTACCATATACTAAGGTGACAACTTTTGATATATGTCCTACTAAGGGACCAACCATTAAGGTTTGTCTTTTAGATGAGTCATTCCAATTATAACTTTTTTTTGAAATAATTAATTATTGAATTTGTTACTATTTCTATGGCAAGAAACTCTTGAAACCATATCGGATGGTGTTCTAAAAAAAGCAATCCAAGTCATGTGAATCTCAATTATCTCAACGCAAGATTTGTGATATATGTCCCGACACGTTTAAGAAGTTTACGGAGTTTATACATAAATATGACTTGGGTAATATAGTTATTAAACTAGTACTCAAGAAATATAAATATATGGTCTATAAATCTCTCCCGGATAATTCCCATATTTCGCGAAAAAAAAAAAGCATGCAAGTTGCTATAAAAATGAGATGACGAAGAAGACAACTAAAGGTAACTACTGTGAACCCTTGGAAAATATTATAGAAGAAGTTAAATAGGAAATCAAAGAAGAAAGATAAGGAGGTGGACCCAAACTTCATTTTTCTTAGCTATGATGAAAGCCAAGTGACGCCCATGCTTCATTTCTCTTCCCTATTTAGAAAGTAAGTTCTTAGTAATTTTTATAAGATAGCAAACATACTTGGAAATTTATATGTTTATGAATGCATAGATTGAAGCAAAACAAGTGTCCAATTGTCAACTATTTAAAAGGCTGCAAGTAAGTTAAGGTATCTAGTTTGTAAATTATTGCAATCTATTTTTGGCACAATATGATTTGATGATTTGATCCTAACGTATATTTGATCTTTGATATGGGTGGTTAGTAAGCGCGTCGAATACTGTAAGCTATTAATTAAAGTAGTATCTCGGGGATGTTCTATTCCTATATTATATTAAAAAATAACTAATAAAATAGTACTAATAATATTATCTAATAAAGTAAGTTATACCAAATTCAAAAAGATAATTGTATAATATTTTGAACAAATATCCTAATAACCAGTTTTTATTATTTATATATCATTAAAGTTAAATCTTTTGCCTTGTGAGGCATGTATAAATTCACACGGTTCACCACTAATGAGATACCATATGCTACCGTCCCAACTTCTGATGTCCGTCCTATTAAGGGATACTCATTGAGGTTTATCTTTTAGATGAGTCATTCTAATAATACCTTTTTATTAAATAATTAATTATTGAATTTATTATTCATTCTGTGGCAAAAATCTCATGAAACCATCGATGGTTGGTATTCTTAAAAAGCAATCTAAGCCATGGGAATCTCAACTATTTTGATGCAAAAACTATGATATATATCCCGAGACGTTTAAGAAGTTTACGGATTTATACAGAAATATGACTTGGGTAATACAGTTATTAAAATAGTACTTAAGGAATATAAATATATGGTCTACAAACCTCTCCCGTATAATCCTTATATTTCCCGAAGAGGAGAAAGCTTGCAAGTTGTTATAAAAATAAGATGACGAAGAAGACAACTAAAGGTAACTACTGTGAACCCTTGGAAAATATTATAGAAGAATTTAAATAAGAAATGAAAGAAGAAAGATAAGGTGGTGAACCGAGACTTCATTTCTCTTCTCTACGATGAATGCCAAAGTGAAGCCCATACATCATTTCTCTTCTCTATTTAGAAAGTAAGTTCTTAGTACTTTTAATAAGATAGCAAATACACTTAGAAAGATGATATTTTTTCGAATGCGTAGATTTAAGCAAAACAAGTGTCCAATTGTCAACTATTTAAACGGCTACGTATTGCAAGTAAATTAAGGTATCTAGTTTGTAAATTATTGATTTCTATTTTTGGTACAATATGATTTGATGATTTGATCCTAACGTATATTTCATCTTTGATATGGGTGATTTAGTTAGCATGTCCCATACTATAAGCTATTAATTAAAGTAGAATCTCGGAGATGGTCTATTCCTATATTATATTAAAAAATAATTAATAAAATAGTTCTAATAATATTATCTAATAAAGTAAGTTATTCCAAATTCAAATAGTTAATTGTACTATGTTTTGAAAAAATATCCTAATAATTAATTTTTATTATTTATAGATCATTAAAGTTAAATCTTTCGTCATGTGAGGCATGTTTAAATTCACACAGTTCACCAATTATAACTGTGAGGCATGTACGTCCTAATAAAGGACCACCCATTGAGGTTTGTCTTTTAGATGAGTCATTCCACCAATTATAATTTTTTTAAAATAAATAATTATTGAATTTTTTACTCGGCAAAAAACTCATGAAACTATCGATGGATGGTGTTCGAAAAAAAGTAATCCAAGTCATGTGAATCTCAACTATCTTGATGCAAGAACTGTGATATATGTCCCGATTTTACAAGTTTACGGAGTTTATATAGAAATATGACTTGGGTAATATAGTTATTAAACTAGCACTCAAGGAATATAAATATATGGTTTATAAACCTCTCTCGGATAATCCCTATATTTTCTGAAGAAGAGAAAGCATACGAGTTGCTATAAAAATGAGATGACGAAGAAGACAATGAAAAAGACAAGTAAAAGTAACTACTATGAACCCTTGGAAAATATTATAGAAGAAGTTAAATAAGAAATCAAAGAAGAAAGATAAGGAGGTCGACCCGGACTTCATTTCTCTTCTCTACGATGAAAGCCCAAGTGAAACCCATATTTCATTTCTCTTCTCTATTTAGAAAATAAGTTCTTAGTACTTCTAATAAGAAAGCAAACATACTTGAAAAGATGATATTTTTACAAATACGTATATTTGATTCTAACCTATATTTGATCTTTGATATGGGTGGTTTAGTAGGCGCGTCCCATACTATAAGCTATTAATTTAAGTAGAATCACGAAGATGGTCTATTCCTATATTATATTAAAAATTAATTAATAAAATAGTACTAATAATATTATCTAATAAAGTAAGTTATTCCAAACTCAGATAGTTAATTGTATCATGTTTTAAAAAACCCTAATAATCAGTTTTTATTATTTATAGATCATTAAAGTTAAATCTTTTGCCCGAGGCATGTATAAATTCACACAGTTCACCACCTGATGAGGTACCATATGCTAAGGTGCCAACTTCTGATATGCATCCTAATAAAGGACCACCCATTGAGGTTTGTCTTTCAGATGAGTCATTCTAATTATAACTTTTTTAAAATAAAAAATTATTGAATTTGTTACTCATTCTGTGGTAAAATAACTCAATAAACCATCAATGGATGGTGTTCTAAAAAAGCAATCCAAGCTATGTGAATCTCAACTATCTCGATGCAAGAATCGTGATATATGTCCGACATATTTAAGAAGTTTATGAAGTTTATACAGAAATATGACTGGGGTAATATAGTTATTAAAACCCCTCCACTCTTAGTGCCGATACGATTATAACAAAAATATCCCAATAACCAATTTTTATTATTTATAGATAATTAAAGTTAAATCTTTTGTCATGTGAGGCATATTTAAATTCATTAAGTTTAGCCCCAGATGAGGTACCATATGCTAAGGTACCAACTTTTGATGTACGTCCTACTAAGGGATCACCCGTTGAGTTTTTTTTTAGATGAGTCACTCTAATTATAACTTTTTTAAAATAACTAATTATTGAATTTGTTACTCAATAGCAAAAAAACTCATGAAACCATCGATGGATGATGTTTTAGAAAGGAATCGAATCCATGTGAATCCCAACAATCTTGATGCAAGAACTATGATATATATCTTGACACATTTAAGAAGTTTTTGGAGTTTGTATGGAAACATGACTTGGGTAATACAGTCATTAAACTAGTACTCAAGGAACTTAAAATATGTTAATCGATGACACATAAACTTCTCCCACATAACCCATATATTTCAAGACTCACACAAGAAGAGAAAGCAAGCAAGTTGCTACAAAATATGAGAGATGACGAAGAAGACAACTAAAGATAACCACTGTGAACCCTTAGAAAATATTATAAAAGAAGTTAAATAAGAAATCAAAGAAGAAGGATAACGAGGTGGACCATACATTCATTTCTAAAGCCCAAATGAAACCCAGACTTTATTTCTCTTCTCTAATTTGAAAGTAAGTTGTTAGTAATTTTTATAAGATAGCAAATATACTTGGAAAGTTGATATTTAATTTAGAATTTTTCCATCTTATAGACTATTGAGAAAGATGAAGTTTTGACAAATGAAGAAAAGACAATAATCTTATATAAGTTGATGTCCTTGTTATGAGTTACATGATATTTTTTATTTAGAACTTGATTGTATATAATAAGTTTCTATTTGTTTATTAAATATAAACAAGCTAACGAAAATAATTTCTTTTTTTGACATTATAATTTATCAATTGGAATAATTTGGAAAGACGACGTACACCAACTCACCTTACATTAATTACTTCATGAAGTTGATTGATTTGTACAATATGTAAACGGTGACGTAATAAATTTATATGCTAATATTCTAATTAGAAAAGTACGTTCGAATGCATCATTTGAAGAATCTTGTGTGTCGTTAGTAATAATGGATTCTAGGTATCTTGTATTTCATATTTTTGATATTTTTCTTATTTAGTATATGTAATTTTTTAGGTTACTAAATTTGGTCATATTATTTCATAAATATTTCAAGGCACATGCGCTTATATTATTTACACAATCTAGCAAGACTCATAAATCATGGCCAATTAAATATAATTTTATAGCAATGCATAATAAGAAAATAGAGCATTAACACCTTTGGTTGTCAATCTATATAAGAAGATTCAGGAGCATTATAATTCAATGTGTAATGTAAAATATAAAATTCAAAGATTTTATAAAGCGATAAGTGTACAGTCGATTCTTTTTAAATGTTTCATTTTGATAGACAAATTTAACGAAGTCTATTTCTAATGTTTCAGGTGAACACATTAAAGAATATGAATGATGCAAATCTAGAATTGTTGGATCTTAAAATTGCACCAATTATTAAATCAAAGGGATGGACCTAGAAAAATATAGCATGTCTAAAGCAAACTACATCTTAAGTTACCATGTTCCAATACTATGAAATACCAAAAATATTCTATCATTGACTAATTATACAATTAATAAGGTTTGTATGTTCTAGGAATGATTATGCTATATTTGTTATGAAGTTTATCCAGCACAAGCATTTTAGATTTCTTGTGTCATTCTTCAAGAAGGATATGAATGACGAACATTTTTTGTGGAGAATATGCTTTATAATTTCTATGAAAGTTGATTGATATATTTAAAATATATATATATTTTTTGAAAATATACATATGACATAAGTTGTGTACATGTTAAAAAGGGCATATGTTGTATTGTATACATCAACAATGTGTATCGTACATTTTATAAAATGTGTAAACAGAATTTCGAGATATTACAAGCCATTTTTAAAATATGCATCCCATTGTGTATGACTATATGTTGTGGAATACCGATCATTTTCATAATTCTCTAAGTTTTTCCTTAATCTCTGGTGAAAATGACATGAATAGTTTGAGATATTATAGAGGATTTATCCAATGTGTAACATAATATGTGTGAATAAATATTGTGAAAAACATAGCATTCTTCAGTATCTAAATAGGGACAATATTTTTTTTTATTTTGATTTGTGTGCCTTTTTTCCATTTTCAAAATGATCTGTGTGCCATTTTTCAGCATTCGAAAGGTTTGCATTCGATTCAAATTGACATGTCATTGTTTTACATTTTATAATTTTTTTGATATTTTTATGAATTATTCAGCTTATGCACATTATGCCATTTTCTATTTTTGAACTTTTATTTTTTTTATTTTTGGCTAATTTTATCTTATTTTTATAAAATATCATGGATCTATATAATGTTTATTGATATTTGAGCTTCTAAATTGGTCCATAACACCTAGTAATAATTTGGACCGAAGAAAATATTTCCTAAAATGTAATGTATGATTTTTGCCCAAAATTCAAAAACAGTGCATCCCATAGAGTGCCTATTCCGATATATCTAAAAGTTTTAGAAAAGATTTAAATTGGACCAGATGAACATATGTCATTGGTTTTCTATTTTATCAAATTTATTCATTATTTTTATAAATTGTGTGTCATTTTCTATTTTTGGCCAGATTTTTCTTATTACCACAAAAATATCGTGGATCTATGCAATATTTTTTTATATTTGAACTTCTAAAATATTTGGGTTAGAAAAAATATTTCCTAATATACGATATACTATTTTGATCTAATATCTAAAAATATTGCATCATATAGAAGGACTAGTCCAATAGACCTAAAAATTTTAAGATAAGTTTGTGGATCCATATTGATATATGTCACAAGTTTTCTATTTTAGATATTTTTCTTAATATTTTTATGAATTATTTAGCTTGTGAATTGTGTGTGATTTTTTTTTTTGCCCTCTTTTTTTTCATTTCTATAGAAATATCATGGATCTATGTAATATATTTTTTTATATTTGAGCTTCTAAATTGATCAAAAAATATCTGATAAAAATTTAGACTAGAGAAAATATATTTTAATATATAATGCACCATTTTTATTAAAAATTTTAAAATAGTGCATCGAATAGAAGGATTGTTCCAATAGACGTATGACACTACTTTTCTATTTTAAAATTCTTTAATTATTTTTTATGAATTATTTAGGTTGTGAACTGTGTCATTTTTTATTTTTTGGCTAACTTTTTCTTATTTTTACAAAAATATCATAGATCCATGTAATGTTTTTTAACATTTGAGCTTCTAAATTAGTCCAAAACATCTTATAAAAGTTTGGACTAGAGAAAATATTTCTTAATATTTGATTCACTGTTTTTGCCTAAAACTAAAAAATAGTACTCTCATTAATGGATTAGTCCAAATAATATGAATTTTTTAGATATAGTTTGCATTGGATGGACATATGTTATTGGTTTTTCATTTAAAATTTTTTTTGATATTTTTATAAGTTATTTAGCTTGTGAACCGTGTGTCATTTTTTTTTTTTGGCCTTATTTTTTTTATTTTTACTTAAATATTATGGATCTATATAATATTTTTTAACATTTAAGCTTCTAAATTGATCCAAAATATAATTCATAATATGTGATGTACTATTCTTATCCGAAACGTAAAAAATAGTGCATAGCATTACGACTAGTTCAAATGACCTAAAATTTTTAGAAAATATTTGCATTCGACCTAGTTGGACATATGTTAATAGTTTTCTATTTTAATTTTTTTTTATGAATCATTCAGCTTGTGTACTATGTTATTTTCTATTTTTGGCTAATTTTTTCTTATTTGCACAAAAATATCATAGATCTATGCTATGTATTTTGACAATTGAGTTTTTAAATTAGTTCAAAACGTCTACTAAAACTTTGAGCTAGAGAAAATATTTTCTAATATAGGATGTATTATTTTTTTGCCCAAAATCCAAAAATAGTGCATCATATGGGACTATTTCAATAGATTTAATAATCTTATGGGTTTTGTAAGTGGAAGATTGGTAAGGTTCTTTAAATCTTAAATTGTAATTATCTTCATGTCCCAATTCTTTAGAAGTGTTCTAAGAACCTAAGTCACTAATTCAACATTAGAGTAACTTTTGTCAAGTGATTTTTATCCATTAACAATATCGACAAATTATGTGTACATGCTATCAATGGATTTATTTAATTTTATTTTGAATAATTCATGAGGATGTACTAAAATATTAATATTAGATTTTTAACAATGCTTGTACCTTCTCAAGTGATTTTTTAAATATCTCAAATATTAAAAGTGGTTTCATATGTAAAAATATGATAAAACTCATTTTGATCGAATACACAATACAAAATATTCATAGTTTTAGTATTTAGGAAAAATATTTATTTTTATGATCATTATATTCATCCATAAGTTGATTGATGAAACCCTTTGGCGACTAGACATGCTTTATATCTAGTAATGGATCTATTTAAGTTTTGCTTAATTCGAAAGATCTATTTATACTTGATGATATTTTGTGTGTGATGAAATGGTACAAGGGTCCATATTGAGTTATGAAGGAGAGCATCATATTTTTTACATATGGCTTTACGCTAGTGTGGAGATTTTTAGGCTTGAGTGAATGTGGTGGGTTCAATAGTCTCAAGTAGGATTCTGTGATATTATGTAGGTCAAGGACCTAACGTAGATTAAAAATATCACTCTTGGAGCGTGTTGTCATTGAATGTCTGGAGGCTATGGGATTATAAGGTTGTGTTATTAGTATAGGCGATGGAGAGTCACTAACATAGGTCGGATCAGGTTGAGGTACTTTAGTGTCACTAGGCCTAGAAGGAGATAAAGACAATGGTTATGTTTGTAAATGTATTATCTCATCAATGGGGGAAACTTGAGAAAGGAGTGGCGAAGTAATTAAGGGAATGAGCAGCTACTGAACTAGAGTAGAAATAGAGTGTGGATCTTGAGGGGAAGGACTAGACGGTGTTATGAGAGGCTTGTCCGATAGGATCGGAGGTATACTCTAGTGATGAATATTTGTTAGAGTGGCTTACATGATAGGAGACTCATGGTTTTGAAAATGAAAGGTAGATTCCATAAAAATAACGTGATGTGATATAAAGATTTTTTGGGTTTGGGAGTCGTAACATCGGAAAGCATTATATTTAAGAGTATTCTATAAAGACACGAGGGTTAGATCTTAATGTTATCTTATGAGAGACATAGGGATGAAGGTAGACTGTAGTTTGAAAGGTTACTGACCAAAATGTTGGAGGCATGAAGGCCTAATATAGAAGTATGAGACCAATTTCAACTATATGCAGATGTGTTGCGTTCAATAGAGCTAACTAGTTGAGTATAAGTGACTTAAGGTATTGTATACAACAAGCTAAGATAATATGTCAAAGCTTGATATTCACCTCCACCATCAGATAAACTATCTTGATTGTAGACTGAAAGTAATTCTTAACTAACTTTCTAAAGTTGGTAAAGATTTTAAAAACTTCATATTTATGATGAAAAGGATATAACCATATATACTTAGTAAAATAATATATAAAAATGACATAAAATCTGAACTTGTCAAAAGAAATGGTTGGGGGCAAGGTCCCAAATATCAATATAAATAATCTTAAACGGTTTAAAGTAGGATTTGAAGGATATGCCAAAGGGTAGTCTATGACTTTTATTGCTAAGACAAGCATCACAATGAGTTATAAAGCTACTTGATTTAAAAATGGGTAGAGAATAATAAGAAAGTAATTTTTACTTAATAAGAGACAATAGATGACCAAAACGACATTGCCACACATCAATTGGAGCTACAATTGAAGAGTGAATAGTGGATTTGGTTATTTATGATGTTGATGATCATTCGTAAATGTTGTCTCTATTCTGGCTTTGGACCAAGGATGCTCTCGTGCTCAAATCCTTGACAATAAAAGAGTCGAGAAATAATTTAATTGAAGTATCATTTTATTTATAGAATTAAGAAATAGAAATGAGGTTTCATTTAATATGAGGTGCATACAGAACATCATCGAGTGTAAAAGTTATGGTATGTAAATTAAGCGTTATAGAACTAGTATGAGTAATAGGAATTCCTTTACCGTTATGGATAGACAAGTTCTGAAGATCATAGGTGATGTGATGAGAGGCGCTAGAGTCCACAATCCAATTAGGTTGACTAGTAGCCGGAGTAGTTATGAGATTTGCCTAAGACCACCATAATGGAGCAAGGAGTCTAGGTCGAGACCGACAAACTTTTGTAGAGTGTCCAACTTTATCACACAATTGGCAAACGATTTTTTATTGGTTTGTGAGGTCAGGACACCAGGGCTGATGGTTATTGAAGTTGCCACATTGATAGAAATGTTGATGATGTAGATGAAGGAGGGTTTGTTTGGGACATATAGGTTCAAGAAACATCTTGGCTAAACCTTTATTGATATTCTTATTATAATAGTTACTCTTCCTCTTGGATTTTTGATTAACTTGAGCTGTGATGGTTAGTCCAAGCAACCTGTCCTCATACTTCAAATATGTCTCATAGTCAGTCAACTTGTCATAGAGTTCTTCGAATGATATTGGTGAGTCGCATGCCTAAATTACGACTGCTAGTTCCTTATACTTATCTCTTAGGCCATTAAGGGTATAGATTATGACTTCTTAATCACTAAGGGAATGACTTATCAAAACTAAGTCATCAATGATAACTTTAATATTTTGTAAATTAGCAATAGTACTTTCCTCTTATTTTGTTTTCATTAGATTAGATAGAAGACTGAGTATGTGAGTGCCGAATGATTTGCCAAGGTTGTTTGTAGCCTGTACCATACTTCTACAGTAGTCACACATGAAGATATCAGTGGGGCGACGGATCCAACGATTGAGGCTTGAATAGTTTGGAGGATAAAATGATCTTGACGTAATCATAATTTGTGAGTTGGATTTGATACTAGACTAGATCCTTTGGGGATGTTGATTATTGTTGGTGGACAACTGAGAGAGCTATCAATATAACCTCTCAGGTCGTATCCAAATAGAAGATTAAAAACTTGGGCTTGCCAAGATGCATAGTTGTCGCCTTTTGAGAACTTAAAAAGGATTGACGTTGCAACATTGATGGAGATAAGTCCTATATATGGAGAAGTACTATAATTCCTCATAGGAATAATAATTGGAACATTAGAGGTTGATAATAAAGATATTTTAAGGATGTATACTAATGTGAGGGCTCAATATGGGAGTTTGCAACAAAACAACAAGGAATTGGTTTCTATACTAGTTGATTTAGTTGTGTAGTAGGAGGGATAAGGAGCAAAGTTGTAACTCTCATTTATGCAAATTTTATAGTGAAGGATCTGAGCGGTGAAGAGCTCGACCACAGACCGAGAAGTTGACTTTGGTTGGGATCATTGTCGAAGAAGGGTTCAAGCAAGCAGTTCTCGATGGGTTGAAGGTCCGGCCTGTGATCAGAGAATCACAACCGTCAAAGGAAGAGAAGCAGTAGTAGATCACAGTGGAGATCTATCGATGAAGAGCAGCACTCGTGAATGCAACACTAGAGGCACCATAGCGAGGAGACCGATCACAGTAGATGAGATCCTATTTTACTAATAGAGAGCATGTTAGGACTATAGTGAACAAATAGCGCATAACGGTAGTGGAAGAAGACAATCATCATTTGCAGAGGAAAGTGTTGATCTAATCAATGTCACTAGAGGCAGGAGATTCGGGCCAGACCAAAAGTTCCTTTTGATTCTGCTGTGGCAAGGAAGATGATGTAGCGCTTGCAGCACCTATGCTTTCCAATCGTCTTTGCTCTAAGGCAAGTACTCTGATACCATGAAAAACTAGAGTGTGATTCAAAAGTTGATGAGAAGTTTATTGATATGATTCTTGTTTATATATGTTAGGAGAGAGGATTTTTCTCAATAAAGCAACGAGATTTTATCGTGTAATTGAGGAAATCTTATCTGCTATCACTAATATTATTTTATAATATTTTTATAAGATTGATCAGCTTGAGGTTGTCACCTCATGGATATTGATAATAAATCAAATTAGATGTTTTTGTTCCTCGATCTATCAATTCAAAATGTTGCACCTTAAAATATGAATTCTATATTAAGAAAATGCAGGTTAAGATAGGTTATTTATCTACTCAGTCTGGCGGCATCACTAGCATTTCTTGTATATGATGACACAAATATTCACTGAATTTATTCATCACTTCCCCTGCCATTCATCAAAACCTCTGCAGAAACTAGACTTGCGATAAGATATACCGATAACAAGTGCACAACCTCTCTTCTCCTGACTTCCACTTCAAGACTAATCAACAATTTGTACTTTACGGCGACAGAAGAATTGATGCGTATCAGCAACCTTTAACTTGGTGTGCACCTCAAGGGGCTTATCACGGACAGTCCATCTCTCCCACATGCTAAAAGCCTAACAAAGCTAATGCTCAAAGCCTCGATAGTGCAGCCAACTACAGTTCAAATTTCAAACGTCATTATCTTTTCTCCCATTCCCATCAGTACATGTCCATATTATATCATACTTTGGACGACGTGATTATGCTCTCTCAACATCTGATCATTCCTTGTAACATACCCACGCACGCTATGTCAAATAAATACGAGTTTGCAGGACATGACCACATCCTCCCTCCCTCTTCTTCGGCGTCTTATTGTTCTGCTCCTTCAAGAAGACCACTTAGCAACCACCTCCGGGATTCTAGGTGGAGCTACCGTAATGGACTTCATGAGCGATTGATAAGTCTTCCACAAGCAAAACCACCACCAACTCCTTCCCTTCTTAAACCTTTCTATCTATGTGACACTCGCATATTGGCCACATATGGCTCTGTGTCGTGTAGCTTTCTATCTTCTTCTCTCCATCCTACTTGCAGAGACAACACTGTGTTATCCTTCTCAGGTATAATTTCTACCATGCTTGTAAGCTTCACGCATGTGAACCTTGGCACCGATGGCCCTTCTCTTCTTTATGGCTGGCCTTTTCAGGTCTATGTAGTTTACATGGGCAGCAAAGGGAGTCGGAGTTCAGATGATATTTTGAAGCAGAATCACCAAATGCTCACCGCCGTTCATGGTGGAAGGTAGGCTGGTTCCTGGTGACGTAGTCCGTTTTGTATAGTTGATATGTGGCTGAGAGAATGGTTGACGATCAACAGCATGGAGGAAGCGCAAGCCTCCAATGTTTACACCTATAGCAATGGATTCAGAGGATTTGCTGCTAGACTGAGTAAAGAGCAGGCTTCACAAATGGCTGGTACTTCCTTCTTGCTGATGCTAACGGATGCACGACTCTTGCTGTGGTTATTAGAATCTACTCCTTTGGTTGATCTGATGCTGGTTTTTTGGCGATCCAGACATGCCCGGGGTGGTATCGGTGCTCCCAAACCTGAAGAGAAACTTGCATACAACTCGCTCCTGGGATTTCATTGGCCTCGGAACCAACGAGGAGATGGAGATCCCAGGATTTTCCACCAAGAACCAAGAGAATGTCATCATCGGATTCATTGATACAGGTGAGGTGGGCTTACCATGTCGCAAAAAGGAACGATCGATCCTCGATGTGATCTTACAGAGTGGACTGAGAATTACAAGCTAAAGCTTATGTTACTGATCTCATTCGATTGAGTTCTTCTCAGGCATATGGCCAGAATCGCTTAGTTTCAGTGATGCTGGGATGCCGGCAGTTCCTTCCAGATGGAAAGGGCGATGCCAAACCGGAGAATCATTTACACGGTCTTCCTGCAACAGGTATCAACATCAGCTATTCATTGAATTCGGTGGTTTTCTTTGTATTTGCCTTCATCTACTTGCTCCTCACAGGAAAGTAATTGGAGCGAGGTACTATCTAAATGGATACGAAGCAGAGGAGGGAAGCCATGGAGACCAACTGAAGGCAGACAAGACCGTAAAGTTCAAGTCACCGAGGGACAGCTCGGGCCACGGCAGCCACACAGCCTCCATAGCTGCCGGTCGGTACGTGAGCGACATGAACTACAATGGCTTGGGCGCCGGAGGAGCTCGCGGAGGCGCTCCGATGTCGAGGATTGCAGTCTACAAGACCTGTTGGGACTCGGGTTGCTACGATGCAGATTTACTAGCAGCATTCGATGATGCGATCAGAGATGGAGTGGACATAATCTCTGTATCCTTAGGCCCCGGTGCTCCTCAAGGAGATTACTTCGACGACGCAATCTCCATAGGCTCATTCCACGCTACCAGCCATGGAATTGTGGTGGTTTCTTCTGCTGGAAATGTTGGAAGTCGAGGCTCTGCTACTAATCTTGCGCCATGGATGCTCACCGTTGCCGCCAGCTCAACAGACAGAGAATTCGCCTCATCTATTTTGCTAGGAAATGGGAAGAAGTTTGTGGTAAATCAACTGCTGCTCCCTAGTATTTCTCCTAAAAGACTATAAATACTTTGAGATAATTTTTGCTATGAACAGGGCGAAAGCTTGAGTTCTTCCAACATGAACAGATCAGCCAGGATCATCTCGGCCTCGGAAGTCAATGGGGGATACTTCACTCCTTACCAGTCAAGGTGAGGAATGGAGGAGTAAGTTGAGACTGATTCTTTAATGGAACCTGAGCTTGCACTGATCTGCTCATTTCTCCTCCGTAGCTTCTGCTTGGACAGCTCCTTGAACAAAACCAAGGCCAGAGGAAAAATCCTCATCTGTCGCCACTCTGGTAGTGCGTCTGAATCCAGGATCGAAAAGAGTCTGGTTGTCAAGAAAGCCGGAGGCGTTGGGATGATCATGATCGACGAAACAGAGGATGATGTGGCCATTCCATTTGTGATTCCTGCAGCTACCGTGGGGAATGAAGCTGGCATTAAGATCTTGTCGTATGCTAACCACACCAGGTTTGGCGATCGTTAAGTCTGGATTTATAACTGAGTTCATCATGTACCATCCACATCTCAACATTCTTGTGCTCATAGGAAACCAAGAGCGATTATTATGCCCGCAAAGGCCGTATTAGGATCAAGGTTGGCCCCTCGAGTCGCAGCATTCTCTTCCAAAGGTCCCAATTCATTGACAGCGGAGATCTTGAAGGTCTGTAGCACCGGTGACAGGTTTCTTCGGCCTCTTGTGTTTGAAGTCTAATTGTGAGTTTTGCAGCCTGATATCGCAGCTCCTGGATTGAACATCTTAGCAGCCTGGTCACCTGCAGTCAATGAGATGAAGTACAACATTCTCTCTGGAACTTCCATGTCTTGTCCCCATGCAACTGGGCTGGTGGCCTTGATCAAAGCTGTGTACCCAACATGGACACCATCGGCAATCAAATCTGCCATAATGACCACAGGTTACCATGCTTGTTTCAGCTTCTATTTAGCGTAAAGAACACAACAAGTTCGAGGCCCATATGTTATATTTTATCACCAGAAACCGCAGGATCTTAGACTGACGAAACGAAGCCATGTTCTGCCTGTAAACCGCAGTATCTGACATCTTGTAGTGATTTGCAGCAAGCGTGACGGATAAGAATGGTGGCGCAATTACAGCAGACCCCAAAGGAAGGCCAGCAAATCCTTTTGATTACGGCGCAGGCTTCCCCGATCCCTCAAGGTTGCTCGATCCTGGTCTCGTCTATGACGCACAACCCCCTGACTACAGAGCATTCCTCTGCTCCGTGGGATACGACGACAAGTCGCTGCAGCTCATAACAGGGGACGGCAGCGTCTGCAGTGGACCTCGACCGTCAGCTTCCGACCTGAACTATCCCTCGATCACTGTTCCAGACCTCAAGGGCAGCTCGCACATCACCCGGACCGTGACCAACGTGGGGAAACCCGGCGCTGTGTACCGAGTTCAGGTGTCCCCGCCCACTGGCATCAATGTGACTGTGGTTCCAAACATTCTAACTTTCACAAGCTATGGCCAGAAGTTGAACTTCACAGTGACGTTCAGAGCCACCTACCCGTCCAAGGATTATGTGTTCGGATACATTTCATGGAGAACACACGAGATTCGAGTGACCAGCCCTTTGGCTGTCAGAGCGTCGTCCTCTGACATTGGCTTGCTGTGATAAGACCATTCCATTCATCCGTAAACAAAAGAAGAAATCGTTTGTGTTGAGAGAAGAGAGTCTCCTGCATGGAATCTTCGTTCCACACACACATACGACGTATAGGACGCTCGCTCCATTAATCTGGGGCGTTGGAGGGCCGTGCAAAGATACTGTGCATGCACGCCATGGCCCCCTCTACGCTTGCTACTGTCTACTATTCGACATGAACCGATGGAATTGATGTGCTACCCAACTAGGGGAGTTGTATCGGAATTATTGCGGTGCAGTAGGCTCATCCTACCCACGACTCCATTATGGTGGTTCATCTACTCTCCGGTCTCATGGATATACAACTGGAACCGGTTCGATCGTGCATCACCACCGTTTCTTTTACTTCTAGTGTTGGTCCTCTTGCTTCTGAGTCGGTGTCCTTTATTCGAATCTACTCGTCAAGGGTTAATTGGCTGCTCGTGGATTACATATCGGAAGGTGGAGGGAATACACGCCTCACGTACAAGAGTGTGGTCCGATAGAATATAAAGAAGAATTATTTTATATACGAACAAATACTAACCGGTCATAACATGCAGCGAAATTAAATGGAAATCATAATCAAATATGATATCAAACTTTATGTAAAAAATCACTCCAACGTGAAGAGTAAAAATCATAAGACAAACTAGAGATAATCTATTATAATAATAATAAAAATATAAATCTCAAAATCTTTTGCTTAAAACTCAAACAACAATCTCAAAAGAATAACTGAGATATAAGGATTACATAACTGTACACAATATCCAAATTCTCCTCAAGTAATCACAGTAATAATCTACTATAAATATGATCTAACCTAAGATGAGAACACTGCAAAACGGTCTCTCTACGTTGTCCTTGTTTTCTTCCCTTTGCGTCTCTTGTTTTTCTACCGTTTTCTCTTTCTTTTGAATTAAATTGCTACTACAGTTTACGTCATTTTGAGTCTTTTGCCCAAAACTCAACCAACAATCTCAAGAGAATAATTGAGATATAAGAATTACATAATTGTACACAATATCCAAATTCTCCTCAAGTAATCACAGTAATAATCTACTGTAAATATGATCTAACCTGAAAGAACACTACAAAATGGTCTCTCTGTATTGTTCTTGTCATCTTCCATTTCCTTCTCTTATTTTTCTCTCTTCCTTTTTGAATCAAGTTGCTACTACAGTTTTCTGCTTTGTTACTATAGTTTTTCTCCTCTAAATTTCGCAGCCCCACTCTCCCCTAATTAGATCTAGGGTTAGATTAAAGGGGAGGTGGATTATAGATTGTTAAAGCTGACTCTGGGTTGAACTTATGAGTTGTTAGCCTAATATGTCTTGTCTTTCAAAGAAGCCTCTTGTTTTAGCTTCTTCTTTTCGGAACCTATCATAACCTGATTTGATGATGCTTATGGAAACTTGAGATCGTGTATTTTACTACTAAGTCCAGACGACGGTTGCATCCACCAAATCTTGCAAATAATTGAGATAAAGATCTCAAAGTTAGGGCGTCAGAGACTTGTTAGTTCCACCTAATCTGTATTTTCTATGTGATCATACGTGATTTTTAAGCTTTAAATCAATCGCTCAACCATAAACCCAAAGCACTGACAGAGGTATGTCGAGTGTCATTGTCGAGACTGTGTCAACCTACTACACCAACGACGTTTAGACATGACAATATCCATCATAATATCTTGATCCACGGAGGGAATGTCCGAGTGAGGATACTGTGTTCTGTATCTCTTATCGATTAAATGAGAGTTTTGTGTTATCTACCGCAGCGACACTTCAAATCATGCATCAATTGCCTTTGGGCTGTTGAGCCGACAAAGCCTTCCACGCTTCGTTGTTTGAGACATCGATATTTTAGTAGTAGTAGTAGTAGTACTTATTTTGGGACGATAAGACATAAAAAGAATCCCACGTTAAAGGAAGTAGCCGAGGGGTCATGTGATGTCCCCCGGCATAACTTACTTTACCTGTTCCTTTCACCGATCTCTAATTAAGATATATGTGACATCATTATTCACATTTCAATTGGACTTTGTGGGTATTCTAAGACCCTTTCATGCGTCCGATGGGGTCATTGCCATTTTGACGTGGGTGCATGATTCTGACGAACCACGGTTGGTGGCATGGACGAAGGTGGATGTGGGCCCCGACGTCCTTCCCTCTCTTTCCCCCAACTCCCCTCTTTTCTTAATTAGAGGCCAGCGATGAGCCAGCCAAGAGGAGAGAGAGAAGCCGGGGAGCATGTGGGCCCAGTCGATCGAGGGGACGAGGGGGTTCCTCGTAGATTTCCTCTTGGTACCCAGACCTCAGATGGGAGTGAGTGGGCCCAACCACATCATACGATCCCACCCACCGGCTATGCCTCAGAACTCAACCCTCCTAAGCAAGAAACGAAGGCTGTGGGTGTTGGGGACGCGGACACAACACTGCGAGTAAAATGCCGTATGCTTCCGGTGCCAAAACTTTCTTTCTTCTTAGTCTTCTCTCGAGCATTTCTTTTGGTAAAGAAGCCTTCTCAGGAATATTTTCCACGGCTTTTCACGACTCCCTTCTTGTCCTACATATCGTCTTCTTTCCCTTTGCATCTCTCACCATGCTGTCACCCGTCCCAATGCTGTTCCTTGCTGTCTTAACTTTGATGTTCGACGAAACTCTCTTAGGCCCACATGCAGAAGTTCGACGAAACTACCTGAAACTCAAGTTAGAAAAGCTTCAAAGCGTAGTCTCCGTCTGTTTCCATGTCTTTTGAACTTTACATAATCTTTAATGGATGATGATAATGTCAGGCGAGAGAGATGGACGGATGAGCTTCTAATTCTCGTTTAGAATCGGAGACATCCGAACTCAGTTCCAAAAGCTCATCTTATACAACACAACACAACACTACGCTATGCTGTTGTTGCAGCAACCAGCTGCAACCTCTCTCTCTCTCTCTCTCTCTCTCTCGTGCTCCGGCTAATCCGCACCTGAGGGCTTGCGTTAAGCATACACGTAGAGACTTCTAAAAGCCTTCTCGTGGTACGTACTTTTCGCCTGTGTGTTCACTTGGATCACATGCGACGTATTCTTTAAGTTGATGCGACTCCCAAAGCGTGCGGGAGGCGAGTAGCTCTCCCCATGAGCAATTCTGCGTCTGTGTCGGCAGATCCGTGAGAACTCTCCAAGGCGATGAAACGAGAGAGTTACTCCCATGGTGAAGGCTTCAGTGAAACTTTGCGCCATCACTCATCAGATATATTTATGCAGCAGGAATATTTAGTGGCCCATGGCATTGATTCTTCGGCTGTCCGATTACTATAACCTAATTGACTTCGTCGTATTCGATACACGCGTATTTTGTAATCGACTTCGTCCCATTCACTATATGAGAACTTCAAGGAGGTAATGCGTCAGGTTTTAAATGCTTCTGCAGCCGCTCGTGTCGCCAATTACCTTAGTCTATCTGGTCAAAGTAAAATTTCCAGGAATTAACGGTGTCGGTGCGACCATCCAGCGGGTCAAATTAGGTCAACATGGAGACCTCACTCGTTGCGCCGACCCCATCATAAACGGGTCGGATTAATTTGTCGTATACTCGACATTCATCGAACCACTACGCTAGCCTGACTCCACCGTGGATAATGCACCCAACACATCGAGATCGATGTGCTGTTGATCCAATCGAGAAGGGCATTCTGGTAATCTCCAACGTCTACCAGTTGATTTCTGCTGCTCTGTTGCTTATATATGTAAATGATAGAACATGACATCACCATCTCACCAGCTTGCACTCTCTCTTCCCTGTCCTTCCTTCCGGAGCAGGACGGGTTAGGGCTCATGTTTCAGCTACTTCTTTAAACTAATCAATGGCGTCCTGAAGGAAACAACCTGCTCCTTACGCTTTTGCCCCCGTCTCCTCATCATATCATAGCCACCGCTGCTTTCTCGCCTGTTGTTGGCCTCCGAAAGTGATATGGGATGGTTAGCAGTGGTGCCATCGAGTTCAGTTATTTATTGCGCACTTCCTTTTTCTTGATGCTTTTCTATGGGGTAGGTCGTCTTCACATTCAGAGATTTTATTGTCTGGATGCCTGTTAACAGTATCGATGATTCGTCTGATCCATGTGTGGTGATTTGCGCCAGACTTACCGATCGCTGTCTCAAGTGTCATCTCCCACCCCTGCCCTTGTTTTCTTCCGTGGCTCTCTGCCCAGAGATTCAAGCGCTTGTTTCTCTGATTTCGTATGAACAGCTATCGTTGGGCAGCGTTCGGCCTCTTTAGGTGAGGATTGTCGTTCTCCGTTCCTTCCTACCCGTGAGTGTGTATTCATGTCCCTTGGTTTCTCCTCCTGCTGCCGCTTTGAGGCTTCTTTTTCTTTTGTTTCCTTTCTTGGGAGAAAATGTGAGCAAAGATCATCTGTTTTGTTTGTTTGTTTGAAGAATCTGGAACAAGTACTTGAAATCACGCTACTTATATTATGAATGGTTATTGATGACGGTGTTATATCTGGTGGATGGTAGTTTGCTTGATTCTATTGTCCGTGCTGATTTCCTTTTTTTTATGGGTAGTTTCTTTTTGTAGGAGGAGGTTGACGAGCCTTCTAAGAATCTCAAGTTCTGAACTATGTTTACTGCTAATGTTCAGGGTTCTAAAATGTTGAGACATATGAATACCGAGAGATCAGTTGTTTTTGTTCTCCTTTAAATGGATACGCCCCGTGTCGGTCGTTATTCAGCCTATTCTGCCAGGGAGAGGCATTCTCGGAGGTAAATTATTTATCAAGATGCTCCATTTAGACTTTCACATTGTTTAGAGATCGAATTCGACTTTTGTTTTATATTCAATCTATGTTGTTAAATTTCTTGACTTAAACGAATCAAGTTTAAATGAATCCATCATGCTGCGAAAAATCTGATTGGTGTATACTTATCGTTCTGCGAAACGTTGGCCATCCTTTTTCTCCTTTTTTGAGCAATAATGAACCCATCAAGTTTTATTCCTATAACATGAGAAGATGGCAACACAAGGTAGCAACTGCGAGGAAAATTCAGATATTTTGATAGCATACATATCTTGGTCGCTATGAAGGAGACCTTTTCAAAGTTGAAAAATGAAAAACCAAACTCAAATAAATGGTATAACAGGTTATGGGCGAGCAGGAAGAATAGATGTGGTTCAAATTGAGACTCCACAGAAGAATTTTTGCAGGCTTTCATATACATGCTTTTTTCTTGATCAAATAGTAGCAGGACCTCATTCATTTCATGCAACTGTAACTTCAAATGAATATATATAAGTCCTATTGTGTCAGAACTAAAAAAGGCATTAATGAAGGATCAGTGTGTTATTATAAATTCTTTATTGTCACTGTACAATTTGTAACTATAAGACTAACAGTAGGAGGCTGAGGCAACAATGCAAATTAGTATTTGCTGATGTTACTGCTAATAGGAAAAGTGCTCTGCTTTGGTGCCAGATATTGTTGAACAATGGAAAGAGCTGTATGTTGGCTTAGAAATATTGTTAATTTCATTAATCTGGTTGATTTATATGAGAAAGTTTACCAATTCCATCTTTTGTTGCTCACCAAAGAGAGAAAATTTTCAAACTATACCAAGTTAATGGAATCTGATACATCTTTATACTTTTAACCTTCTACTCTTTAAACTGTTTAGAGGAGTCCTTTTTATATCCAGCAGGCTTTCTTTAGTGCTGCTTGCTGCTTTTGCAGTTGTAACTAAACTTTGGACTACTGATCTGAACATATGATTTGTATTTCCAAGTTCTTGATTGGCATTCAATGCTAGTCAAAGTTGCTTCATGCAAAACATAATATGCATGCACAAATAAGTACCTATTTAGTTCTCTATTTCTTCTAGATAAACATTGGCCAAATAATGCACATGATGGTAAGATCATTATTTGCACTGTTTTGGCTTCTCTCTGGAGTAAAAATTAGTTGATATATTTATTCTTTCTTGCTCAACCTTTTTTTGCTTTATGAGTAATGTAGGGTCTTTCAATTAATTGATTAGTTATTTGTACAATTGCATGTAGTTAACAGGGATATTTACTTTTTATTTTATAATAATTTGCCTTTTCACTTTATTCTAGTTCCATGGTGTTGGTTATTTCCCATACAAATGGATTCTGCAATTAATTTTTCCGAGGACAAACTGTCTGCACCTTATATTTTACATTGAATGCAGAAATTAATATGAGTAATAGCCCTTTCCATTTCATTGCTCTCAAGCTTGTTTCAAACCTTGGCACCAAAAAAAGAAAAAAAACCTTGGCACAACAAAACTAGTAAAAATGCTCCTAATTTACTCAGGCAAAAAATATGGCATCTTGTTAAGAATTTACTTACTGGAAGCAAATATATTAAATTGGAATTTCCATCTACTACCTATAACTTGACATGTCTCTAATTTGCTGCAATAAAAGCAGTTCTATCTCTATGTTTGAAAACCTAAAATGTTCTATACTTTTGTTTAAAGGTGTTTAAGTATAGTTAAGATCTCTTTTTACATTCAAATATTCTACATTGTTGCTTGTGGTAATGGTAAAATTTATGAACCTTCTTACATCCATTTTTCTTTTGTGGTCAAATTTTAGTGTTTCTGGAGTCTGTGAAGATATATTAAATATATCACCTCGGCTTTCCTACCATGGTCCTGTAAGTAATCCAATACGAACATCATATGACCATATCATCTTTTCAGTTGCTAGTTTCTTGTATATATTTCTGTTTTATGTATCAGCATATGTTCTCTGGATATATACACTGTTACAATCATTTTATTTTATGTTCGCATAATGCCATAATCTCTGTTTTTAAAGTTTTTTTATATACACAACTTAATTTTCTTGTGTACAATTTAATGTCCCTTTGCTTGAACAACCATTCTAATGCAAGGGAAAAGCAAGAGAGTTGCATTACAAGACTATAAGTCAGTAGATTTGATGAAAAAGGATATAATATCATCTGTGGTTGTTACCACGAAAGACCTGAATGATGGGAAATTATTTATATCATCTTATCCCTAGTGACTGGGGATAAGAGATAATGTAACAAAAAAAATATTCAGTCTCCAAGCAAGTGCAACTCCTTGACTTATCCAACTTGTACAATCAAGAAATCTATGTTTTTTTTCTAAGAATAAAAATTTTCTTCTATGCTTTTGTTAATATTGTCATCAGAGGAATCAACTTCCTGAAAGAAAAGGCATCAGAAACAGCAATTCATATCATAAGCCTCACTGGAAATTCATTTTTGTCTAGGTAACAATATTAAGTTTTTTTGGCAAGGTACCATCGAATCATTTCTAGGAAGGGACAAGAAGTAGCTCTTAGTTTTCTTCTGTACCACATACAATGACACTACAGATAACACTCCCTAAAGTTATCTTTTATCTGGTTTGAAGGGCAAACTTGAAGGGAGAGGTTGTGCACAAGGGTTATAACAAGAATAAAGAATGGAAAGAGCTGTGCCAAAGCAATCAGAAAGGAGGATACAAACATAAGTACAAAGGCAAAGGATAAGAAGACATGGAACCCTTTGTTCAAGTATCTCATCAAGCTTAGGATTGAGAAGTAGTAAGAAATTTATTGGATAAAGTTAAATGCAACTACAACAATTTAGAATAGTTCCAAGTTATCGGAAATTTACAGAATAAACCAGCAGGTTGAAATGGGGTCTAAGCTGTGCTAGGCACTGTATTGGCCATCATTTTGGCACTGAGTTCATGAACAAGTACTCTCCAAGATGCAAGGAATCTGCCTCTGCATCAATGGTATAGTTTTCACCTCATTATGACGTTGTGAGCTTTATTTATCTCCTCGTATTGTCCAGAGAAAAACAAATATGAGTAGAAAAGAACATAAATATAATGAAGGAAATCTGAAGGAAAAAAAAATTATGAAAGTTCTCTTAAAATATGACTATCGATCCAAAGTTAAAGCTACAGTTAAAGTAATCATAGGCCATCATTTAAACCATGAACCATATGAAAAAGTCACAGTTAAGTAGCAATTGAGCCACTTTAATTTTTAGAATATTTGAATTTTTTTAGACACAAAGCATGTGATAGATGATCATGGCAAAAAGGATGAGCTTTTTGGATGTCCACTACCTTCATACCATAGAATATGGACAAAGTATCTAACCAGCTGACTTGACACATTGTCAGCAAGATCTGATGGGAGGCACTTCTTTTTCTTCTTGTCACTTACAAAGCTCTTTTTTTCCCAAGTTGGGAGATCAGGATGCAAGTCATGGAAGCAGCCTCTCTCTATTTAGAGGTACGAATGCGTACATTAACCCTTCCCAGACCCCGCATTGGTGGGAGACTCGTGCATTGCATTGAGTACAACTTTTTTTTATCACTTGATACAAGGATTTCCCAATTGATGTGCTATTCAAGGATAGAAAGCTTTCCACATGGGGCAGATCAATAGAGATTCAGTTATATGATGTGAACATTTAATTACTTCAAATGCTTCTCATTTAATCTTATTTTGCTATATTGATTCGTTATCATGCAGGCTACTCACTTTGATAGAAGACCAGATTATGGGAAATCTTTCAGCTTTCAAGAGGTGACATCGGGTCGTATCTCCACCACATCTTCTGCTTCAAGTGAAACTCCACTCACAAAGGTTGTTCTAATCGTTGCTTAACTGTCAGATGTCTTAGAAATGTACAGGTTATTCAAAGAAGATAATCATGTACCCTGAACTTTCACCATTTCTGATATTCTATGTGTCCAGCTGTATATGAAGAGTAACACATCTAGAGGTTATTTCCTGTTTATCTCAAAGGGAAAGATGATACCATATTTTAACCAGTTGCTTTATTCTGTGAGCATAACTACAAGTGATATGAAAATTTGCTAGTCACCAGTGCATAAAAAAGTAGAGAAGAGGATTTTGTGAATTGTATAACCCTCCTCAGTCGATCAATATTACAATATTTTTTTTCATGATTTTTATTACTTTTGGTCATTGGGCATGTTTTTTATATCCTGCAACTAACAGTAACCGTTTTAATTAGAACAGCAGACATGTGACTTGATTCCAGGTAGCTTTTTCTATGAATAGGGTTCAAGTCCATAAGACAGGTTAACTTCTATCTTAACTTGATGTGGAAAACCTAGGTTTCAGCAGGTAACGTGTTCCAGGATAAGCCTATTTTGACTTGATCTATTGAGTGTAAGGGGATCTGGAAAGAAGATCAGCTCAGGTTTGGTCAAATATTTAAAGATTTTAAGGGCATCTCATGGTACATATGGAAGGCATGAGAAAAGAAGTCTGAACTGGCATGGATACCCTGACCAATCTGAAGCAGTTCATTTGCTGCTGTTTTTGTTCCCTTTTCTTTTGAAAAAAAGTGCTGTTTTTGTGGTTATGGTGATGTTTATTAACATATTCTCTGATACAAATCGTCTTGGAATAACTTATATTCTTATTATGTTGGATCAATGTTACACGCGGTACTGTGTAAACATCACGGGACTTTTTTGTAAATGAATATAACAAACAGAATTTTTATCATCAATGTGCTTTGTTATCTATGACTTTACTGGTAAGGACTTTGATAGATCATTGCAGGGTTGTGGCTTGAATGTCACTTTCGCCACTTACTCTTTCCGAAGAAAAAGAAAAAAAAGAAGTGTTTTCTTATGCATGACAACAAATATGCACAGAAAAATGGTTTCTTGACATTGTTGACTAACATGTGACTTTTCTGCATGTTGTGCACAGTCTGCTGCAGAGTTGGTCAGAGAGATTTCTACCCTTGAGCTGGAAGTCATACATTTGGAACGACATCTGCTTTCGCTATACCGCACAGCTTTTGACCAATATCTAGTTAGCTCCCCTACTTCAGTGTGCTATACCTCCAAACCTACTGCACAATGCACTGCAGGAAGCATGGGGCATGATGATGAACTACAGAAAGCACATGAAAAGAATGATGCTACCAATCCAGATGTATTATTTGACAAAGCATATTTATCTAAAAGCTTCAAGAGAATCGAGGAAGACCCTTTCAATTTCAGGCATACTGAACAATCTCATGTGTGTTACCCTAATATAGTAACAGTATGTGTTAGTTTCACTATTTACATTTAAGCTAATCTATCTTCATGAATCATTTGCACATATTTTTATTATAGAAATTCTAATATGGTTATCGTGTATAATTTGTTTCAAGCCATTAGATTCTTAAAAACTTTGTAAAACTTGCCATCATTGAGTTTATGAATTAGCTAGTTTGTTGGCATAGGGATATGCTGATAACATTTTTCCATGGCACAACACTATGTATATCATGCTCATCGGCACACCCTCATTTGCTGGTCGACACAGATAAAAAAATATAAAAGACAACTTTACCCCCACATTGGATGTGGGAGAAGAATTGAATAGGTTATAAGGCTAGCATAGTCTACTACTATCAATTTAAACCTAAGCATTTTTTTTGTTGATTAGGCACATCAAGTATCACATCCTTGATTTCTACCTTTGACTGTTTTCAGGGTTTTTATGTAAGAAATATAAACAAAATATATTCCATGTTAACACACATATCTGCAAACTATCTGTAGATTATGCAATCAGAAGTGCCGGAAAACTTTTTTCTAATTTGTGTTGCATTGCAGGGTAAAACCCGTTATATTTCTGGACATCGCTGTCTAGCAGATCATCTTGGTGCATCAATCGCAGATCATGTACCTGAGATATGCAGTAAACTTTCCGAAGACATTGTCAAATGCATTTCTGCTATCTACTGCAAACTTGCAAGTCCACCTCAAATTGTGGAACTATTGGATTCACCTACACCATCAATGTCATCTTCAAGCACATTTTCTCCACAGGACCCTGGTGATAATTGGAGCCCTAAGTTGCACTGTGAAACTACAGCAAGACCCTCTCGATATGAATCCTATAAAGATAAAAACAGTCCTTACAGTGGTATGATTGAAGTTCCACAGATATGTATAGACAGTGAAAGATTTAAGTATGCCTCTAACAAGTTGAGTATCTTCAGGTAATCTATTACCTTGGACAACACCAAAGTTTTGCAAACTGTTGCTGCACCATTCTATGTTTCATATATGTAGCCTTCAAGCTACAACATCATATTTTAATGAAGTTAGTATAATTACATACACAAGATAACTATAGGCACTCTTTGATTTCTTAACACAATGGGAAAGAGGGAAAACAAATATCTCATTAAAGATCAAACTGTACCAATTTTGTCATACAGAATCTTCATCATAACGAGTTGCTTGTTTCTACTCGAATGAGTTGCTCAAAGTTTGTCTTTGCCTGAACTGTAGCTTATTAAACGTCAAAGAAAGTAGTTTTTTCTTATACATGTTAAGAATTAAAATGAGAAAACAAATGTCTATGTTTTTAATGACATTGTATGCCCCTTAGATCTCTAATTCGATGCCTAGAGACAATGGACCCAAGAAAGATGGAACATGAAGAGCAACTGGCTTTCTGGATCAACATTCACAATGCATTGGTGATGCATGTATGTTTATAAGCTTGATTCTGGAGATGAATTAGTCCGGTTCTTTTTTATGAATTTTTTATAATTCATATCATAATGTTAATGCGTTCTGTATTCTGAGATATCCTAGGCGTTTTTAGCATATGGGCTTCGCGAGAATCACATCAAAAGCACATACTCAATACTGAAGGTATGCATTTACACTTCTTGCAGATACATCTCCTAGTACATAATCCCTAATTTTTTAGATAAATGTATTTCAGGCAGCTTACAATGTCGGCGGACATTCAGTAAATGCTTATACTATTCAGAGTTCTATTCTTGGATGTCAACCCCATCGTCCATCTTTGGTATATTTCTCATCTTTATAATCCTTTCTTTATAGTTAAGGGTGGTACACATTCAAAGTCTAGTTTGGGTGTATTTTGCTTTTGTTTCATATGACAGGTTAGCATCCTGTCCAGTTCCTTATATTTGCTATTATTGATTAATGAATACATGGGATATGAATATGTGTTCCTCAGTCAATTTCTTAAATTTAGTTGCATAAAATGTTGCTGAACTTTTCATCTGGAATTTTAGGAGTTAGATTAAGCAAATGAAAAATCAAAAGGCATGAACTACCCTGAAACTCTTCCATTTTGCGAGGCCTTGAAATAGGTTTACGAGTATATGTTCAGACAAACTCATATAATACACCATTAGATGTTTTAGCTAACAATGATTGTTCATTTGAGACTACTGGCTGTAATAATTGTAGCAATTTTAACTACTCATGCTATACTAATCCTAGATAGTTAGGTATGAATGCTACCAACAAATGGACATCAAAAACCTGCGTTAGAGCTTTTGCCCATTTCTCATCATATTGACTACCTCATCAGTCCTCACACTCCGGTTCAGTTGCCAAATGTATATATAGTTCATTATGGTCTACCAATTAAGGATGTACTCTGGCTACCTAACAGCTTCCAAGTTATTGTCTATGGCTGTCATTGCCAAGAAACTGCCCGCGGGATGTGAAATTAAACATCATGCTGAGAACATGTCTCCTCAGCTTTCATAGATGATGTCATCAGGATTTTGGATTAAGAGCCATAAAGCTGAAAAAAGTGTTATTATAGGTTGCTCAGATGACAAAAATGTTCTGATGCAATATTTGTCACAGCGATAATAAGATCATCGGGATACTTTTAGGTCATGGCTTCATGCTGTGGCAATGGTGGTACTTGAGTATTTCATACTTACTAATACTTAATGTATTTATGCAGCATCTGAGCAAACTATTTGCCACAAAGCTATCATCAGGGAAAGATAAACACCCATACGCCCTTGACAGTTTGGAGCCGCTTGTTCATTTTGCTCTTTGTTCAGGATCATCCTCAGACCCTGCTGTAAGTTTGCACGGAAACTTCCCGAAATAATCTTATGTCGAGGTTTGTTTAAACTGAATGTTATGATAAATATGATTAATCTTCTTTTTCTTCTGCAGCTTCGAGCCTATACTGCCAAGAGTATCTATCAGGACCTGGAGGTTGCAAAAGCTGAATTCATTCAAGCTAATGTATCTGTCGTAAAAGAAACCAAGATCATCCTGCCAAAGATCTTGCAATACTATGCAAAAGATGCATGTCTAGAACTTGTTGACCTTCTCAAGATGGTCTACGACTACATTCCAGAGGCCCAGCGGAAGTCCATCCAGACATGCAGCAAAAGGAGGCCCGACAAGTACGTGGAATGGTCTCCGTACAAGTCATCCTTCAGGTATCTTGTGCATACAGATTTGGCGAAGCAATAGGTTGGTGTTATCTACCGACGATAGAAGCCCAAATAATACGCTTGATGTGTGATGTAATCCTCCATCATAAAAGAGGTCGTGAGCAACATGGCTACTGTTGTGTGGAAGTACATGGTTGGTGTAGATGAACTGTGGGTGGCTAAGCGCTGTGTGCTTGGCATGGACAGAGTGCTGGAGGAGGTTCCACTCCATCGTCCTCAGGTGCCAACAAGAACAAGGTGTTGTGCGGCGCACGCGGCGCATCGCATTGTGCAGTCTTTCGTTGTCTAAGCCTCTCCATTGCTTCTTTCAAGCAAGTAATGGAAAATGGTCAAACAACAGTAGAAAGTGGGATTTTATTGACTTGTATATACCTGTGTCATCTGGACTCACGACAGTAAAATTATCTTTACATTTATATCTTGGTGAGGGAAAAGAAGCACATGAAATTAGAAATACCAAAGGAAGTTTGATGGCATCGGCACGATGCGATGCTAATAGCTGGGAGTTCCTCATTGGACGTTGATCATCTGTCCACATGAGCATGGATGAAGTTGATCATATTTGTTTTCTACTATCATAGTTCCAATCGTGCATGGGAGAATATTGGTAGGATTTTGACGTGCTCAAGAGACCAATGGAGATTTGAGTTTGGTTCTTGGCGTGAGTTCCTCGCATGAGGCTCGTAATACAGATATGAGCATCGGAAATGTACCAGTTTGAGATTGAGCTATATGAGCTTGGGGATAGAGAAAAAGAGAGAGAGAGAGAGAGGCTCTTGGTTAGAGAGGGTAACTTCTAAACCTCCTTGTTTTCTTGTCTTATTTCCTTACAAATGCTTTAGGTGTGAAGAAAATTACTACATATGCACTAGAATTAATGTCTACTAAAACGTTGTAAACTTCTTAGATATTAGAGTCCCATAAAAAAAAAATAGAATCAGTGTATGTTTTCTTAATGATAAAGATATATTTTATATTAAATATGTCAATATATTTTGTCATATATTATTACTAGGATTGGGAAGTATTTTTGGAAACTTAAGAGGATTCAAACTAGTTGGATGAGTTTAAATTCGATTCAAATTCCTTGAAAGATTAGAATTAGATTTTGGATTAAAGATTCAAGTAAGAAGAGGAGTCTTTAGTAAATTATCACTCATAATATCTATCTCATGTATATCTAGGTTTTAATGAGAGAGTAATAAGATACGAGGAAATACTTTGGGTTTCTAAAATTTATTGTATAATAATTGATAAAATTAGAAAGGCAGTATTGAAGAATCAAAAAATTTGAAATTATAGTGTTATCACCAAACTTAAAAGAAGTAGTTGGATAAATGTCAATCTATGGAGTTTGAGTCTGTTAATCTCTCAAGTTTCCTTTGTCTTTGCAATAATAATTATTCTCCTCTATTGATTTTATCTCACTCACATGAGAAGATTGAAAATAGTTTATTAATTATAATAAATCACACTATAATGATCATATAAGTTAGTTAATCATTTTTTTAAATTCTCTAATTTATTCATTAATACCAGCATCTAAATGTAAATAATCATAAGTACCTAAATAATCATGCAAACCATCTAAATGTTTTTCCTAATGATCATTCGAAATATCACTACAAATGTTAACACATCCATTAAAAGATCAAAAAAAATTTGTAAGCCTTTTTTCCTTCTTTATAGAACTTATGAATAGTGTGTGTGAGAGTGATCCTTGAAAACACATAATGTAATAGGATTTAAAGTGTTTTGATGCTAATTAACATAACTCAAAGTGAGGTATTCTTTTTATTGGAAACAAATTTTGTTAATTCTTATCTATTTTTTTCAAGAGAAAAATGAAATACTTAAGAAGTTTGAGTTTGGCTATTATCAACATCTGCTTGAGCAGGATGTTTTTCCTTGATCTACTTTCTAAAGGTCATATATGTATATCCTTCTTTAAATTTCAAAAGTTAAGAGTAATAATTACATATTACATGAAATGAACCTTCAGAATTACTTATATTCTTGAAATGTAGAATGAAGATATTTTACTTTATTGTTTTTGTTGTTACATCTACTTCTTTCTCTATGTTGAAATGTTGGCATTCAAAATTCTCCTCTATGCTTGTTGAGGTTGAAGGCATTGAACTTCCACTTGCTATTATAATCGGAGAGAGCATTATAGTGATATTATTCTTGTAATTAGAGAAATCATGAGAGATTGTTATTGCACTTAGAGAGTTGAAAGTATGGAGATTAATATTGAGGTACGTTGAAGAATGGAATAAATAACGGGGTATTTATATTTTTAATTTTTATAAAATACCCTTCTAATTGGTTGTTATTTAACTATTGAAATGGACAAAAGTATCTTTTTAATTTTTAAAATTAATATATATTTAAAATTTTAATTTTAAAAATATCATCCCCCTCCAACTAGTAATTTATTAAGTGATTAGAAGAGATCATATGGTCATTTGCTCCTCAAGATTACTCCCACCACATTGAAACTGAATTACAGTACAAGTTATGGCTGCTCACGTTACTAGTCATAGGTGCCCTACAAGTCAATCATGTGAGTGATAGTATGTATGACATGACATGTACTCATTTTATTTATTATATTATTTAATATTTAATATTATTTATTATATGAATATATTATGATGTTCATGGATCTGTGCAATGAGAATCAAATCGTGATGAGATCACGATATTTTGATATCAAAATCGTTGATGCAAAAGCGAGAAAGGGTAGTAACTGTTGCTGCCCTCGCAGATGGTAGCGCTGCCATTTGCGTGCAGTAGGCTTGTGGCCGGGGGCCGATAACCCGCTAGTGCTGTCGTTGGCAGGCTACGGGGGCCGCAAGCCCACTAACACTACTTGCAGGCGCTACGCCCACGGGCAGAGGCACCACGAGGGCAATGACACCTGTGGGCATTGCCCTCGCAAGGGGCAGTGCCTGCGGGCACTGCACTTATGGGTAGAACCGCCCGCAAGGGTGGTAGGGCTCGCAGATGTGCCCGCCCGATGGAGCAGCACCGCTTGCTGACGTTGCCCTACGGGTAGAACCACCCGCGGAAGCTAAGGTGCCCGCCCGCAAGCACACTGCCCGACGGGGCAACGCCACCTACGGGCATAAATGCCCCCTATAAGGGCCACCCCATTGAAATTTTTAAAAGTTTCTAGTGCTATCCTTTTGTTCAAATTACCAAAGTACCCCTCATAATTAAAAAAATTTCCTATATATCCCTAAATTCAAAAAATATTAATTAATTAAAAAGTTTAATTGATTATTATTATTATTATTATTATTATTATCATCTAGTAGTCCTACATGATGATGATGTGTAAATGTGATGTATGATATGTGGACGGATAATCATTGACCGTGTGAAATGTGTGTACTTGTGATTATTATTATTAGGGCCTATGAGCCTTTATTTTATTTCTTATTTATTATCGGGTCTACGTGCCTATGATTAAGTTGTAATCACACCAAGAGGTGCATTGAGAGCGTGGAAGCGATAGCGGGACCCACGAGACCAAGAAGGATAATCGGGATGCATGGAGATGCATCGAGATGCCGACATAACCGATGAGGACGAGATGAACAATCACAGGGAATAGAGATGTATCGTTGCATACTTAGATCTTAATATGAGTGATTAGGCCCATTGGCTCGAGCCTGATCACATTAGGTTGTAATCTATGATCATCTAGTGTGATTGCTCATGTGATAGGTCGATCTTCCTACGAACTTCCGACGATCTCTCGGTAATGTTCTAGCGGACTCCCTGCAAGCTCTTGGACTTCACGACAATCTTCTTGGCGAGTTCCAATAAGCTTCTCTAGCAAGCTCTAAGACTTCTCGACTAGTTCCTGTAGAACTTCCGACAAACTCTCGAACTCCCAACAAAATCGTCTTCTTGACTCCGGGACTTCATTTTGCTTTATGCCTTGCTATCGTAGTTAATCCTGCACATGTAAAAACACACTTCGATTTAGACAATTATTACTAAGCTTAAATCATGTTGTCCGGCATGTCATTGGTCCATCGACGCTTTGTCTGATTCTTCGACGCATCGTCCTCTCTTGCAGCCTATTGCCCAATCGGCCAGTTGACTCCGCAACTCCGATATCCTTAGCGCAATATCCGCTCTTCTTGGCCCGATGCCCGATTCTATGGCTCGAAGCCTTCTGTCGATACGTTGACCAATCCTCCGACTCGACGTCTAATCTTCTGACATGTTTTCCTCGGCCCAACATGATTCTTCCTGCTTTAATTGTCTCATCCTGATCGAAGCATCTCGCGTCACTCAAAATGCAGATTAAATCATAAACACTTATCAATTGGTTTCATCATCAAAATACGAGATTCAATAATCTCCCCCTTTTTGATGATGATAACCAATTGATGACGGAGTTAACCTTAACTCCCCCTATCAATATGCCATATTGATAGAACCTTAAATTCAAGCTGAATTCAAGTCATTACAAATTTCATTATGAATATTTGTAATAAGTCATCATGCATAACATGATCATGCTTCTCCCCCTTTGTCATCAACAAAAAGGAGAAGTATAACTTTCAAGTGTTTAGACATACAAGTTCGACTCATTGCATGATAAACATAATCTTCATTTTTATCATCATGCAAGCTAGCAAAAATTTTGAGTTTTGTAAGTTTATAAATTTTACTAGATGTGTAAGTTTAGCATGTTTTGCTTCTTAAGATAAGCAAGATAGTAATGTTGCTTCTCTTGAGATTGGAAGCCAACAAGTCTAGGTGATGTTCAAGATAGCAAGTTTTACATCATGCAAGCTAGCAAATTTTTACATCATTTTAAAAAATGTAAGCTAGCAATATTTCGAAAGCAAATGCAAGATAGCTTTCTTGTTGAAGTGTGCAAGCTAGCGATTCTTGCTTCCTTTAGCAATGTGCATGTTGCAAGTTTTTACATTTTCTTGACTTGTGCAAGCTATCTATCTCCTCCTTTGTCATTATCAAAAAGAAGGGAAGAATATAATTTTGTATTTCTTTTTTCCTTTACAATAATTTTCAAAGCATGACAAAAGTAAAGTATCAATCTTATTTCAATATGTTTGTGCATCATAATAGTTTCAAATTAAAACATACACAATTTTAAAACTTTACATTTCATTTTTCATGCATGATACCAAAAAAAAAAAAATCAATCATCATTATGACCATATCATACATGATACTAAGACATTAAAATTTTTAATGTGCTTTACTTCATCTTTAATTTTGCTACACTCCTTTATGAACTTACTTTCAAGTTAGGTTTCTGAAAACGGTTTTACGTCGGAAACGATTTCATCGTACGAACGCAGTTTTAATCATTGAAAGTTTTTCGCTGCACTAATTTATCCCCCCCCCCCCCCCCCCTCTTAGTGCTATTGATCCTAACAATTGGTATAAGAGCCCGGTATTTCTCATTTCGGATTTACACCCGAGCGAAATGGCTCTTCATGGCTTTCAAGAGGGCTTATCGGTTGTTCGTCCACCGTTGTTTAACGGATTGGACTACACTTATTGAAAAATTTGAATGAGAGTTTTCTTGATTTCTATGAATTTGGATTTATGGAATATTGTTAAAAACAGTTTTCAACTTCCCTCTAAACCGATGAACGAATAGTTGGATTTGGAGAAGAAGTATTTTTCTTTAAACGCAAAGGCTATGAATGCCTTATTTTGCGCTTTGGACAAAAATGAGTTCAATCGGATTTCTACATACGAAACGACTTTTGATATTTGGCGACCACTTGAAATCACGTACGAGAGAACTAGTAGAGTCAAAGATTCGAAAGTTAATATTTTATTGCATATTTTTGAGCTTTTTCGAATGCAACAAAGCGAGACTATAGGCGACATGTACACCTATTTCACGGATGTCGTCAATAATCTAAGAGTTCTTGGTAAATCTTTTTTGAATTTTGATCTCGTAAGTAAGATATTAAGATCCCTTCCAAAAAGGTGGGATCCTAAAATAACCATAATACAAGAGATAAAGAATTTAAATATTTTTCCACTTGAAGAACTTATCGGCTCATTAATGACATATGAAATGGTGCACAATGCACATAATGAACATGATAAACAAAACAACCTTCCAAAGAACAGGAAGGATTTGGGATATAGAACATTGGAAGACCACTCGAGCATAAGCTCAAGTGATGGTAAACTTAAACTACAAATGAAACAAAAATTTAAAAACAAAAAGAACGAAACTACTTGCTTTGAACGCAAGAAGAAGAACAAAAATTGGGATGAATCAAGCTCCTCCGAAGACGAGGAGAAAATCAAGAATGGCGAGGTGGCAAACTACGCCTTAACGACATTTAATGATGAGGTAATCAAAATGCCTTTAATTTATTTCGAAATTACATGATATTTTTCATGATGCATTTTCCTTTTTTTTATTTAGTTTAGAATTAATTTTCTTGAAAATTACATATTTAAAAATAAAAATATAAAAATTATGATCATGCTAGTAATTTTAAAAATAATCATGAAAATTGCATGTCTTATGAAAATACAACAAAATGTAATGATGATCATATATATGTTTTTCTTAAGAAGAAAAAATGTGTATCTTGATTATTTTCGATTTTGATTAAAACCATACTTGATGTCTTAATGAAAATATTAAGAAGTTTAATATCATGCTAAGAAGTAATAATGTTTATCATGTTGATTTCCATTGTTATTTCTGGATTTTTAATGAAATCATGTTTGATTCGAAGTAATGCATAAAGTTGTAATGAAAATATTGAAATTTTGATACCATGATTTGATGATTTTGTGCTTGAGATTTTAAGTTATACATGATGATAAGCATGTGTTATTTTCATGAGTTTATTTGAAAAACTATGGCAAAAATGTGCCCGTATGCACGAACTTGTTAAGATTATTTTTCGGACTTTCTTGATTCAATGATCAAATCACTTAATTGCCATGATGATTTTATACTATTATATGCCTTAATAACATATTGTAAATTATGTGTTTTGGATACAAAAATTTTCATGATCATGAGCATGTTTTATCTTCATGATTGAACTTGAAAATCTATAGCAAAATCTTGTTTGAATGCATGAAAGTATTAAATTTCATTTTCGGATCTTCTTGATCCTAACAATCTAATTTTCTCGATATATTATTCTCTTCCGGACTTAATAAACAAATGTCATATCGAGTTTGATTCATATCATTGATTTTTGAAATATGGAATCAACTAGCAAATGCATCTCTCATAGACTTATCATGTGAAAAATATCTTTCGAGAAATGAAATTGATGATTCCTTCTTATATCTTTAGAGAAATAGTTTTACGTGCAAGGATTTGATTCACACACATATCTTGATCCTTGGAAAAATGAAGTGTGCTTTAATATCTTATCAATTTTAACTTCATTCGAGTAAGCTCACAAGTGACTTTCCTCCATGCAAAAAGATAATAACAAATAAAGAGGAAGAAGTAATGAAAGCTATCTCCATATCAAGTTTTTCTTGAGATGTTTGTATAATTGATATCCTATCACTCATTGTTGAAAAATGACATAAACCTAGTTAAGGCATGAATCATTACCGCATTTACGTTTAAAATTTGTTTATATCATTCTCCATTTTGTTGATAACAAAGAGGGAGAAATATATGAATTGATACTATTAGTGCCATATTTGAATTTGAATTATGTTAAGATATCAAGAACTTGCATCGTAATTTTACTTGCTGATATCTTGCCATGTGATGAAATGCTATGATTTATTGCTAAAATGATGCATGCAATACTTATGCCTTTTATTATGATGTATGTGATGTATTGCATATGATGTGAATCATGATTAAAATTACCTTAATTTGAATTCAAGGTTTATCTCAATTATGAAATTTTGAAATAAGAATGATTACTCACCTTTGTCATAATATGAAAATTGATATAAGGGTCTTCCTTTCTTTTTGACAATGACAAAGGGGGAGCAAGAATTTCTAGCATGGACATCATAAAAAGAGGCAAACTAGCTAGCTTGCACAATTCAAGACGAAAGCAAAAATTCCACTTATCAAAAGAGAAGAAATTGCTATCTTGAACATCACCGATAATTACTAGCTTGAAATATCAAGAAAATACAAAAATGTTCTATCTTGCCTATCTCAAGATGCTAAACATGCTAAACTTGCACTTTCAATGAAAGCAAAATTGCAAGCTCAAACATTGCAAAAGAAGCAAGAATCATGAGCTTACGTAAGAAAGCTATATTGCATTAGCTTTCGAAATCTTTGCTAGCTTGTATTTAGTAAAACTTGCATATCGTAAAAATTACTAGCTTGTAGTCTAAAGAGAAGCAAATAGTTGCTATCTCATGAAAAGCAAACATGCTAAATTTGCACATCTTTAATTGCTAGATTGCATGATGATAAAATTTGATACTATGTTTTTCATGTAATAAGTTGAACCTATATTTCAAACACAAGAATAGTTGGACTTTCCTTTTTGTTGATGACAAAGGGGGAGAAGTATGATGTTATGCATAAGTTTATGCATAAGTTCATGATGACGTGTTGCAAGTATTCATGATGAATATTGCAATGATTTGAATTCAGTTTGAATTCAAGGTTCTATCAATAAGCCATATTGATAGGGGGAGTTTGTTTAAACTCCGGGAGTTAAGTTTAACTCCGTCATCAATTGGTTGTCATCATAAAAAAGAGAGAGATTATTGAATCTCGTATTTTGATGATGAAACCAATTGATAATTATGTTTATGTTTTAATCTGCATTTTGAGTGACGCAGGATGCTTCGATCAGGATGAGACAATTAAAGCAGGAAAAATCATGTTGTGCCTGAGGAACATGTCAGAAGATTGGACGCCGGGCCGGTGGATCGGTCGACGTATCGACAAAAGGCTTCAGGCCGTAGACTCGGGCATCGGGCCAAGAAGAGCGAGTATTGTGCCAAGGATATTGGAGTTGTGGAGTCAATTGGCCGATTGGGCAATAGGTCGCATGAGAGGACGATGCGTTGAAGAATCGGACGAAGCGTCGAGGGACCAATGACATGCCGGACAACTTGGTTAATTGCTTAGGATTAATTGTCCCAATCGAAGTTTTATTTTACATGTGCTGGATTAACTACGATGGAAGTAAGACATGCAGTAGGAGTTGCGTCGGAGTCAAGACTATGATCACGTTGGGAGTTTGAGAGTTCAACAGAAGTCTGGATGGTCATCGAAAGTTCTGCGGGAACAAATCCGAGAAGTCCAGGAGCTTGTCAAAGAAGCTCGTCGGAACTCGCCAAGTGGATCGTTGCAAGTCCAGGAGTTTGCCGGAAGTCCGCCGGAGCATCGCTGAAGGTTTGTCGAATGTTTGCCGGAAGTTCACCGGAAGCTCGCCGGAAGAAGCGATTGACGCACCGGAGCAAGTTGCAGTAAATGTCTTAAGTAATATCATAGTTAGCATGTATATTAAGTTAGGAATAGGAGGTAATCACATTAACTTAATCTGGAGGCAATTGGGCCCTTGATAGACCCAAATTGGGCCGAATGGATCAACCCATTCGGACCAGAATTCTTGCCAGGCGGTGGCACTGCCCAGGAGATGGTCTCCTAGGAAAGCTGGGCGGTGCAACCGCCCCAGTTAGGCAGTGGCATTGCTTGGGCTCAGTCTCCGAGCAAGACTGGGCGGTGCAACCGCCCCTGTCAGGCGGTGGCATCGCCTGAACTCGGTCTCCGAGCTCTGCCAAGCGGTGCAATAGCCCCTGACAAGAGGTGGCACCGCCCAAAGGCTCAATCTTCGAGCTCTGCCAGGCGGTGCAATTGCCCCAGTCAGGCGGTGCAACCGCCAGACCCCAGAATTCCGGGAGATGATAGTTTTGAGCTCGGAATTCAAACTGGTTTGGGGCTTATAAATACCCCACCCTTTCAGCAATGAAAGGGCAACCAAAGGCACCAAAAATCCAATCTTACTCTGTGATTTTTAGAGCTTAAAAGTGTTGTAAAGGCTAGATGTTATCCTTCCTCTTTTCTTCCAAGTTTTGAGCTTCCAAGAGAGGAGAGAAATTCTGTAAGGGTTGTCTCCTAAGCCCGTCAAAAGGAGTGAAACTGTAAAAGGGTGGTTGGCCTTCGCCTATTGAGGGAAGGCCTCTAGTGGACGTCGGTGACCTTATCGGAGGAGGAAGCCAAAAGTGGATGTAGGTCAAGATTGACCGAACCACTCTAAACTTACAGTGCTCTCTGGTTTGTATTTATTCTTGCTGCTTGTTGAATCTCGGATTTTGATGATGAAGTCAATTATCATTTGTTGTCTAATCTATGTGTTGAGATAAGTGTGTAGGATTAACTACGATGGAAGTTAGACAAGCAGCAGGAGTTACGCCGGAGTCAAGACAATGATCACGTTGGGAGTTCGAGAGCTTGACGGAAGTCCGGACGGTCGTCGGAGGTTCTGTGGGAACAGATCCGAGAAGTCCAGGAGCTTGCCAAAAGAAGCTCGTCATAACTCGCCAAGTGGATCGTTGCAAGTCCAGGAGTTTGCCGGAAGTCTGCAGGAGCATCACCGAGGGTTCATCGGATGATCGACGGAAGTTCGCCAGAAACTCGCCGGAAGAAGCGATTGACGCACCAGAGCAAGCTGCAGAAATTGTCTTAGGATTAATCGTAGTTAGCACATCGATTAAGTTGAAAATGGGAGGTGATCCCATTAGCTTAATCTTGGGGCAATTGGGCCCCTGAAAAACTAAAATTGGACCGAATGGAGCTACCCATTCGGACCCTGATTGCACCAGGAGGTGCAACTGCCCAAGCCAGGAGGTGGCACCGCCTGAGCTCAGTCTTCGAGCAAGACTGGGCGGTGCAACCTCCCCTGACAGAGAGGTAGCACCGCCTGAGCTTGGTCTTTGAGCTCTAGTAGGCGGTGCAACCGCCTCAGTCAAGAGGTGGCACCGCCTGGGGCTCAGTCTCCGAGCCAGACTAGGCGGTGCAACCGCCCCTGACAGAGAGGTGCAACCGCTTGGGCTCAGTCTTCGAGCTCTACTAGGCGGTGCAACCGCTCCAGTCAGGAGGTGCAACCGCCTGATCCCGGAATTCCGGGATTTGATCGTTTTGAGCTCCAAATTTGAACTGGGTTGGGGCCTATAAATACCCCACCCATTCAGCACTGAAAAGATACAGACCTACACCGAAATCTTGATCTTTTATGTGATTCTAAGAGCTCAAATTTGTGTAAAGTCCAAAAGTTCTCCTCTTTCTATTCTTCAAGTTTTGAGTTGTAAAGAGAGGAGAGAAAGGTTCTGTAAGGGTTGTCTCCTGAGCCCGTCAAAAGGAGTGAAACTGTAAAAGGGCAGTTGGCCTTCGCCTATTGAAGGAAGGCCTCTAGTTGACGTCGGTGACCTCGTCGGTAGAGGAAGCCAAAAGTGGAGTAGGTCAAGGCTAACCGAACCACTCTAAATCTCGGTTTGCATTTATTTTGAGCACTTTATCATTTCTGCAAACCTCCTAAATATCTATTGCCTTCTGCGCTTTTACGAACGAGCTTCTAAGTTCAGATCTTTCCGAATCAGCATTTAGACGTAAATCAGTGTTTTCATACGATCATTACATTGCAGCTTACGTTTACATTTTAACTCCAATTTATAACTGCAAACTGCCTTCTGTGGATTTATAGAACATATCTCTAAGTTTTGATCTTTCCGAATCTGCGTTTAGACGTAAATCAGAGTTTTCGTACGATCATTACATTGCAGTTTACGTTTACGTTTTAACTCCTATTATAACTACAAACTAGCTTCTGTGCATTTATAAAATGCATCTCAAAGTTCAGTATCTCCAAAATCAGTATTTAGACGTAAACTACGTTTAGACGTAAAACTACGTTTTGATGCAAACTGTGTTTAGACGTAAACTGCGTTTAGACGTAAACAGCGTTTAGACGTAAACTGCGCTTAATCTTAAAATCGGCTTTTACATCGAAATCGCTTTTATCGAACGAACGCAGCTTTCGGTTTTAATCTTAGAAAGATTTCCGCTGCACTAATTCACCCCCCCCCCCCTCTTAGTGCTCTCGATCCTAACAATTGGTATCAGAGCAAGGTTAACTCTCTAACGAATTAAAACCCAAGAGAGATGGCATATGCCGGAAACCAAGAGGGTCATTCTATTACACGTCCACCCATGTTCAGTGGGACAGACTATACCTACTGGAAGACCCGAATGAGGATCTTTCTTATTTCTATGGATTTTGAACTATGGAATCTTGTCGAAAACGGATTTTTGAAGTCTTCTCTTCCAATGATCGATTGGAATGAATTAGAGAAGAAGGCTTTCGCTCTTAATGCAAAGGCTATGAATGCCTTATTCTGTGCGCTTGATAAAAACGAGTTTAATCGTGTTTCAACTTGTGAAACCGCATTTGATATTTGGCACACACTCGATGTGACTCATGAAGGCACAAGTAGAGCGAAAGAGTCAAAAATCAATCTGCTGTTACATTCTTTCAAACTTTTCCGGATGAAACCGAGTGAAACCATTGGCGACATGTTTACCCGTTTCACGGATGTCATCAACGGTCTAAAAGGACTCGAAAAAAGCTTTTAGGATTTTGAGCTCGTAAATAAGATACTAAGATCCCTTCCTAAGAATTGGGATCCAAAAGTCATTGCTATTCAAGAGGCAAAAGATCTACGCAACTTCCCTCTTGAAGAACTAATCGGGTCATTAATGACCTACGAGATGACTTGTAAAGCTCATGAAGAGCAAGAAGACATCCTTCCAAAGAACAGGAAGGATATGACACTTAAAACTTCAGAATGCCACTTGAGAGAAAACTCAAGTGATGAGGATTGTGATGATGACTTAGCACTTCTAACAAGAAAATTTAAAAAATTCTTTAAAAGAAACAAATTTAAGAATGACGCAAAAAATAAACTTGAACCCAAGAAGGACCAAGTTATTTGCTATGAATGCAAAAAGCCGGGATACTACAAGAGTGACTGTCCCTAAGTCAAAAGGAGAACGTCAAAGAAGAAGGCGCTTCAAGCAACATGGGATGACTCGAGCGCGTCCGAAGAAGAGGAGTCAAACACCGAGCAAGTTGCTCATTACGCCCTAATGGCCATCGGAGATGAGGTAACAAATTTAATAGATGTAGATTTATCATTTGATGAATTATTAAATGCTTTTCATGAATTATATGATGAATGTAAGACTATTAGTAGAATCTAAAAAAGGAGCATGATAGTGTTATTTGTAATTTCGATAAGTTTAAAGCTGAACATCATGATAGTTTAAGTTCATGCATCAAATGCCATGATCTAGAAGCTCTCCAAAAAGAAAACTTGTTACTTAAAGACACCTTGAAGAAATTCGAGGTTGGTAGCAAGTCATTGAACATGATCCTTGCAAACAAGGGTCACGTTCCAAAAAGAAGTGGAATTGGATTCGTGAGAAGTCCTCACCAAAATCCAACCACCTTCATAAAAGGCTCTATCTTACATGTTCGACATCAAAACAAATGCAACTTTTGTTGCAAATTTGGACACAAGACATATTATTGTCCATTCAAGAAAATAAGTCCAAACAAATTGATTTGGGTTCCTAAAGGAACCATGATAAATTCTATGCAACATGATAGACAAGTTAGATCTATTTGTGAGGGACCCAAAAGCAAATGGGCACCTAAAAATCATCCCTTCCTGTAAAAACATTAAAGTTTTAGGCTGGAGCAAGAAATAATATTCTGCTCCTTAATTCAAAAAGGAACTCGCTATGTTTAAATAACAAGTGGAAATCATGATATCACAAATGCGATTTGGATACAACCTTATTTGACTTTTCAGAATCAGAAACGTATGATTCCCTAATTCACATACCCCCTTGATCTTCGAACCTATCAATTTCATCCATTCATCATCTTCGGATCCAACCTTGTTTTATGAAGAAACTGAGTACGTCATGAACTTGAAAGGGTTACCAACTTGAACAAACTATCACAAACATGTGTACGACATTGGAAGTACGCATGTTAAAAGATCTATCTTGATCGTACAAGAGTCTTTGCCTTAAAATAAAAACTTATACATAGAAAAGTTAATTGCTCTGAATGAAAACTCTTCTCAAGACCAGATCAAACCACGCTGATCAGAACAAAGTGTTCACTGCCAGTAGGCAGTGACACCTCCCCAGCTAGCGGTGGCACCTCCAGTTGTCACGGGTTGCCAGCGGTTGCACCGCTCCAGCCAGAGGTGCAACCGCCCGCAACTCTGCTCCTTTTTAACTCGAGCTAGGGTCGGCGGTGAAACCGACCCCAACTCACTCCCTTCCCTCCTCCACTCTTCCAAGCCTCCTCCATCCCCATTTCACCCCGTTTAGCATCCCAAATACCCTTCATTACGAAGCAAAACATCAACATTCCTTTCCTCTCTTGAAGATTTCACTAAGGTACTCTCCAAGAACCCCTTAAACTATGTTTTTTCCTTCATTTACTCTTGCTTATCATTATCCCTCTAAACAACAATAGTTATGGGATCTAGAAGATCCTTAAGGGACAAGGGAAAGAGGAGATTAGTAGAAGATTTTGATCTCACCCTTTTTGATTCAAAAAATCATGCTGAAAAATTTTCCTCTTTCGAACTTAGAAGTATCAATAAGGGAAAATACGTAGATCTGAATGAATTAAGAGACTTAGAAACTATCCAATGGTTTGCAAACCTAGATCTACTTCCAATCCTGCAAATTAACGAACCCATCTATCCAAGACTAGTTAGACTGTTTTACAATAACATACAAATAGATGATGAAGAAAGAATGTCCACCTATCTTTTAGGACAACACATCTCAATCATTGATAGATTTATTTGTGACATGATAGGCATTCCCATAAAAAGCATAGGACTTTACTTTAGAGGATCATGGGATGATGAAACTATTGGAACATCCTATGTTGAAGCCTTGGGAACAATCTTTGCCAATCCCAACTTAGTATTTGTCCCTAAAAGCTGTGAACATCTACTGCCTTTAAACACTAAGATACTTCATCATATACTGACTAGCATAATTCTTCCCAAACAATACCATCATGATGAAGTGAGTCAATTAGAATTGGGAACTATGTATTTGATCATGAAGGGACATGACATCTGTCTTGGTTATCTTATCCAACAAAACATGTTAGAATTATCTAAAAAAGACATGATGCTCCCATATGGTGGTATAATCACTAGAATAATGAAAGCTTATGACATTCTAATACCACCAGAAGAAGAAGTAATAAAAGTAGATAGATTTAGCATAATAAACAAAAATCTATTTCACCGACTAAGATGTTATTATAGAAACGGTAACTGGGTTAGAATGCCAAGAAGAACTGATCCCCCTCAACTTGAACCAGAACCGGAAACACCAGTATTTAGGGGTACCCAATCTCCTCCGAACTGTCCCTTTGAGGAAACACATCCATTTGAGCAAACTCATACATCATCTATCGAAGATATTGGGATTCGGATGGATCGATTCGAACAAAGACAAGAATGGATTGAACAACGACAAGATCAAATCCTATCTGAGCTGCAGCAAATTCATCATCAATTTGACTCCTTGTTTAGGCACTTTAATTTTCCACCTCATGAGTGAGCTCCTTGTATGAACATCTGTTGTTGTTGTAAACTCCTTATGTTACTCACCATGATGTGCTTTGTCTTGATATGGTTGTGAACATCTATCGTAGTAAACATATGTCTTGTGCCTTGTGGTAAGTATAAACTAAAAGGTTATCTCGGGTTTTATGGTATCCTTTTTTTTCGGAATGTTGATGTGTCCGAATAGATAAACTAGTTAAAATTATTTTTTCGAACTTTATTGAATGATCAAATCACTTGATATAAATCTGTAATGTTTTGTCTTCATGATTATATTTGAAAATTTGTAATCTTGTCCGAATGCATCTCATTACCTGAAAGCTATAAATCAGATTTTCTCATACACTTTTATGAAAAATATGTTTCTGAAATAGATTTGATGAAGTGATTCCTGCGTTTGAATTCCATCTTGAAATATCTTTACTTGCACAAAGGATTATAACAAAAAAAGGGGGAAGAAGTATTCAAAGCAATCTATGTATCATACCTTCCTAACTTGCTTATATTGTTTTCCTAAATTACCTTGCTTTTTGTTGATGACAAAGGGGGAGAAATATATGAATTGATGCTTGATGCTATAAACACTGATGCTATGATTATGCCATGCGTGCATCACCAAGAGATATATGAACAGATGCTATAATTTGCATTATGCCTTGAGTTGATACCTTACCATGTGAAGAAATGCAACACTTGCTAAACTATTTGAAATGTGTACATCATGTAATGATATCAAAATATTACTTCACAGCTTTACATGTTGATATTCAACTACATGATGAATAGTTACAATCACCATCATATAAAATCTGATGATGGATGTCAAGTCTTGACATCATCCTTAGAAAGATACATCATGATGGGTATCATGATGGGAGTATTGATAAGTTCAAATGATCTAACTTATCAATATGTCGCTTGAATTCTTAGGTCTAGAATTCAAGATTGACTTATCTCAATTATAGCATATAGACAGGGGGAGTTAAGGATAACTCCATTATCAATTTATTGTCATCATCAAAAAGGGGGAGATTGTTGAATCTCGGATTTTGATGATGATGTCAATTGTCATTTGTTGTCTAATCTATGTGTTGAGATAAGTATGCAGGATTAACTACAATGGAAGTTAGACAAGCAGCAGGAGTTGCGCCGGAGTCAAGACAATGATCACGTTGGGAGTTCGAGAGCTTGACCGAAGTCCGGACGGTCGTCGGAGGTTCTGCTGGAACAAATCCGAGAAGTCCAGGAGCTTGCCAAAAGAAGCTCGTCATAACTCGCCAAGTGGATCGTCGCAAGTCCAGGAGTTTGCCGGAAGTCCGCAGGAGCATCACCGAGGGTTCATCGGATGATCGACGGAAGTTTGCCGGAAACTCACCGGAAGAAGCGATTGACGCACCGGAGCAAGCTGCAGAAATTGTCTTAGGATTAATCATAGTTAGCACATTGATTAAGTTGAAAATGGGAGGTGATCCCATTAGCTTAATCTTGGGGCAATTGGGCCCATGAAAAACCAAAATTGGGCCGAATGGAGCTACCCATTCGGACCCTGATTGCACCAGGAGGTGCAACCGCCCAAGCCAGGAGGTGGCACCGCCTGGGCTAAGTCTCCCAGGGAGACTGGGCGGTGCAACCGCCCCAGCCAGGAGGTGGCACCGCCTGAGCTCAGTCTTCGAGCAAGACTGGGCGGTGCAACCTCCCCTGACAGAGAGGTAGCACCGCTTGAGCTCGGTCTTTGAGCTCTGGCAAACGGTGCAACCGCCTCAGTTAGGAGGTGGCACCGCCTGGGGCTCAATCTCCGAGCCAGACTGGGTGGTGCAACCGCCCCTGACAGAGAGGTGCAACCGCCTAGGCTCAGTCTTCGAGCTCTGCTAGGCGGTGCAACCGCTCCAGTCAGGAGGTGCAACCGCCTGATCCCGGAATTCCGTGATTTGATCATTTTGAGCTCCAAATTTGAAATGGGTTGGGGCCTATAAATACCCCACCCATTCAGCACTGAAAAGATACAGACCTACACCGAAATCTTGATCTTTTCTGTGATTCTAAGAGCTCAAATATGTGTAAAGTCTAAAAGTTCTCCTCTTTCTGTTCTTCAAGTTTTGAGTTGTAAAGAGAGGAGAGAAAGGTTCTGTAAGGGTTGTCTCCTGAGCCCGTCAAAAGGAGTGAAACTGTAAAAGGGCAGTTGGCCTTCGCCTATTGAAGGAAGGCCTCTAGTTGACGTCGGTGACCTCGTCGGTAGAGGAAGCCAAAAGTGGAGTAGGTCAAGGCTGACCGAACCACTCTAAATCTCGGTTTGCATTTATTTTGAGCACTTTATCATTTCTGCAAACCTCCTAAATATCTACTGCCTTCTGCGCTTTTACGAACGAGCTTCTAAGTTCAGATCTTTCCGAATCAGCATTTAGACGTAAATCGGTGTTTTCATACGATCATTACATTGCAGCTTACGTTTACGTTTTAACTCCAATTTATAACTGCAAACTGCCTTCTGTGGATTTATAGAACATATCTCTAAGTTCTGATCTTTCCGAATATGCGTTTAGATGTAAATCAGAGTTTTCGTATGATCATTACATTGCAGTTTATGTTTACGTTTTAACTCCTATTATAACTGCAAATTGGCTTCTGCGCATTTATAAAACGCATCTCAAAGTTCAGTATCTCCAAAATCAGTATTTAGACGTAAACTACGTTTAGACGTAAAACTACGTTTAGACGTAAAACTACGTTTTGATGCAAATTGTGTTTTGACGTAAACTGCGTTTAGACGTAAAACTGCGTTTAGACGTAAACTGCATTTAGACGTAAACTACGCTTAGACGTAAAACTGCGTTTAGACGCAAACTGCGTTTAGACATAAACAACGTTTAGACGTAAACCGCGCTTAATCTTAAAATCGGCTTTTACATCGAAATCGCTTTTATCGAACGAACACAGCTTTCGGTTTTAATCTTAGAAAGATTTCCGCTACACTAATTCACCCCCCCCCCCCCTCTTAGTGCTCTCGATCCTAACACTGCTTACCTTACTGCAAACCTCTATATGTGCTTTACTTCCTCTTTACTTTTGCTGCACTCCTTTACGAACTCGCTTTCAAGTTAAGTTTCCAAAAACTATTTTACGTCGAAAATGATTTCATCGTACGAATGTAGTTTTAATCGTCAAAAGTTTTCTGCTGCACTAATTTACCCCCCCCCCCCCCCCCCCCCCTCTTAGTGCTCTTGATCCTAACATAGGAAACCCTAGTTGCCACCTTGCCCCCATGTGATTAGGAGTCTTGACTACTAGGGGAACTTAGGCGACTAGGAAACCCTAACCACTTGTGGTACCCTTTGTAGCTAGGAAATCTAGCTACAGGGGGCTGCCAACCTACAAGCCAAGAACTCTCTTATGGCTCTCGGCCTCCCTACTTTTGGCCAGGCCAAGAGCAACAAGATATGCTTGTTGAATCTCGAATTTTGATAATGAAATTAATGGATGAGTTTGTGATCTAATCTGTGTTTTGAGTGACATAGGACAAGCTTTGATCAAGGAGAGACAAATTTATTAAAGCAGGAGGAATTGGATATTGGGCTAGAGTGAACATGCCAAAAGATTGAACGTCGGGCTAGAAGATCGATTGACGTGTTAGCAGAAGTCTTCGTGCTATGAATTTGGGCATCGGGTTGAAGGAGCGAACATTACGCCAAGGAGATTAGAGTTACGGAGGTCAACATACTGATTGGGCAAAAGGTTACAAAAGAGGATAATGTGTCGAAGGATTGGATGAAGCACTAATGAACCAATGACATGTCAAACAAAGGATTCATGCTTTGTAATAATTTATCTAAGATTGAAGTAGTTTATGGGGCTAATTAAGTTAGCTTTTGGTGTAATCATGCTAACTCAATTAGGGACAATTGGGCCTAAATTAGGATTGATTTGGGCTCACTAGGAGGCCCATTCAGTGACCCAAAAGTTAGGTCAAGCGATGGCACCGCTAGAACAGGTGGTGGAACCACTTGTGAGTTGGAAAACTAAAAAAACTTGATCTTTGTGGTTGTCAAGTGGTGGTACCACTAGACTGGGCGGTGGTACTACCCAGTGTCAGGCTATAGGCGGTGGTACTGCCTAGTGCAGGCGATGGTACCACTCGTACCCTAAAATCTTAAGGGTTTAAATTTTGGGCTCCAAATTTGAATCCATTTGGGGCCTATAAATACCCCACTATTTCCTGCTTAGTAAGGAAAGAAAGTGAGTTAAAAAAGGGGAAAGAATCCTTAAGTAAAAATTATAATATCTCTTGAAGAGTAGAGTCCCTTCTTCGTAGTATTTAGAAAGTTTTTCTAAAGGGAGACGAGAGGTCTAGGTCCAAAAGAGAGGTGTAAAAGTTTTCTCCTGAGCTTGTCAAAAGGAGAATAGAGTTATAAGAAGGTGGTTGGTTTTTGCCTATTGAAGGAAGATCGTTAGTGGATGCTGGTGGTCTCGACGAAAGAGGAATCGAGAGTGGATGTATGTCATGATGACCGAACCACTATAAAATTTAGTTTGCATTTCTATTATTGCTATTTACCTTCACTGCAAACTGCCTTACTTGCTTTACTACCACTACGTTTACGAATATGCTTTCAAATTTAAGTATTTCCTATACGGTCTTTGTCGAAACGTTTTTTATTGAATGAGATTTTTGAACCGACGTGATTTATCCACTGCACTAATTCCCCCTCCCCCAAGTGTCGACTTGATTCTAACAGTTGGTATCAGAGCCACGTTCTTTCTTGTTTGGTTTAAAACCCATGATAAATGACTCTTTTTGACTCTCAAGAGGGTCATTCTATCATTCATCCTCCCATGTTTAATGGGACAGAGTACATTTATTGGAAAACTCAGATAAGAGTTTTCTTGCTTTCCTTGAACTTTGATTTATGGAATATCATTGAACTTAGTTTTTAAACCCCCTCTAAACCTATGAATGAATAGAATAACTTTGAGAAAAAATTATTTTCTTTAAATGCGAAAGCTATGAATGCTTTATTTTGCTCTTTGGATAAAAACGAGTTTAATCGCATTTCGACTTGTGAAATGACTTATGAGAATTAGCATACTCTTGAAATAACACACGAAGGCACTAATAGAGTTAAATACTCTAAAATAAATATTTTGATGCATGATTTTGAATTATTTCGAATGAAGCCAAGTGAAACTATTATTGATATGTGTACCTATTTTACGGATATCATCAATAGTCTAAAAGCTCTTGGCAAATGTTTTTCAAATTTTAAACTTTTTAAAAAGATATTAAGATCCCTTCCAAAAAGTTGGGATCCTAAAATAACGAAAATACAAGAAGCAAAATATTTCAATAATTTTTCATTTAAAGAACTTATTGGTTCATTGATGACATATGAAATGATGTGCAATGCATATAATGAACATGATAAACATGAGAATTACCTTCTAAAGAATAGAAAAGATTTAGCAATTCGAATAATAAAATACCACTTGAGTGATGACTCAAGTGATGATGATGATGACCTTGAACTTCTCACAATAAAGCTTAAATTTTTTTTAAAATTAAAATTAAAATATAAAAATAAACTTAAAAATAAGAAATTGTCAAAGAAGAAGAAGACATTCAAGGTGACAAAGGCCGAATCAAGTTCATCCAAAGATGAAGAACAATCCAACAATGACAAGGTGGCAAACTACACCTTAACGGCTTTCGACGATGAGGTAACCAAAATCCCTTTACTTTATTTCAAAATTACATAATGCATTTCAATGAGTTATTTTTAAATTAGTTTAGAAAAATTATATATATATTATTTAAAAATTACATAATGTAATAAAAATGTTAAAAGCTTTTAGGATCATGCATATCTTTTTAGTGATTTAAAAAAAAAAAATTGAGCATGACAATTGCATATTAACTCCTAGTACTAAGTATGACAAGTTAGATTCACTTAATCATTTTAATTAAAAATGATCATTTTATAGATTTAATAATGCATAATGATTTGAAATCTAATGTTTTGGAATTACGTATAACACTTTTGATCTTATATCTTTTATAACATAATTCCTTTGTATTTATGATTTGTATATCTCATGATATGATTGAATCATTGATGCAAAGAAGAAAATAGCATTACTACAACAAATAAAATGATTTTGATTAAAAATACTTTATGAAATCATACTTGATGAAATAATATAATGATTATTTAAAATCATGCTTAATGAGTTTATATTTCGAAATTATGCATGATGATCTTTGTGATGTATGGCTTATTGATCTTTATCATGATGAACCTTGCTTTTAAATGATGATGCATATTTTTATTTGGCATAAATGAAAAAGATATGCTTGCATGAAATAAATCACATGAATTGAAACAACTAAAAAGAGAAAAGTATTTTTCTTGAAAATTAAAATAATAAATATATTTATATTTTTTTATAAATCTCTTGAAAATGATTTTGAAGATTTGATGATTTAAATTTGAATGAATCTGATCTATAACATGATCTTGAATTCTTGGAATTATAACTTAAAATATTTTATGAATTGAGATCACTTATTATGTGTTCTCATATCATTTAAGAGGAGTTTTTTTTATGAATCATGATTTTTTGAATTACAACTTGAGATTTCTTATGCATGAATCAAGATTATTTATTATTTGTTCTCCAACAATTCTTTTGTTGTTTACTAAAGAGAATATCTTTCTTGGAATTCATGATTTAAAAATTCTTTTGAAGATCTTTTACTATTTGATCTCCTAAGATTTTATTTTAATTATTTAAGAGGATATTTATCAAAATAAATCATGTCTTTTGGTATTCACATGATCTTTGATATTATCTTTCATGACATTATTTTCATTTTATGTAATTCCTTTATTTTTGTGGTTGTAAACCTTATGTTATAAATAGAGCTTTGATGTAAAAAAAATTGTACCATTGTATTCTTCCACTCTACTTCTTCCTTGTTTACAATGACAAAGGAGAGAAAGAAATTTGCTAGTATATTAAGAGAACCAAAATTGCTAGTTTGAATATTAAATTTAGACAAATTGTTAAATCTCTCAAATGCATAAACTCTTTTTATACATTTTTTGGATCATGATCTTGATTTCTTAATTTTTATACTTGAGTCTTCTTTTTGAATCAAGATCATTTCCTATCATTATTTCTATTTACAAAAGAAGAAATTTATCAAAAATGATACATGGTCTTTTGACATTCATGACTTAATTTTTTTTTTATGATTGAAATATTGATGTAAATTCATCTTTATTATCTATCTTTGTCATGATTTGAAGATTGAAGTAAAGGGAAAAGAATTACAACATTGTATTCTGCCCTTCTATTTGACAATTACAAAGGGGAAGTAAAATTTGCTAGCTTGCATGCTAAATTTGCTAGCTTACAAATTGCAAGGAGAAAAAATTACTATAAAGCAAAATTGCTAGCTTGCACTTCTGAAAAGAGAAGAAAGAACTTATTATCTTGAACATCACTAAGTTTGCTAGGTTGCATATTTCAAGAAGATGCAAAAATATACTATCTTGCACATCGGAAAGAAAAGCAAACTTGTTAACTTGCATATCTTAAAAATTGCTAGCTTGTATGATGTAAAACTTCCTAGAATCACTAGCTTGTAATCTAAAGAGAAGCAAAAAGTTACTATCTCAAGAAAAGCAAACAAGCTAAACTTGCACATCTCTAAAAATTGCTAGCTTGCATGTTTAAAACTTGTTATCTTACTAGCGTGCATATTTAAAAAATATTACTAGTTGCACTTCTCCTTTTTGTTGATGACAAAGGGGGAGAAGATATGATGATGAGTTGAATGAGCGATGTTGTATAGGTTATGATGATAATCATGCATAGGATGATGCACTTGGATATGTTGATTATGCATAATTTTATGTTACATGTAATGATATAATTAATTAGTTATGTCAATATTCATGATGCATGCAATATTGAAATACTTTTATATTTTAAAACATTACGTGATTTTTTGAATTTAATATTCTATCAATATAGCATATTGATAGGGGGAGTTTAGTTTAAACTCCATCATCAATTGGTTATTATCATAAAAAAGGGAGAGATTGTTGAATCTCGAATTTTAATGATGAAATCAATTGATGAGTTTGTGATCTAATCTGCGTTTTGAGTGACGCAGGACTAGCTTCGATCAAGGAGAGACAAATTGTTTAAAGTAGGAGGAATTAGACATTGGGCCAAAGTGAATATGTCAGAAGATTGGACATCAAGCTGGAGGATCGGTCGACGTGTCGGCAGAAGACTTCTTGCCATGAATTCAGGCATCGGGCCGAAGGAGCGGATGAAGCGCCGATGAACTAATAATATGTCGGGCAAAGGATTCATGCTTTGTAATCATTTATCTAAGGTCGAAGTTGTTTATGAGGCTAATTGAGTTAGCTTTTGGTGTAATCATAGTAACTCAATTAGGAGCTAATTGGGTCTAAAGTAGGACTGATTTGGGCTCATTAGGAGGCCCATTCAGTGACCCAAAAGTTGGGTCAGGCGATGGCACCGCTAGAACAAGCGATGGAACTACTTATGAGTTGGAAAACTAAAAAACTTGGTCTCCGAGGCTATCAAGTGGTCGTACCGCTAGACTGGGCGATAGTACCTGTTAGGATCAAGAGCAGCATTAAGAGGGAGAGGGGGGGGAGGGAATTAGTGTAGCGAAAAACTTTTGCTATTTTAAAAAACATATTTTGATTGAAATCGATTCCAACGAGAATGGTTTCAATTTAATCCGTTTCGGAAGGAATTTAAACTCGAAACCTTTCGTGCAAGAAAAAAATAAGGTGATTTGCAGAAATATAAATTACACAAATGAAAAGCGTCGGTTTTGTAAAGTTTTCATACGATGAAAGCCGAACTCGGAAGATGTTTACGTGAAAGCATATGTAGACGTAGTTAAAGCACAATAAGGAGGAGAGGCAGTTTGTTAGGATCGGAGCGGCACTAAGAGGGGGGGGTGAATTAGTGCAGCGGATTAAAACTTCGGTTTTAGAAAAATCTTTCGTACGATAAGAACGGAACTTGAAAAGTTTAACTTGAAAGCGTATTCTTAAAGTTGCGCAGCAAGGGTAATAAGGAACTAAAGCAGTAAGAAGATTTGCAGTAATGTAAATGACAATAATGAAATGCAAACCAGAGATTACGCCGATTTTAGAGTGGTTCGGTCAAATGACCTACTCCACTTGCAAGGCCCCTCTTCGATGAGGCTCCCACCTTCCACTAGCAAATCTCTTGAAATGGAAGGGTAAACACCCCTCTTACAACCTTTTACAAGCAGCTCAACCTCTTACAAATTTTCAATAAGAAAGAAGGAGGAGAACTCTCTAGCAAATTGAAAATAAGACTTGCTAAGACTTTCTAAGACTTTTCTCTCAATCAAAATGCTTCTCAAAAGTTGTTATCTCAGTTGAGATTTGAGGGGTATTTATAGGCCTCAAGAGGATTCAAATTTGGGCTCCAAAATTTGAATTCTCTTAGGGTTTCCGATGCTGGAGGTGCCACCGCCCAGCCAAGCGGTGCCACCGCCCAGCTCTCGGGTGCTGGGTGGTGCAACCGCCCAGCCCAGGAGGTGTCACCGCCCAGCTCTCCGATTCATTGGTTTGGCTTAATTTTAGCCCAAACCAAATCTGACTTTGGGCCCAGTTGGCCCCTAACCAGGATATAGGATTATCTCTTAATCCTAATCCTAATTACAAGTGAACTACATAACACAAAAACATCCTAAGCAAATTTTCAACCGCGAACGTCGAGTCTTGTTCCGGCGAGCTTTCCGACGAATTCCTTCCGACGGACTCCCTACAAGCTCCCAATCTTTGTGATGACTTTAACGAGTAGCCGAGCCTTCTCGGTGATCTCCGCGAGCCTCCGACAATTTCTTCGGCGAACTTCCGACACGTTCCCGATTTCTTCTCGGTTGGTTCCGGCAGCATCTCCGATGATTCTTCGGTCTCTTAAACATCCATCGAGCTCCACTCCGGTATCCTTGCTTTATGTTTTCTGGTTATCATAGTTAATCCTGCACACTTAACTCAATAATATGGATTAGATCAATTAACCCACCAATTGATTATATCATCAAAATCCGAGATTCAACAATCTCCCCCTTTTTGATGATGACAATTAATTGATGACGGAGTTAAACATAACTCCCCCTATCTATATGCCATATTATGAGAAGATAAAAAACACTTGAATTCCATCCCATTGGATTCAAGGATATTCCGATAAGTTCTAATCGTAGAGCTTATCGTTATCCTGATTAAACAATAGTAAGTACGAAACTTCGATGAAAATGATAAAGGACGAATTTTGCTACGACAGAAGATAAAGATTTTCAATATAAATTTCATGATATCAATCTTGTGATATTTTCAAGGATTTGCAAGGCATATAAGACATTCATATCACACAAGTTTTTGTAATTCATATAAGTCATGCTATCGTTATGGTGTAAGACATCACTTAGTCATCACTTCTCCCCCTTTGTCATCAACAAAAAGAGACAAGCCAGCTAATTTATGATCATAGAAAAAGGTTTAGTATTTAACAAAGTGCATCATTCAAATTTGCCAGAAATAGTTTATCCAAAAGACATCATCTTTAATGCAGATTAAAACAATAGTTATCTAAAAGGAAGGATTAGTTATCGTTCAATCGATGACAACCTTGAACTTGTTGTTAAAAGCAAACATAAAAGATACATCAATTTAATCCTTAGGAGGTAATCCACAGTGCTGATACATGATATCTATTTTTTCATTCATCTGTTGTAGTGTCTTCAAAATTTCAGCTTGTTGATTATGTTACATTGTGGAGATTATGTTGAGAGATGGAAAGCTTGGACCACCAAGAATCCTTCTCCAATGTTTCTAAGAGTTAGAATGAGGGTTAGAGGGAATGGGAGAGGGTTTTTGAGAGGTTTTTCTTCGGGTTGGGGGTGGTGTCACCGCCGGCCCTAACCCCTCGGGTTAAAAGGGTTACTCGGTCGGTGTCACCGCTTGGCGCCCAAGCGCCAGGCGGTGTAACCGCCGAATCTGGCGGTGCCACCGCTGGCATCACGCGGAGGAAAGAAAAAAAAAATTTTTCTTCCTTCCTTTTGTTTAGCTTCTTCCCTCAAGATCATAAGTTATACTTTAATGGATCATTTTGAATTGAAGAAGAAGGAAGAATTCAAATTCATAATCGAAGGCAAAAGAACGAGTCCTTTTTGTGAAGTTCATTTTAGGGACAATTTAGCATGCCTAATTCCCTTCGGATGAATTCAAATTGGTCTTCATTCAAAGCTTTTGTAAATATATCTGCTAATTGATGCTTTGTGTCAATGAATTCTAGAACAACATCATTGTTAAGGACATGATCGCGTATGAAATGATGCCTAACGTCGATGTGCTTAGTTCTAGAGTGCTGAATTGGATTTTTAGTAAGGCATATGGCACTAGTATTATCGCATTTTATGGGAATATTTTCAAAGTGAATTCCATAGTCTTCTAATGTATTTTTCATCCAAATTACTTGTGCACAACATGCACTTGCAGCAATGTATTCGGCTTCCGCCGTAGATAGTGCAACTAAATTTTGTTTCTTGGAAGTCCAAGAAACAAGTGCATGTCCTAAAAATTGGCATGTTCCGGATGTACTTTTTCTATCTATCCTGCATCCGCCAAAATCGGCATCTGCATAAGCTAGTAGATCGAATTTTTCAGATTTTGGATACCATAATCCTAAATTTGGAGTTCCTTTAAGATACCTAAATATTCTTTTAACACTCTTAAGATGAGATAATTTAGGATTAGATTGAAACCTAGCGCAAAGTCCTACACTAAACATAATATCCGATCTAGTCGCGGTGAGGTAGAGTAGACTACCTATCATTCCCCTATATGTTTTTTGATCGAAATTTTCACCACTTTCATCCATATCTAACTTAGTCGCAGTACTCATAGGGGTGTTTATTGCTTTTGAATTATCCATGTTAAATCGTTTTAACAATTCTAATGTATATTTAGATTGGTTAAGAAATATACCATCACTAAGTTGTTTGATTTGTAATCCCAAAAAGAAAGTTAATTCACCCATTAAACTCATTTCAAATTCAAGACTCATACATTTGGCAAATGATTCACATAGTGATTCATCCGAAGAGCCAAAAATAATATCGTCAACATAAATTTACACAATAAGAAAATTATTTTCAAAATGTTTAATAAACAATGTAGTATCAACCTTGCCTTTAGTAAAATTATTTAAAATAAGAAAGGAACTAAGCCTTTCATACCAAGCTCTAGGAGCTTGTTTCAAGCCATAGAGGGCCTTAGTCAATTTAAATACATGATTAGGAAGAAGAGAATTTTCAAATCTGGGAGGTTGTTCGACATATACTTCTTCGGAAATAAGACCATTAAAGAAAGCACTTTTAACATCCATTTGAAATAGTTTAAAATTATTACTACTAGCATATGCAAGGAGCATCCTTATGGCTTCTAATCGAGCCACGGGAGCGAAGGTTTCTTCGTAATCGATACCTTCTTCTTGGTTGAAACCTTTGGCCACTAATCTAGCTTTGTTTCTAACCACGATACCATTTTCGTCTTGCTTGTTTCTAAAGACCCACTTAGTACCTATGACTAGGTGGTCACTTGGTCTAGGAACAAGCTTCCATACCTCATTCCTCTCAAATTGGTTCAATTCTTCTTGCATTGCAATGACCCAAAAATCATCTTTTAAGGCTTCGTCAATGCATTTAGGTTCAATTTGAGAAAGGAAAGCGGCGTTAGCACAGAAATTTTTGAAAGAAGAACGAGTTTGAACCCCTTTTGATGTATCTCCTATAATTTGCTCTTTTGGATGAGCATCTACATACTTCCATTCTTTTGGTAAAGAAATTTCGGAAGAAGATGCATTCAAATGGCTATTTTGAGAAGAGGGTTCATTTAAATTCAAATTATCAAAACCAAGATCATCATCAAAATCATTTTTCTTTAAATCGGAAATTTCATGAAAAACTACATGAATAGACTCTTCTATTACTAAGGTTCTTTTATTAAAAATCCGAAAAGCCTTAGAAACGGAAGAGTAGCCAAGAAAGATGCCTTCATCGGATTTAGCATCAAATTTACCTAAGGCATCCTTTTCATTTAAAATAAAGCATTTACAACCGAAAACTTTAAAATAAGAAATATTTGGTTTTTTGTTATTCCATAATTCATAGGGAGTTTTTGATAAAGATGGTCTTATTAGAACCCTATTCATGATGTAGCAAGTCGTATTTACGGCTTCGGCCCAAAAATATTTGGGTAAACTATGTTCATTTAACATAGTTCTTGCCATTTCTTGTAGGTTTCTATTTTTTCTTTCAACTACACCATTTTGTTGAGGATTTCTTGGAGTTGAGAAGTTGTGATTGTATCCATTAACTTCGCAAAAATTTTGAAAGTCATGGTTTTGAAATTCACCACCGTGATCACTCCGAATTGATGAAATCATGAAGCCTTTTTCGTTTTGAGTGAGTTTACAAAATTTAGAGAAACACTTGAAGCAATCACTTTTGTGAGCTAAGAAATAGGTCCAAGTGTATCTAGAGTAGTCATCCACAATCACAAAAGCATATTTGCTTCCACCTAGACTTGTTGTATCAATTGGTCCAAATAAGTCCAAATGGATCAATTGTAATGGTCTAGTGGTGCTAATTTGATTTTTTGGTTTGAAGCTTGTTTTTATTTGTTTGCCTAGTTGACATGCATCGCATACTTTGTCCTTAATAAACTTTATATTTGGAATTCCTCGTACTAATTCTTGAGATGATATCTTAGATATTGTTTTCATGCTTGCATGGCCTAATCTCCTATGCCAAAGCCAAGCATCATCATTTACGGCGGAGAAACACATTTCATTACTTAGTTCATCAAGATTGATGGTATAGACATTTTTTTGTTTTAAAGCAATCATAGTCATGTTATGATTTGGTTTTTCAATAATGCACATATTTGATTCAAATCTAACGATATAACCTTTATCGCATAGTTGACTAATACTCAAGAGATTATGTTTCAATCCATCAACTAGTAAGACATCATCAATGGAAAAATTAAATTTGTTACCAATAGTTCCCTTGCCAATGATTTTGCCTTTGTTGTTGTCTCCGAAGGTAACGTACCCTTCTTCTTTGCTAGTGAGCATAGAGAAATGAGATGGATCTCCAGTCATATGTCTTGAGCATCCACTATCGAGATACCATCTCTTGCTCCTAGCTTGTGGGTTTGTCTACAAAAGAGGATGATTTTTAGGTACCCATTTGATTTTGGATGCCTCAAAAATTGACCCACTAACTTTGTTATTTATTATTGAATTCTTTATAGTTCCTTTAGGAACCCATATTAATTTTTGTGAACTAATTTTCTTAAATAGGCATTTGTAGGCAATATGTCCGGATTTGCAACAAAAGTTGCATTTCATATAAGAGGAAACATGTAATGTAGGTCCTTTTATGAAAGTGTTAGGATTTTGATGTAATCCTTTTACAAATCCAATTCCATTTCTATTTGCGATGTGACCCTTGTGTGCAAGGATCATATCTAATCCTTTGCTACCGACCTTAAACTTGTTTAAGGTTTCCTTAAGAAGCAAATTTTCATTTTTTATTGCTTCTAAATGCTCACACTTAGAGCATGGAGGAGTTTGAAGACTATCAAACTTATCTTGTAGCAAAGCATGCTCTTTCTTTAAGATACTTAACTTCTTGCTAATAGTTCTACATTCATCAAATAATTCATGAAAAACGATAGAGAGTTCTTCAAAAGATAAATCTTCATTAAATAAATCACATACCTCTTCTCCTAAAGCCATTAGCGCGTAATGAGCAACTTGCTCGGTGTTGGACTCCTCTTCTTCGGACGCGCTTGAATCATCCCATGTTGCCTTGAACGCCTTCTTCTTTGATGTCCTCTTTTTTGCTTGAGGACAATCGTTCTTGTAGTGTCCCGATTTTTTGCATTCATAGCAAATCACTTGGTCCTTCTTTTGTTCAAATTTATGTTTTATATTATTTTTAAATTTGTTCTTTCTTAAATATTTTTTAAATTTTTGAGTCAAAAGTGCAATGTCATTGTCACTGTCCTCATCACTTGATGTTCCTTTGAAGTGGTCTTCTTGTGATTTGAGTGCCATATCCTTCCTGTTCTTTGGAAGGGGGTTCTCGAGCTCGTCATGAGCTTGACATGTCATTTCGTAGGTCATTAGAGACCCAATGAGTTCTTCAAGAGGGAATGCTTTAAGGTCTTTGGCCTCTTGAATGGCCGTAACTTTTGGATCCCAACTTTTAGGGAGGGATCTTAAGATTTTAGTTACTAGTTCAAAGTTAGTAAAATCTTTACCAAGAGCTTTGAGTCCATTGATGACATCCGTAAATCGGGTGTACATGTCTCCGATGGACTCACTTGGTTTCATTCGGAAAAGTTCGTAAGAGTGCACAAGGATGTTGATTTTGGACTCTTTCACTCGGCTAGTGCCTTCATGAGTGACCTCAAGAGTTCTCCAAATATCAAAAGCCGAATCACACATTGAAACACGATTAAATTTGTTTTTGTCTAATGCACAAAACAAGGCATTCATAGCCTTTGCATTTAAAGCAAAAACCTTCTTCTCCGATTTATTCCATTCGCTCATCGGAAGAGAAGATTTTTGAAATCCATTCTCGACAATAGACCAAAGCTCAAAGTCCATAGAAATGAGGAAGATCCTCATGCGAGTCTTCCAATATGTGTAATCCGACCCATTAAACAAAGGTGGTCGTGCAATAGAATGGCCCTCTTGCATGCCGGAGTAAGCCATCTCTCTTGGGTATTAAACCAAATATGAGAGATAACCTCGCTCTGATACCACTTGTTAGGATCGGAGCGGCACTAAGAGGGGGGGGTGAATTAGTGCAGCGGATTAAAACTTCGGTTTTAGAAAAATCTTTCGTACGATAAGAACGGAACTTGAAAAGTTTAACTTGAAAGCGTATTCTTAAAGTTGCGCAGCAAGGGTAATAAGGAACTAAAGCAGTAAGAAGATTTGCAGTAATGTAAATGACAATAATGAAATGCAAACCAGAGATTACGCCGATTTTAGAGTGGTTCGGTCAAATGACCTACTCCACTTGCGAGGCCCCTCTTCGATGAGGCTCCCACATTCCACTAGCAAATCTCTTGAAATGGAAGGGTAAACACCCCTCTTACAACCTTTTACAAGCAGCTCAACCTCTTACAAATTTTCAATAAGAAAGAAGGAGGAGAACTCTCTAGCAAATTGAAAATAAGACTTTTCTCTCAATCAAAATGCTTCTCAAAAGTTGTTATCTCAGCTGAGATTTGAGGGGTATTTATAGGCCTCAAGAGGATTCAAATTTGGGCTCCAAAATTTGAATTCTCTTAGGGTTTCCGATGCTGGAGGTGCCACCGCCCAGCCAAGCGGTGCCACCGCCCAGCTCTCGGGTGCTGGGTGGTGCAACCGCCTAGCCCAAGAGGTGTCACCGCCCAGCTCTCGGGTGCTGGGCGGTGCCACTGCCCAGCTCTCCGATTCATTGGTTTGGCTTAATTTTAGCCCAAACCAAATCTGACTTTGGGCCCAGTTGGCCCCTAACCAGGATATAGGATTATCTCTTAATCCTAATCCTAATTACAAGTGAACGACATAACACAAAAACATCCTAAGCAAATTTTCAACCGCGAACGTCGAGTCTTGTTCCGGCGAGCTTTCCGACGAATTCCTTCCGACGGACTCCTTGCAAGCTCCCAATCTTTGTGATGACTTTAACGAGTAGCCGAGCCTTCTCGGTGATCTCCGCGAGCCTCCGATGATTTCTTCGGTGAACTTCCGACACGTTCCCGATTTCTTCTCGGTTGGTTCCGGCAGCATCTCCGATGATTCTTCGGTCTCTTAAATATCCATCGAGCTCGACTCCGGTATTCTTGCTTTATGTTTTCTGGTTATCGTAGTTAATCCTGCACACTTAACTCAATAATATGGATTAGATCAATTAACCCACCAATTGATTATATCATCAAAATCCGAGATTCAACACAGTTTGCTATAAAAGAAAGTTGCTCAAAGTAAATGCAAACCGAATTTTAGAGTGGTTCGGTCAATGTGACCTACGTCCACTTTCAGCTTCCTCCTCCGACGAGGTCACCGGTGTCCACTAGAGGCCTTCCTTCAATAGGCGAAGGCCAACCACCTTTTACAGCTTCTCTTTTTGCAGGGTTTAGGAGATAACCCTTAAAAGTTTCACTCCTCTCTTGAATAATCTCAACACCTAGAAAGGGAGGAGGAGAACTCTAGCACTTTTACAACTTTTTAACACTTCAAGGACTCAAGAATATATCAAGATTTCGATTCCTTTTCATGCAGAAAAGGGTGAGGTATTTATAAACCCCAATGACTTTCAAAAATGGAGCCAAGAAGTGTCTCATCCCGGATTTCCAAGGTCCTGGTGGTACCACCACCATTACTGTGCGGTACTACCGCCTGACATCTAACATTGGGCGGTACCATCGCCTGACAGAGCTTGGAGACCGAGCTCTAGCGGTACCACTGCTTGATAGGGATGGTACCACCACTGGTAGCAATAATTGCCGGCGGTGCCACCACCTAACAAGGGCAGTACCATCACCCATAATTCCTGGGAGACTGAGTCTCCTAAGCGGTGCTACCGCTGGTCGAAAATTCTGGGTCCTAGTTGGGCCTTGAATCCGGCCCAAACCAGCCCATTGTTAGGATCAAGAGCACTAAGAGGGGGGGGGGGGGGGGGGGTGTGAATTAGTGCAGCGGAAAACTTTCGACGATTAAAATTACGTTCGTACGATAAGAGTGATTTCAGTAGAAAAGTCGATTCGTAAATCACTTTAACTTATGATCAAGCAAGATGTAGTTAAAGTGAATCTATAAGGGTAGTTTGTAGTTATGATGGAAATCAGAATATAAGCATAAACTGAAATATGATGTTCGTACGATAAAACTGATTTACGTCTAAACACCGATTCGGAAAATACTGAACTTTGAAACACGATCGTAAATTCACAGAAGGTAGTAAGCTATTGAGGAGGTTTGCAGTAAAGATAATATGCTCAAAGTAAATGCAAACCAAAGAGCACTGCGATTTTAGAGTGGTTCGATCAATCTTGACCTATATCCACTTCTGGCTTCCTCCACCGATGAGGTCACCGACGTCCACTAGAGGCCTTCCTTCAATAGGCGAAGGCCAACCACCCTTTTACAATTTCATTCCTTTTGACGGGCTTAGGAGACAACCCTTACAGAATTTTCTCTCCTCTCATGAAAGATTAGAACTTGGAAGAAAAGAGGGAGAAGAACTTTTAACTTATACAACACTTTTGAGCTCTAAAAATCACAGAGTAAGATCATGATTTTGGTGGTTTTGGTTGCTCTTTCATTGCTGAAAGAGTGGGGTATTTATAGGCCCCAAACCAGTTTGAATTCCAAGCTCAAAACTATCAATTCCAGGAATTTCGGGGTCTGGCGGTTGCACCGCCTAGCAGAGCTCGAAGACTGAGCCTCTGGGTAGTGCCACCGCTTGTCAAGGGTGGTTGCACCTCCTGCCAAAGCTCGAAGACTGAGCTCAGGTGGTGCCACCGCCTGACTGGGGCGGTTGCACCACCTAGCCAGAGCTCGGAGATCGAGCCCTGGGCGGTGCCACCGCCGACCCAGGCGGTGCCACCTCTGGCCAAGTAATTTGGGTCCAAATGGGCTGATCCATTCGGCCCAATTTGGGTCTTTCAAGGGCCCAATTGCCCCAAGATTAAGTTAATGGGATCACCTCCAATTTCTAACTTAATCTTCGTGCTAACTACAAATTTCTTAAGACATTTACTGCAACTTGCTCTGGAGCGTCAATCGCTTCTTCCGGCGAGCTTCCGTCGATCATCTGATGAACCCTTAGTGATGCTCCTACGAACTTCTGGCAAACTCCTGGACTTGCGACGATCCACTTGGCGAGTTCCGACGAGCTTCTTTTGGCAAGCTCCTGGACTTCTCGGATTTGTTCCCGCAGAACCTCCGACGACCGTCCGGACTTCCGTCGAGCTCTCGAACTCCCAACGTGATCATAGTCTTGACTCTAGCGCAACTCCTGCTGCATGTCTTTCTTTCATTGTAGTTAATCCTGCACACTTAAAACAAAACTTCAATCGAGATAATTATTCCTAAGCAATTAACCAAGTTGTCCGGCATGTCATTGGTCCCTCGACGCTTCGTCCGATTCTTCGGCACATCGTCCTCTCTTGCGGCATGTGTTGACTACACCAGTCTCAATCGTGCATACCCAAAAGACTACTATCCCCTCCCGAGGATCGACCAGTTGGTCGATGCAACCGCCGGGCATGCTTGCCTTTCGTTCATGGACGCCTTCTTCGGCTACAACCAGATTAGGATGGCGCCCAAGGACCAAGAGCACACGGCCTTCCTCACTGATCTAGGGGTTTATTTCTATAAAGTTATGTCATTCGGGCTGAAGAACGCGGGTGCTACCTATCAGAGAGCCATGAACAAGATGTTTGCCCAACAGATCGGGCGGAACATAGAAGTTTACGTCAACGACATGTTCGTGAAGAGCCGTGCGACGGCGGATCACCTGGCCGACTTAGCTGAAACGTTTTCCACACTACGGAGGTATGGTCTGCGGCTCAACCCGGCAAAATGTATTTTTGGCGTCAACTCGGGAAAGTTCCTTGGATTCATCGTCCACGAAAGGGGAATCGACATCAACCCGAAAAAGGTCCAGGTGATCATCACTATGTAAACCCCTCGGACAATCAAGGTCTTACAGCGACTGAACGGGAGGCTCGCTGCCCTATCCCGGTTTCTATCCCGATCTGGTAATCATTGCCTCCCCTTCTTTCGGGCACTAAAGAACCCGAAGAACTTCCAATGGATGGCGCAGTGCGAAGAAGCTTTTGAACAAGTTAAACAACACCTGGCTGCCTCCCAGCATGCGGTCAGCTCCGTCCTGACCAAAAAAGCATCTGGTGAGCAACTGTCGGTCTACTACATCAGCCATGTCCTGAACGGGCTTGAGGAGTGGTACCCGCCAATCGAGAGACTTGCTCTGGCACTCGTGCTGGCAGCCCGGAAGCTGCACCCCTACTTCCAAGCCTATCCGATTGAGGTAATCACCGACCAACCGCTCAGGCAGATTTTATCTAAATTCGATGTTACAGGTCGGCTCCTCAAGTGGTCGGTAGAGCTTGGAGAGTTCGACATACATTACGTGCCGAGGACTGCCATCAAAGCCCAATCGATAGCTGACTTCATCTCGAAACTCGTTCCGATTGAGGACGAGGGTTCCGAGCAGTTTGGGGAAGCGTGGATCCTGTACGTGGATCCTGGTTCGGCTACCTCAAGTGGTGCGGGCGAGGGACTGGTGTTATCAGCCCCCGACGGACGTTCGTTCGAATGCTCCCTTCGCTTCGGGTTTCAAGCAACGAACAATGAAACCGAGTATGAGGCACTCCTGGCAGGACTCAGATTGGCCCTTGAGATGCAAGTGAATGCCATTCACGTCCTCACCGATTCGTAGCTGGTGGCCGAGCAACTCAGTGGCAGATATGAGGCCAGGGAACCAACCATGACAAAGTACCTGGTGGAGGTAAAAAGCCTAGCCTCAAACTTCTCTCACTTTACGCTATCTAGGGTGCCGAGGAGTCAGAACGAGCGGGCCGACGGGCTGGCTAAACTAGCCTCAAGGTCGAACTCCAAAACCCAGTCCGAGATTGAAGAGCTCCCATTTCGCGCTATCTCGGTCTCGACTGTATCTTCAGCTGACGCGTGTACCACATGGGTGCAGGAGATGCTGTGCTTCAAGCGCGACGGGATTCTTCCCGCCGACGAGGCTGCGACTCGGCGCATCCGCCGAATGTAGGCTTGGTACTCCGAGGTAGACGGACGGCTCTACAAGCGGTCCTTCTCACATCCTCTACTGCGGTGCCTCGGGCCTAAAGAGGCTCGGACGGTCCTGGCCGAGGTCCATGAGGGGATTTGCGGAGAGCATATCGCTGGACGGACCTTGGCTTACAAAATCCTTCGCCAAGGATACTATTGGCCCACCATGTCCCGGGACACAAGATCTTATGTATAGCAGTGCGGCCCGTGCCAGAGGCACGCCTGAACGCCCCGGCAGCCATGGTTCCGCTCACCCCCATTGATTGTGCATGGCCATTCGCACAATGGGGATTGGACCTCCTCGGCCCTTTCCCACCAGCCTCGGGACAATGGAGATATATCGTCGTGGGAGTATATTACTTCACCAAGTGGGTTGAGGCCGAGCCACTTGCAATAATCACAGAACGACAAGTAGAGAAGTTCGTCTGGAAAAACATTGTGACTCGGTTCGGCTTGCCCAGAACCATCATCACAGACAACTGATCCCAGTTCACGAACATGAGGTTCCGAGAATTTTGCACGAACTACAGGATTCAGCTAAGGTTCAGCTCAGTAGCCCACCCCCAAACGAACGGACTGGTTGAGGTGACCAACCGATCTATTTTGGACGGGCTCAGAAGGAGAGTGTCCATGACCCGATCGGCTTGGGTGGACGAGCTCCCAAGTATCCTATGGTCCCTGCGGACCACCCCCAAAACCGCAACTGGAGAATCCCCCTATAGCATCTCATTCAGGTCCGAGGCTGTCCTACCACCCGAAGTGGTTTTCCCTACCCCTCGGATGGAAAACTATAATGAAAGGATATCGACCCAAGGACTACAAGTCGGTCTCGACCTGCTCGAAGAGCGGCGTGCTGACACACACTTGAAAGACCTCTCTTATAAGAGAGCCGTCGCTAGAATCTATAACTGCAAGGTACGGTCCCAACCAATTAAATTAGGCGACCTGGTCCTGCACAAGGCCGAAGTCAGCGACCCGACCCGAGCACGCGACAAGCTTGCTCCAAATTGGGAAGGACCTTATCGGGTCATCGACGTCGTCTGGATTGGCACGTATCGGCTCACGACAATGCAAGGTCACCTTCTGCCAAGAACATGGAACATACAAAATCTTCAGAATTTTTTCGTATAAATAGGAGGCGAAAGGGAAAAGGCAGAAGTCTGAAACAAAAGTTTTTCATTTAAATCAAAACCTGGTTACAGGACCAGACGAGTTATAGCACCAAACCAAGCCCCTAAGTTATTACAATGTTCTACCCTATTTCTCGGAGGCTTCGACGCTATCATCAAAAGGAACCTCGTCTGGCATATTGACGCTTTGGTCTTCGGGGCAGGAGGCGAAGGGGTCTTCCTCGACCTCCAGATTGGGGTGGCGCGCCTTGAAACGAGCCAGGGCAATCCGATACCCATATTCATAGGTAACCTGCCCCAACCGGACCAAACCGAGCTAAAAGCCCGAGGACTCTTTTGTTGAATCTTGGATTTTGATGATGAAGTCAATTGTCATTTGTTGTCTAATCTATGTGTTGAGATAAGTGTGCAGGATTAACTACGTTTAATGTTAAACAAGCAGCAGGAGTTGCGCCGGAGTCAAGACAATGATCACGTTGGGAGTTCGAGAGCTTGACGGAAGTCCGGACGGTCGTCGGAGGTTCTGCGGGAACAGATCCGAGAAGTCCAGGAGCTTGCCAAAAGAAGCTCGTCATAACTCGCCAAGTGGATCGTCGCAAGTCCAGGAGTTTGCCGGAAGTCCGCAGGAGCATCACCGAGGGTTCATCGGATGATCGACGGAAGTTCGCCGGAAACTCGCCGAAAGAAGCGATTGACGCACCGGTGCAAGCTGCAGAAATTGTCTTAGGATTAATCGTAGTTAGCACATTGATTAAGTTGAAAATGGGAGGTGATCCCATTAGCTTAATCTTGGGGCAATTGGGCCCTTGAAAAACCAAAATTGGGCCGAATGGAGCTAACCATTCGGACCCTGATTGCACTAGGAGGTGCAACCGCCCAAGCCAGGAGGTGGCACCGCCTGAGCTAAGTCTCCTAGGGAGACTGGGCGATGCAACCACCCCAGCCAGGAGGTGGCACCGCCTGAGCTCAGTCTTCGAGCAAGACTGGGCGGTGCAACCTCCCCTGACAGAGAGGTAGCACCGCTTGAGCTCGGTCTTCGAGCTCTGGCAGGCGGTGCATCCGCCTCAATCAGGAGGTGGCACCGCTTGGGGCTCAGTCTCCGAGCCAGACTGGGCGGTGCAACCGCCCCTGACAGAGAGGTGCAACCGCCTGGGCTCAGTCTTCGAGCTCTGCCAGGCGGTGCAACCGCTCCAGTCAGGAGGTGCAACCGCCTGATCCCGGAATTCCGGGATTTGATCGTTTTGAGCTCCAAATTTGAACTGGGTTGGGGCCTATAAATACCCTACCCATTCAGCATTGAAAAGATACAGACCTACACCGAAATCTTGATCTTTTCTGTGATTCTAAGAGCTCAAATTTGTGTAAAGCCCAAAAGTTCTCCTATTTCTATTCTTCAAGTTTTGAGTTGTAAAGAGAGGAGAGAAAGGTTCTGTAAGGGTTGTCTCCTAAGCCGGTCAAAAGGAGTGAAACTGTAAAAGGGCAGTTGGCCTTTGCCTATTGAAGGAAGGCCTCTAGTTGACGTCGGTGACCTCGTCGGTGGAGGAAGCCAAAAGTGGAGTAGGTCAAGGCTAACCGAACCACTCTAAATCTGGGTTTGCATTTATTTTGAGCACTTTATCATTTCTGCAAACCTCCTAAATATCTACTGCCTTCTGCGCTTTTACGAACGAGCTTCTAAGTTCAGATCTTTCCGAATCAACATTTAGACGTAAATCAGTGTTTTCATACGATCGTTACATTGCAGCTTACGTTTACGTTTTAACTCTAATTTATAACTGCAAACTGCCTTCTGTGGATTTATAGAACATATCTCTAAGTTCTGATCTTTCCGAATCTGCGTTTAGACGTAAATCAGAGTTTTCGTATGATCATTACATTGCAGTTTACGTTTACGTTTTGACTCCTATTATAACTGCAAACTGGCTTCTGTGCATTTATAAAACGCTTCTCAAAGTTCAGTAGCTTCAAAATCAGTATTTAGACGTAAACTACGTTTAGACGTAAAACTGCGTTTTGACGCAAACTGTGTTTAGACGTAAACTGTGTTTAGATGTAAAATTGCGTTTAGACGCAAACTGCGTTTAGACGTAAACTACGCTTAGACGTAAAACTACGTTTAGACGCAAACTGCGTTTAGATGTAAACATCGTTTAGATGTAAACTGCGCTTAATCTTAAAATCAGCTTTTACATCGAAATCGCTTTTATCGAACGAACGCAGCCTTCGTTTTTAATCTTAGAAAGATTTCCGCTGCACTAATTCACCCCCCCCCCCCCCCCCCCCCCCCTCTTAGTGCTCTCGATCCTAACAATTGGTATCAGAGCAAGGTTAACTCTCCAACAGATTAAAATCCAAGAGAGATGGCATATGCCGGAAACCAAGAGGGTCATTCTATTACACGTCCACCCATGTTCAGTGGGGCGGACTACACCTACTGGAAGACCCGAATGAGGATCTTTCTTATTTCTATGGATTTTGAACTGTGGAATCTTGTCGAAAATGGATTTTCAAAGTTTTCTCTTCCAATGATCGATTGGAATGAATTGGAGAAGAAGGCTTTCGCTCTTAATGCAAAGGCTATGAATGCTTTATTTTGTGCACTTGATAAAAACGAGTTTAATCGTGTTTCAACTTGTGAAACTGCATTTGATATTTGGCACACACTCGAAGTGACTCATGAAGGCCCAAGTAGAGTAAAAGAGTCAAAAATCAATCTGCTGTTACATTCTTTCGAACTTTTCCGGATGAAACCGAGTGAAACCATTGGCGACATGTTTACCCGTTTCACGGATGTCGTCAACAGTCTAAAAGGACTCGGAAAAAGCTTTTCGGATTTTGAGCTCATAAATAAGATACTAAGATCCCTTCCTAAGAGTTGGGATCCTAATGTCACTGCTATTCAAGAGGCAAAAGATTTGCGCAACTTCCCTATTGAAGAACTAATCGGGTCATTAATGACCTACGAAATGACCTGTAAAGCTCATGAAGAGCAAGAAGACATCCTTCCAAAGAACAGGAAGGATATGGCACTTAAAACTTTAGAATGCCACTTGAGAGAAAACTCAAGTGATGAGGACTGTGATGATGACTTGACACTTCTAACAAGAAAATTTTAAAAAATTTTAAAAGAAACAAATTTAAGAATGACGCAAAAAATAAACTTGAACCCAAGAAGGACCAAGTTATTTGCTATGAATGCAAAAAGCCGAGACACTACAAGAGTGACTGTCCCCAAGTCAAAAGGAGAACGTCAAAGAAGAAGGCGCTTCAAGCAACATGGGATGACTCGAGCGCGTCCGAAGAAGAGGAGCCCAACACCGAGTAAGTTGCTCATTACGCCTTAATGGCTATCGGAGATGAGGTAACAAATTTAATAGATGCAGATTTATCATTTGATGAATTATTAAATGCTTTTCATGAATTATTTGATGAATGTAAGACTATTAGTAGAAAGTACAAATTGCTAAAAAAGGAGCATGATAGTCTTATTTGTAATTTCGATAAGTTAAAAGCTGAACATCATGATAGCTTAAGCTCATGCATAAAATGCCATGATCTAGAAACCTTCAAAAAAGAAAATATGCTACTTAAGGACACCTTGAAGAAATTCGAGGTTGGTAGCAAGTCATTGAACATGATCCTTGCAAACAAGGGTCACGTTCCCAAAAGAAGTGGAATTAGATTCGAGAGAAGTCCTCACCAAAATCCAACCACCTTCATAAAAGGCTCCATCTTACATGTTTGACATCAAAACAAATGCAACTTTTGTTGCAAATTTGGACACAAAACATATTATTGTCCATTCAAGAAAATAAACCCAAACAAATTGATTTGGGTTCCTAAAGGAACCATGATAAATTCTATGCAACATGATAAACAATGTAGATCTATTTGTGAGGCACCTAAAAGCAAATGGGTACCTAAAAATCATCCCTTCTTGTAAAAACATTAAAATTTTAGGCTGGAGCAAGAAATAATATTCTGCTCCTTAATTCAAAAAGGAACTCGCTATGTTTAAATAACAAGTGGAAATCATGAAATCACAAATGCAATTTGGATACAACTTTATTTGACTTTTCAAAATTAGAAACGTATGATTCCTAAATTCACATATCCTCTTGATCTTCGAACCTATCAATTTCATTCATTCATCATCTTCGGATCCAACCTTGTATTATGAAGAAACTGAGTATGTCATGAACTTGAAAGGGTTACCAACTTGAACAAACTATCACAAACATGTGTACGACATTGGAAGTATGCATGTTAAAAGATCTATCTTGATCGTACAAGAGTCTTTGCCTTAAAACAAAAATATGTAGAAAAGTTAATTGCTCTGAATGAAAACTCTTCTCAAGACACAAAAAAAAGGGGGGGACTCCCAGATCAAATCACGCTGATCAGAACAAAGTGTTCACTGCCAGCAGGCGGTGGCACCTCCCCAGCTGGCGGTGGCACCTCCAGCTCTCACGGGTTGCCAGCGGTTGCACCGCTCCAGCCAGAGGTGCAACCGCCCGCAACTCTGCCCCTTTTTAACCCGAGCTAGGGTCGGTGGTGAAACCGACCCCAACTCACTCCCTTCCCTCCTCCACTCTTCCAAGCCTCCTCCATCCCCATTTCACCCCGTTTAGCATCCCAAATACCCTTCATTACGAAGCAAAACATCAACATTCCTTCCCTCTCTTGAAGATTTCACTAAGGTACTCTCCAAGAACCCCTTAAACTCTGCTTTTTCTTTCTTTTACTCTTGCTTATCATTATCCCTCTAAACAGCAATAGTTATGGGATCTAGAAGATCCTCAAGAGACAAGGGAAAGAGGAGATTAGTAGAAGATTTTGATCTCACCCTTTTTGATTCAAAAAACCATGCTGAAAAATTTTCCTCTTTCGAACTTAGGAGTGTCAATAAGGGAAAATACGTAGATCTGAATGAACTAAGAGACTTCGAGACTATCCAATGGTTTACAAATCAAGATCTACTTCCAATCTTGCAAATTAACGAACCCATCTATCCAAGACTAGTTAGATTGTTTTACAATAACATACAAATAGATGATGAAGAAAGAATGTCCACCTATCTTTTAGGACAACACATCTCAATCACTGATAGATTCATTTGTGACATGATAGGCATTCCCATAAAAAGCATAGGACTTTACTTTAGAGGATCATGGGATGATGAAACTATTGGAACATCCTATGTTGAAGCCTTAGGAACAATCTTTGCCATTCCCAACTTAGCATTCGTTCATAAAAGTTGTGAACATCTACTGCCTTTAAACATTAAGATACTTCATCATATCCTGACTAGCATAATTCTTCCCAAACAATACCATCATGATGAAGTGAGTCAATTAGAATTTGGAACTATGTACATGATCATGAAGGAACATGACATCTGTCTTGGTTATCTTATCCAACAAAACATGTTAGAATTATCTAAGAAAGACATGATGCTCCCATATGGTGGTATAATCACTAGAATAATGAAAGCTTATGACATTCTAATACCACCAGAAGAAGAAATAATAAAAGTAGATAGATTTAGCATAATAAACAAAAATCTACTTCACCGACTAAGATGTTATTATAGAAACGGCAACTGGGTTAGAATACCAAGAAGAACTGATCCCCCTCAACCTGAACCAGAACCGGAAACACTAGTATTTAGGGGTACCCAATCTCCTCCGAACTGTCCCTTTGAGGAAACACATCCATTTGAGCAAACTCATACATCATCTATCGAAGATATTGGGATTCGGATGGACCAATTCGAACAAAGGCAAGAACGGATTGAACAATGACAAGATCAAATCCTATCTGAGCTGCAGCAAATTCATCATCAATTTGACTCCTTGTTTAGGCACTTTAATTTTCCACCTCATGAGTGAGCTCCTTATAAGAACATCTGTTGTAGTTGTAAACTCCTTATGTTACTCACCATGATGTGCTTTGTCTTGATATGGTTGTGAACATCTATCATGGTAAACATATGTCTTGCGCCTTGTGGTAAGTATAAACTAAAAGGTTATCTCGGATTTTATGGTATGATTATTTTTTTCGAAATGTTGATGTGTCCGAATAGATAAACTAGTTAAAACTATTTTTTTTCGGACTTTATTGAATGATCAAATCACTTGATTGCCATTACATGGGTTGAAATGTTTTGTCTTCATGATTATATTTGAAAAATCTGTCCGAATGAATCTCATTACACGAAAACTATAAATCAGATTTTCTTGTACACTTTTATAAAAAATATGGTTCTGAAATAGATTTGATGAAGTGATTCCTGCGTATGAATTCCATCTTGAAATATTTTTTTTTTGCACAAAGGATTATAACAAAAAAAGGGGAAAGAAGTATTCAAAGCAATCTATGTATCATGCTGTCCTTTATATGCTTGATAACTTACTTATATTGTTTTCCCAAATTACCATGCTTTTTGTTGATGACAAAGGGGGAGAAATATATGAATTGATGCTTGATGCTTGATGCTATAAACACTGATTCTATGATTATGCCATGCTTGCATCACCAAGAGATATATGAACAGATGCTATAATTTGCATTATGTCTTACCATGTGAAGGAATGCAACACTTGCTAAACTATTTGAAATGTGTACATCATGATATCAAAATATTACTTCACAGCTTTACATGTTGATATTCAAATACATGATGAATAGTTACAATCACTATCATATAAAATCTGATGATGGATGTCAAGCCTTGACATCATCCTTAAAGAGATACATCATGATGAGTATCATGATGGGAGTATTGATAAGTTCAAATGATCTAACTTATCAATATGTCGCTTGAATTCTTAGGTCTAGAATTCAAGATTGACTTATCTCAATTATAGCATATAGATAGGGGGAGTTAAGGATAACTCCATTATCAATTGATTGTCATCATCAAAAAGAGGGAGATTGTTGAATCTCGGATTTTGATGATGAAGTCAATTGTCATTTGTTGTCTAATCTATGTGTTGAGATAAGTGTGCAGGATTAACTACGATGAATGTTAGACAAGCAGCAGGAGTTGCGCCGGAGTCAAGACAATGATCATGTTGGGAGTTCAAGAGCTTGACGGAAGTCTGGACGGTCGTCGGAGGTTCTGCGGGAACAGATCCGAGAAGTCAAGGAGCTTGCCAAAAGAAGCTCGTCATAACTCGCCAAGTGGATCGTCGCAAGTCTAGGAGTTTGCCGGAAGTCCGCAGGAGCATCACCGAGGGTTCATCGGATGATCGACGGAAGTTCGTCGGAAACTCGCCGGAAGAAGCGATTGACGCACCAGTGCAAGCTGCAGAAATTATCTTAGGATTAATCGTAGTTAGCACATTGATTAAGTTGAAAATGGAGGTGATCCCATTAGCTTAATCTTGGGGCAATTGGGCCCATGAAAAACCAAAATTGGGCCGAATGGAGCTAACCATTCGGACCCTGATTGCACCAGGAGGTGCAACCGCCCAAGCCAGGAGGTGGCACCGCCTGAGCTAAGTCTCCCAGGGAGACTGGGCGGTGCAACCGCCCCAGCCAGGAGGTGGCACCGCCTAAGCTCAGTCTTCGAGCAAGACTGGGCGGTGCAACCTCCCCTGACAAAGAGGTAGCACCGCTTGAGCTCGGTCTTCGAGCTCTGGCAAGCGGTGCAACCGCCTCAGTCAGGAGGTGGCACCGCCTGGGGCTCAGTCTCCGAGTCAGACTGGGCGGTGCAACCGCCCCTGACAGAGAGGTGCAACCACCTGGGCTCAGTCTTTGAGCTCTGCTAGGCGGTGCAACCGCTCCAGTCAGGAGGTGCAACCGCCTGATCCCGGAATTCCGGGATTTGATCGTTTTGAGCTCCAAATTTGAACTGGGTTGGGGCCTATAAATACCCTACCCATTCAGCACTGAAAAGATACAAACCTACACCGAAATCTTGATCTTTTCTATGATTCTAAGAGCTCAAATTTGTGTAAAGCCCAAAAGTTCTCCTCTTTCTGTTCTTCAAGTTTTGAGTTGTAAAGAGAGGAGAGAAAGGTTCTGTAAGGGTTGTCTCCTGAGCCCATCAAAAGGAGTGAAACTATAAAAGGGCAGTTGGCCTTCGCCTATTGAAGGAAGGCCTCTAGTTGACGTCGGTGACCTCGTGGGTGGAGGAAGGCAAAAGTGGAGTAGGTCAAGGCTGACCGAACCACTCTAAATTTTGGTTTGCATTTATTTTGAGCACTTTATCATTTCTGCAAACCTCCTAAATATCTACTGCCTTTTGCGCTTTTACGAACGAGCTTCTAAGTTCAGATCTTTCTGAATCAGCATTTAGACGTAAATCGGTGTTTTCATACGATCGTTACATTGCAGCTTACGTTTACGTTTTAACTCCAATTTATAACTAAAAACTACCTTTTGTGGATTTATAGAACATATCTCTAAGTTCTGATCTTTCCGAATCTGCGTTTAGACGTAAATCAGAGTTTTCGTACGATCATTACATTGCAGTTTACGTTTACGTTTTGACTCCTATTATAACTGCAAACTGGCTTCTGCGCATTTATTAAACGCATCTCAAAGTTCAGTATCTTCAAAATCAGTATTTAGACGTAAACTACGTTTAGACGTAAAACTGCGTTTTGGCACAAACTGTGTTTAGACGTAAACTGCGTTTAGATGTAAAATTGTGTTTAGACACAAACTGCGTTTAGACGTAAACTACGCTTAGACGTAAAACTACGTTTAGACGCAAACTGCGTTTAGACGTAAACTGCGTTTAGACGTAAATTGTGCTTAATCAGCTTCTTATCTTTCTCTGGCCGCTGACTCATCTCGGTGGTGAGGGCATCGGAAGCCCCCTTCACCTCAGCACATGCCTCATCCAGCTTTCAAGCGAGGCCTATCACCTCATCCCGGGCCAGACGCGCCTCGGACCGAGTCGTCCTCAAGAACACCTAGAGCTCGTTATTCTGCTCCTCGGCCGCCTTCACCTCTGATTTGAGGCACGCCGACTCCGCCTCTAGCTCCGAGGCATGCTGCTCGGCCGCCCTCACGACGGAGGTAAGGCGCATCACCTCCGCCTCCAGATCGGAGGCACGCTGCTCGGCCGCTGCGATAGCCTCCGGAGCCACTCCTGTGCAGACCTCCTCAATCTGCCTACGTAGTTCGACGTTGCGGTCGCTCAAAATGCGGAGGGCCTGACTTGCGTCGTGCACACGGTCCATCAACGCCATGGTATAATGATGGCCTTGCAAATAGAAAGAGTCAGGACTAGTACCGTTCGAGCGTAGGCAAGGAGTCGATAGCGAGATACTTACCCACAGCAACGACTTAGCAGACTTGCCCAGCAAAATGTCTGAGGGCATGGTGTACAGATCTCGAGCCATGTCGAGATGAAGACCACCTCGTACGAAGGAGGCCGCAGCCTCCCCGTCGGCCCATACCCGGGTCCCGCGGGTCAGGCCCGCCCATCGAGCGACTAGCGGGTCGAAGGGTTGGCCCTCCGGAAGTCTGCCCATCACCCGAGCTTGATAGGACTCGTCCTGCGCCCCCAAGGGGAGGCGACACAGGTTGCGGATGGAGGGTTCCAAGGATGCCTTCCCTGCCCCTTCATTGCTTGGGCTAGCCTCGCCCCGACCGAGGCCCCATCGCCGTTCACGCCTGCCCGGTTCAACAACGACCTCCTTGGCCTGAGCTGGCAGCATATCCACCTTCTGGACGCCGATCTTTGACTTCTTCCGGGGCCAAATAGCCTCGAGTTATACTGGCGCTTCTTTTGAGCCGGCCCTCGGCTCGATCGTTTGATGCGACGACGCGACCGACGAAGAACACCCCCCGCGCACAGCAACGAGGTTCACCATCTCTGCACGAAAACACCAACATTGGTCAGAACACCAAAAACGATCTTTTAGAAAACCCTAAAGCTACCCACTGTGTGTTAGGATCGAGAGCACTAAGAGGGGGGGGGGGTGAATTAGTGCAGCGGAAATCTTTTAGCAATTAAAAAATGAAAGCTGCGTTCGTTCGATAAAAATCAGTTTTGATGCAAAAGCTGATTCTAAGATAACTTATGATTGAGTGCAGTTTACGTCTAAACACAGTTTACGTCTAAATGCAATTTGTGTTTAAATGCAGTTTGCGTCTAAACGCAGTTTTACGTCTAAACACAGTTTTACGTCTAAACATAGTTTTACGTCTAAACGCAGTTTGCGTCTAAACGCAGTTTTACGTCTAAACGTAGTTTTACGTTTAAAAGTAGTTTACGTCTAAAACACAGTTTGCGTAGTTTATGTCAAAAACACAGTTTTACGTCTAAACACAGTTTGCGCAGTTTACGTCTAAACGCAGTTTTTACGTCTAGACGCAGTTTGCGCCTAAACGTAGATTTACGTCTAAACGCAGTTTCAAAGGGATCTGAACTTAGAAACTCGTTCGTAAAAGCGCAGAAGACAGTTTTGCAGAATCAAAATGTAAACGTAAACTGTAATGTAAATATCGTACGAAAACACCGATTTACGTCTGAATGCAGATTCGGAAAGATTAGCACTTAGAAACTTGTTCGTAAAGGTGCAGAGAGCAGAAGCTATGTAGGAGGTTTGCAGTAATGATAAAGTGCTCAAAATAAATACAAACCAGAGATTTAGAGTGGTTCGATCAGTCTTGACCTACTCCACTTTTGGCTTCCTCCACCGACGAGGTCACCGACGTCAACTAGAGGCCTTCCTTCAATAGGCGAAGGCCAAATGCCCTTTTACAGTTTCACTCCTTTTGATAGGCTCAGGAGACAACCTTTACAGGACCTTTCTCTCCTCTTTTTACAACTCAAAACTTGAAGAACAGAAAGAGGAGACTTAAAGGCTTTACACAAATTTGAGCTCTTAGAATCACAGAAAAGATCAAGATTTCGGTGTAGGTCTGTATCTTTTCAGTGCTGAATGGGTAGGGTATTTATAGGCCCCAACCCAATTCAAATTTGGAGCTCAAAACGATCAAATCCCGGAATTCCGGGATCAGGCGGTTGCACCTCCTGATTGGAGAGGTTGCACCGCCTGGCAAAGCTCGAAGACTGAGCCCAGGCGGTTGCACCTCTCTGTCAAGGGCGGTTGCACCGCCTGAGTCTGGCTCGGAGACTGAGCCCTAGGCGGTGCCACCTCTTAACTGAGGCGGTTGCACCTCTCTGCCAGAGCTCGAAGACCGAGCTCAGGCGGTGCCACCTCTTTGTCAGGGAGGTTGCACTGCCCAGTCTAGCTCGAAGACTGAGCTCAGGCGGTGCCACCTCCTGGCTGGGGCGGTTGCACCGCCCAGTCTCGCTGGAAGACTTAGCCCAGGCAGTGCCACCTCCTGGCCTAGGCGGTTGCACCTCCTGGTGCAATCAGGGTCCGAATGGTTAGCTCCATTCGGCCCAATTTCAATTTTTCAAGGGCCCAATTGCCCCAAGATTAAGCTAATGGGATCAGCTCCCATTTTCTAGCTTAATCACTGTGCTAACTACGATTAAATCTAAGACAATTCCTGCAGCTTTGCTTTGGTGCGTCAATCACTTCTTCCGTCGAGTTTCCGGCGAACTTCCGTCGATCATCCGATGAACCCTTGGTGATGCTCCTGCGGACTTCCGGCAAACTCCTGGACTTTGCGACGATCCACTTGGCAAGTTCCGACAAGCTTCGCTTGGCAAGCTTCTGGACTTCTCGGATCTATTCTCGTAGAACCTCCGACGACCGTCCGAACTTCCGTCGAACTCTCGAACTCCCAACGTGATCATGAACTTGACTCCGGCACAACTTCTGCTGCTTGTCTAACTTTCATCGTAGTTAATCCTGCACACTTATCTTAACACATAGATTAGACAACAAATGACAATTGACTTCATCATCAAAATCCGAGATTTAACAATCTCCTCCTTTTTTATGATGACAATCAATTGATAATGGAGTTATCCTTAACTCCCTCTGTCTATATGTCATAGTTGAGATAAGTCAACCTTGAATTCAAGACCTAAGAATTCAAGTGACGTATTGATAATTGGATCAGTTAAACTTATCAATACTCCCATCATGATACCCATCATGATGTATCTCTTCAAGGATGATGTCAAGGCTTGACATACATCATCAAGTTTGTATGATTGTGTTTGTAACTATTCATCATGCAATTGAACATTATCATATAAAGCTGTGAAACATTATTACATGATGCACACACTTCAAATATTCTAGCAAGTTTTGCATTTTCTTCACATGGTAAGATATCAACTCAAGGCATAATGCAAACTTTAGCACATGTTCATATATCTCTTGGTGATGCAAGGATGGCATAATCATAGACAAAGTATGACACAGACATAATAATCATGGCAGTGTTTATCAATTCATATATTTCTCCCTCTTTGTCATCAACAAAAAGCATAGTAATTATGATACCAAGAAAAAATAATAATAATATTGCTTTGAATACTTCTTCCCCTTTTTGTTATAATCCATTGTATACGTAAAGATTTTGCAGGATGGAATACATACACATGAATTACTTCATCAAATTTATTTCAGAAACTTATTTTTCATGAAGGTGTACGAGAAAATTTGTTTCATAGCATTCGAATAATGAGATGTACTCGGACAAGATATTATCATGAAGACAAAACATTTCAATACACGTTGATCATTCAATAAAGTTCGAAAAAAAAAATACTTTTAACAAGTTTATTTATTCGAACACATCAACATTCCTAATTCTCTTCGAATGAAATCAAATTGTTCTTCACTTAGAGGTTTTGTAAAAATGTCAGCTAGTTGATGTTTAGTATCAATGAACTCTATGGTTACGTCATGATTAGTGACATGATCTCGTATAAAGTGATGTCTAATATCAATATGTTTTGTTCTTGAGTGTTGTATAAGATTCTTAGTTAAGCATATTGCACTCGTGTTATCACATTTAATGGGAATATCTTTAAGATTAACTTTGTAATCTTCTAAAGTGTTTTTCATCCATACAACTTGTGCACAGCATGCACTTGCTGCAATATATTCAGCTTCGGTTGTTGATAGAGCAACCGAGCTTTGTTTCTTAGATGACCAGGAAACAAGGGCATGTCCTAAAAATTGACATGATCCTGATGTGCTTTTTCTATCTAGTTTACAGCCAGCGAAGTCCGCATCAGCATAAGCTGTTAACTTAAAATTTTCTGATTTTGGGTACCATAATCCTAGATTTGTGGTTCCATTAAGATATCTAAGTATTCTTTTAACTGCTTTGAGATGAGATATCTTAGGGTTTGATTGAAATCTAGCACAAAGTCCTACACTGAACATGATGTCAGGTCTGGTGGCAGTGAGGTAAAGTAAACTTCCTATCATACCCCTATAAGTTTTTTGATCAAAGCTTTCTCCATTTTCATCTATTTCTAACTTAGTGGAGGTGCTCATAGGAGTGTTACTAGCCTTTGAGTTGTTCATATTAAACCTTTTTAATAAATTCATGACATATTTAGTTTGACTAATAAAGATGCCATTGCTTAGTTGTTTGATTTGTAAACCTAAGAAAAATGTTAATTCTCCCATTAAGCTCATTTCGAATTCAAGACTCATAGTTTTAGCAAAAGATTCACAAAGAGATTCATTTGTAGAGCCAAAGATAATATCATCAACATAAATCTGAACAATGAGAAAATTATTTTTAAAATTCTTGATAAACAATGTAGTATCAACCTTGCCTTTTGTAAAATTATTTTTGATAAGAAAAGAACTAAGTCTCTCATACTAAGCCCTTGGGGCTTGTTTTAAACCATAGAGAGCTTTAGTTAATCTAAACACATGATTAGGGAGGCCATTATTTTCAAATCCAGGAGGTTGTTCAATATAAACTTCTTCGGCAATAAAGCCATTTAGAAAAGCGCTTTTAACATCCATTTGAAATAACTTAAAATTATTACTACTAGCGTAGGTAAGGAGCATCCTTATGGCTTCCAATCGAGCCACAGGTGCGAAGGTTTCTTCGTAATCGATACCTTTTTCTTGGTTGAAACCTTTGGCCACTAATCTAGCCTTATTTCTAACCACGATACCATTTTCATCTTGCTTGTTTCTGAAAACCCATTTAGTACCAATAACTAAATGGTCATTTGGCCTAGGAACAAGCTTCCACACCTCATTTCTCTCAAATTGATTCAATTCATCTTGCATTGCGATAATCCATGAATCATCTTTCATGGCTTCGTCAACGCATTTGGGTTCAATTTGGGAGAGAAAGGTGGCGTTTGCACAAAAAGTTTTAAGAGAAGATCGTGTTTGAACCCCCTTTGACGTGTCTCCTAAGATTAGCTCCTTGGGATGAGCATCTACATACTTCCAATCCTTGAGTAAGGATATTTCGGGAGTGGATGCATCCAAGTTGCTAGTTGGAGAAGGGGTTTCATTTAAATTCAAGGAATCAAAATTAACATCTTCGTCAAGATCATTTTTCGTGATTTCGGAAATCTCATTGAAAACAACATGAATGGATTCTTCGATAATTAAAGTTCTTTTATTGAAGATACGAAAGGCTTTAGAAACAGTAGAATAACCAAGAAAGATTCTTTCATCGGATTTAGCATCAAATTTTCCTAAGTTGTCCTTTTCATTTAAGATAAAACACTTACACCCAAAGACTTTAAAATATGAAATATTGGGTTTTTTATTGTTCCATAACTCATAGGGAGTTTTGGTTAGTAGAGGTCTTACTAGAACTCTATTCAAAATGTAGCATGCAGTATTTACGGCTTCGGCCCAAAAATATTTGGGTAGGTTGTGTTCATTCAACATGGATCTTGCCATTTCTTGTAAATTTCGATTTTTTCTTTCTACAACTCCATTTTGTTGAGGATTTCTAGGAGTAGAGAAATTATGGTTGTATCCATTGAGTTCACAAAATTCCTGGAAATCATGGTTTTGAAATTCACCACCATGATCACTTCTAATTGATGAAATCATAGACCCTTTCTCATTCTGAACAAGTTTGCAAAACTTGGTAAAAGATCTAAGGCATTCACTTTTCTGTTTTAAGAAGTAAGTCCATGTGTATCTGCTATAGTCATCCACGATGACGAAGGCGTATTTGCTACCTCCTAGGCTTGATATGGAGATTGGTCCGAACAAGTCCATATGGATCAATTGTAAGGGCCTAGAGGTGCTTATTTGATTTTTAGATTTGAAGCTACTCTTAATTTGTTTACCTAATTGGCAAGCATTACATACATTATTTTTGATGAACTTGATATGAGGAATTCCTCTTACAAGTTCTTTGGATGATATTTGAGTGATTAGTTTCATGCTAGCATGACCTAATCTTCTATGCCATATCCAAGCATCCTCATTCAAAGCAGAAAAACACATTTCATTATACAAATCATTGATGTCAATAGTGTATACGTTATTTTGTTTCAATGGAATCATAGATATATTTTTGTGTGGTTTTTCAATGATGCAAGCATTAGATTCAAATCTTATAATATATCCTTTATCATATAATTGACTAATGCTCAAGAGGTTATGTTTTAAACCATCAACTAGCAAAACATCTTCAATAGAGAAGTTGGATTTGTTACCTATGGTTCCTTTGCCAATGATTTTACCCTTGTTATTGTCTCCGAAGGTGACATATCCTTCGTCTATGCTAGTGAGCTTAGAGAATTGAGATGGATCTCTGGTCATATGCCTTAAGCATCCACTATCAAGGTACCATCTCTTGCTCCTAGCTTGCGATGGTTTAGTTTTCTACAAGAAAGGATGATGTTTAGGTACTCATTTGCTTTTGGGTGCCTCATAAATAGATCTACATTTTCTATCATGTTGCATAGAATTTGTCATGGTTCCTTTGGGAACCCAAATCAATTTGTTTGGACTTATTTTCTTGAATGGACAACAATGTGTCTTGTGTCCAAATTTACAACAGAAGTTACATTTGTCTTGATGTCGAACATGTAAGATGGAGCCTTTTATAAAGGTGGTTGGATTTTGGTGAGGACTTCTCACGAATCCAATTCCACTTCTTTTTAGAATGTGACCCTTGTTCGTAAGGATCATGTTCAATGACTTGCTACCAACCTCGAATTTCTTCAAGGTGTCCTTAAGTAGCATGTTTTCCTTTTGGAAGTTTTCTAGATCATGGCATTTTATGCATGAGTTTAAACTATCATGATGTTTAGCATTTAACTTATCGAAATTACAAATAAGACTATCATGCTCCTTTTTTAGTAATTTATATTTACTACTGATAGTCTTACACTCATCAAACAATTCATGGAAGGTATTTAATAATTCATCGAATGATAAATCTGCATCTATTGAATTTGTTACCTCATCTTCGATGGCCATTAAGGCATAATGAGCAACTTGCTCGGTGTTGGAATCCTCTTCTTCGGATGCGCTCGAGTCATCCCATGTTGCTTGAAGCGCCTTCTTCTTTTATGTTCTCCTTTTGACTTGGGGACAATCACTTTTGTAGTGTCTCGGCTTTTTGCATTCATAGCAGATTACTTGGTCCTTCTTGGGTTCAAGTTTATTTTTTGCATCATTTTTAAACTTGTTTCTTTTAAAGAACTTTTTAAACTTTCTTGTTAGAAGTGCCAAGTCATCATCACAGTCCTCATCACTTGAGTTTTCTCTCAAGTGGTATTCAGAAGTTTTAAGTGCCATATCCTTCCTGTTCTTTGGAAGGATGTCTTCTTGCTCTTCATGAGCTTTACAAGTCATCTCATAGGTCATTAATGACCCGATTAGTTCTTCAAGAGGGAAGTTGCGCAAATCTTTTGCCTCTTGAATAGCAGTGACTTTTGGATCCCAACTCTTAGGAAGGGATCTTAGTATCTTATTAACAAGCTCAAAATCCGAAAAGCTTTTTCCAAGTCCTTTTAGACCGTTGACGACATCCGTGAAACGGGTAAACATGTCGCCAATGGTTTCACTCGGTTTCATCCGGAAAAGTTCGAAAGAATGTAACAGCAAATTGATTTTTGACTCTTTTACTCTACTTGTGCCTTCATGGGTCACTTCGAGTGTGTGCCAAATATTAAATGCAGTTTCACAAGTTGAAACATGGTTAAACTCGTTTTTATCAAGTGCACAAAATAAGGCATTCATAGCCTTTGCGTTAAGAGCGAAAGCCTTCTTCTCCAATTCATTCCAATCGATCATTGGAAGAGAAGACTTTGAAAATCCGTTTTCGACAAGGTTCCACAGTTCAAAATCCATAGAAATAAGAAAAATCCTCATTCGGGTCTTCCAGTAGGTGTAGTCCGTCCCACTGAACATGGGTGGACATGTAATAGAATGCCCCTCTTGGTTTCCGGTGTATGCCATCTCTCTTGGGTTTTAATCCGTTAGAGAGTTAACCTTGCTCTGATACCAATTATTAGGATCGAGAGCACTAAGAGGGGGGGGGGGTGAATTAGTGCAGCGGAAATCTTTTAGCAATTAAAAAACGAAAGCTGCGTTCGTTCGATAAAAATCAGTTTTGATGCAAAAGCCGATTCTAAGATAACTTATGATTGAGTGCAGTTTACGTCTAAACACAGTTTACGTCTAAATACAATTTGTGTTTAAATGCAGTTTGCGTCTAAACGCAGTTTTACGTCTAAACGCAGTTTTATGTCTAAACGTAGTTTTACGTCTAAACGCAGTTTGCGTCTAAACGCAGTTTTACGTCTAAACGTAGTTTTATGTTTAAAAGTAGTTTACGTCTAAAACACAGTTTGCACAGTTTATGTCAAAAACACAGTTTTACGTCTAAACACAGTTTGCGTAGTTTACGTCTAAACGTAGTTTTTACGTCTAGACGCAGTTTGCGCCTAAACGTAGATTTACGTCTAAACGCAGTTTCAAAGGGATTTGAACTTAGAAACTCGTTTGTAAAAGCGCAGAAGACAGTTTTGCAGAATCAAAACGTAAACGTAAACTGTAATGTAAATATCGTACGAAAACACCGATTTACGTCTGAATGCATATTCGGAAAGATTAGCACTTAGAAACTTGTTCGTAAAGGCGCAGAGAGCAGAAGCTATGTAGGAGGTTTGTAGTAATGATAAAGTGCTCAAAATAAACGCAAACCAGAGATTCAGAGTGGTTCGGTCAGTCTTAACCTACTCTACTTTTGGCTTCCTCCACCGACGAGGTCACCGACGTCAACTAGAGGCCTTCCTTCAATAGGCGAAGGCCAACTGCCCTTTTATAGTTTCACTCCTTTTAACAGGCTCAGGAGACAACCTTTACAGGACCTTTCTCTCCTCTCTTTACAACTCAAAACTTGAAGAACAGAAAGAGGAGACTTAAAGGCTTTACACAAATTTGAGCTCTTAGAATCACAGAAAAGATCAAGATTTCGGTGTAGGTCTGTATCTTTTCAGTGCTGAATGGGTAGGGTATTTATAGGCCCCAACCCAATTCAAATTTGGAGCTCAAAACGATCAAATCCCGGAATTCCAGGATCAGGCGGTTGCACCTCCTAACTGGAGAGGTTGCACCGCCTGGCAGAGCTCGAAGACTGAGCCCAGGCAGTTGCACCTCTCTGTCAGGGGCGGTTGCACCGCCTGAGTCTGGCTCGGAGACTGAGCCCCAGGCGGTGCCACCTCTTGACTGAGGCGGTTGCACCTCTCTGCCAGAGCTCGAAGACCGAGCTCAGGCGGTGCCACCTCTTTGTCAGGGAGGTTGCACCGCCCAATCTAGCTCGAAGACTGAGCTCAGGCGGTGCCACCTCCTGGCTGGGGCGGTTGCACCGCCCAGTCTCGCTGGAAGACTTAGCCCAGGCAGTGCCACCTCCTGGCCTAGGTGGTTGCACCTCCTAGTGCAATCAGGGTCCGAATGGTTAGCTCCATTCGGCCCAATTTCGGTTTTTCAAGGGCCCAATTGCCCCAAGATTAAGCTAATGGGATCACCTCCCATTTTCTAGCTTAATCACTGTGCTAACTATGATTAAATCTAAGACAATTCCTGCAGCTTTGCTTTGGTGTGTCAATCGCTTCTTCCGGCGAGACTTCCGTCGATCATCCGATGAACCCTCGGTGATGCTCCTACGGACTTCCGGCAAACTCCTGGACTTTGCGACGATCCACTTGGCAAGTTCCGACGAGCTTCGCTTGGCAAGCTTCTGGACTTCTCGGATCTGTTCTCGCAGAACCTCCGACGACTGTCCGAACTTCCGTCGAACTCTCGATCTCCCAACGTGATCATGAACTTGACTCCGGCGCAACTTCTGCTGCTTGTCTAACTTTCATCATAGTTAATCCTGCACACTTATCTCAACACATATATTAGACAACAAATGACAATTGACTTCATCATCAAAATCCGAGATTCAACACTACGGGCATACCTCGAGGCGCCGAGCTAAGACCCGCCTCGACCAACCACGCCTCGGTCATCTCCCGGATGACTTGGGAGGCTAGGAGAATCTCCTTAAGATGCCGAAGGCCCATGCGCTCCTCATCGTTCAGGGCCGGGGCGGTGTTGTCAATCATGCGCGCCGCCCATCGGAGCCCGAAGCCCTAGTCCTCTGAACGGCAGACAAAAAAGAAATGCCCCTTCCTTCCCTTATTACTAGAAGGAGCCCCGCTAACCCGGAAGCCCAGCCGAGTGGACAGATAGTAACCCCCCGACCCCTTGGAATGACGGAAATAGGAGAGGAAGAGGGACCGGGTCGGGGCAATGTTGGCGTAGTGGCACTCCTAGGAATGCCACCAAATAGCGCTAGGAGTTTGGTGCCATCTGTGACGGGGAAATACGCCATCACGAGATGCTGTTAGGATCAAGAGCACTAAGAGGGGGGGGGGGGGGGGTGAATTAGTGCAGCGGAAATCTTTCAATGATAAAAACTGTGTTCGAACGATAAAAACGATTTCGGTGTGAAAGCCGATTCTAAGATTACTTTAACTTAAGATCAAGCGAGATGATGTTAAAGTCAATCTATGAAGGCAGTTTGCAGTTATGATGAAAAACCAGAATATAAGAGCAAACTGAAATACGACGTTCGTACGAAGAAACTGATTTATGTTTAAATGCTGATTCGTAAATCACTTGATAAGGTGAGATGTAGTTTAAGCAAGGATATAAAGGCAGTTTGCAGTTATGATAGAAATCAAAACGTAAACGCAAACTGAAATATGATGATCATACGAAAAAATAGATTTACGTCTAAACGCTGATTCGGAAAGTGCAAAGCTTGAACCCCGATCGTATATGCGCAGAAAGCAGTAAGCTTTAGAGGAGGTTTGCAGTAAAGATAATATGCTCAAAGTAAATTGCAAACCGAGATTTAGAGTGGTTCGGTCAATCTTGACCTACTCCACTTTTGACTTCCTCCACCGACGAGGTCACCGACGTCAACTAGAGGCCTTCCTTCAATAGGCAAAGGCCAACCACCCTTTTACAGATTCACTCCTTTCGACGGGCTTAGGAGACAACCCTTACAAACTTTTCTCTCCTCTCTTGAAAGATCTGAACTTGGAAGAAAAGAGGGAGAAGAAACTTTGGCTTATTACAACACTTTTGAGCTCAAAAACTCAGAGTAAGATCAGGATTATGGTGGTTTTTATTGCTCTTTCATTGCTGAAAGAGTGGGGTATTTATAGGCCTCAAACCAATTTGAATTCCGAGCTCAAAATTGTCAATTCCCAAAATTCCGGGGTCTGGCGGTTGCACCGCCTGGCAGAGCTTGGAGACTGAGCCTCTTGGCGGTGTCACCGCTTGTCAGGGGTGGTTGCACCGCCTGGCAGAGCTCGAAGACCGAGCTCAGGTGGTGCCACCGCCTGACTAAGGCGGTTGCACTGCCCAGCCAGAGCTCGGAGACCGAGCTCAAGCGGTTGCACCGCTGTCAGAGGTGGTTGCACCGCCCAGCCAGAACTCGGAGACCAAGCCCTAGGCGGTGCCACCGCCGACCCAGTGGTGCCACCTCTGGCTAAGTGATCTGGGTCCGAATGGGTTGATCCATTTGACCCAATCAGGTTCTTTCAAGGGCCCAATTGCCCCTAGATTAAGTTAATGGGATCACCTCCCAAATCTAACTTAATCATTGTGCTAACTACGAGAATTCTTAAGACTTTTACTACAGCTTGCTCCGGTGCGTCAGTCGCTTCTTTCAGCGAGCTTCCGGCGAACTTCCGGTGAACATCCGACGGTCCTCCGACGATGCTCCTACGGACTTCCGGCAAACTCCTGGACTTGCGACGATCCACTTGGCGAGTTCTGACGAGCTTCTTTTGGCAAGCTCCTGGACTTCTCAGATTTGTTCCCGCAGAACCTCCGACGATCGTCCGGACTTCCGTCAAGCTCTCGAACTCCCAACGTGATCATGGTCCTGACTCCGGCTGCATGTCTCACTTTCATCGTAGTTAATCCTGCACACTTATCTCAACATATGGATTAGATAACAAATGACAATTGACGTCATCATCAAAATTCGAGATTCAACAATCTCCCCCTTTTTTATGATGACAATCAATTGATAACGGAGTTAACCTTAACTCCCCCTATATATATGCCATAATTGAGATAAGTCATTCTTGAATTCAAAGCCTTTGAATTCAAGAGACATATTGATAAGTTAAAGTCATTTAACCTTATCAATACTCCCATCATGATTCGCATCATGATGTATCTCTCTGTATGATGTCAGGACTCGACATCAATTTTTAAATTTCAAATGTGAATTGTTGTAATGATAGCAATTCATCATATGGAAAGATATCAACATGTAAAATTACAATGCTGGTACTTGATATCTTAATATGATGCAAATATGGAAATCATAGTAAACATGGCATAATCATGGCATTAATAATCATATGTCTGCTTCTTTCAACATAATAGCATCAATTCATATGCTTCTCCTACTTGATATCTTAATATGATGCAAATATAGAAGTCATAGCAAACATGGTATGGCATTAATAATCATATGTCTGCTTCTTTCAACATAATAGCATCAATTCATATGCTTCTCCCCCTTTGTCATCAACAAAAAAGAGAATGATATAAGCAATTTTTGAATATATCAACATGTGATGCAATAAGTAGGTTCATGTCATTTATAGGATACAAACATCGCAAGAAAATCATGACATGAAAATTATCTATATAGAGTGAAAACTTCATCCTTTTATTTGTTATAATTCTTCTTGCATGAAGGAAGAAAGCCATCTGTGTAGTTTAAATCGATAGCATGCTTTACAAGGATCAGGATATTTATTTGAGTCAAGTCCTTGCAAAAGAATATCTTCCTTTTATAAGAGAGAATCATCAAATTTATTTCTCAAAGGCAATATTTTTCACATGGCAAGTCTAAAAGCTATGCATTTGCTAGATGATTCTATTTGTCACAAATTAATGATATGAATCAAAGTCTGAAGGAGAATAATGTATTCATAAAATCCGATTGGAACTTGAAAGTTTAATTTAACACTTTCATGCAAGACGATGAGGACATGCTCATCGTTTATGAAAATTTTTCCAACATGTTATTTTTGTCATGTAGTTCAATCAATAAAGTCCAAATAAAATTTTTAACAAGTTTATGTATTCGGACACTCCAACATTCCTAATTCTCTTCTCATGAAATCAAATTTTTCTTCACTCAGAGGTTTTGTAAAAATATCAGCTAGTTAATGCTTAGTATCTATGAACTCTATAATTACATCATGATTAGTAACATGATCTCGTATAAAGTGATGTCTAATATCAATATGTTTTATTCTTGAGTGTTGAATGGGATTCTTTGTTAAGCATATTGCACTCGTATTATCACATTTGATGGGAATGTTTTTAAGATGGACTTTATAATCTTCTAAGGTGTTTTTCATCTACACAACTTGTGCACAGCATGCACTAGCTGCAATATATTCTACTTCAGTTGTTGATAGAGCAATCGAGTTTTATTTTTTGGATGACCAGGAAACAAGGGAATGTCCCAAAAATTGACATGTTCCTGATATGCTTTTTCTATCTAGTCTACACCCGGCAAAATCCGCATCAGCATAAGCAATTAACTGAAAATTTTTGGATTTTGGATACCATAATCCTAGATTTGTAGTTCCTTTAAGATATCTAAGTATTCTTTTAACCGCTTTGAGATAAGATATCTTAGGGTTCGATTGAAACCTAGCACACAATCCTACACTAAACATGATATCTGGTCTAGTTGCAGTGAGTTAAAGTAAACTTCCTATCATACCCCTATAAGTTTTTTGATCGAAGCTTTCTCCACTTTCATCAACTTCTAACTTAGTGGAGGTGCCCATAGGAGTGTTAATAGCTTTTGAGTTATTCATGTTGAATCTATTTAACAGATTTAAGGCATATTTAGTTTGACTAATAAAGATGCCATTGCTTAGTTGCTTAATTTGTAAGCCTAAGAAAAAGGTTAATTCTCCCATCATACTCATTTCAAATTCGAGACTCATGGTTTTAGTAAAAGATTCACAAAGAGATTCATTCGTAGAACCGAAGATAATATCATCAACATAAATCTGAACAATGAGAAAATTATTTTCAAAATTTTTGATAAATAATGTAGTATCAACCTTGCCTTTTGTGAAATTATTTTCAATAAGAAAAGTACTTAATCTGTCATACCAAGCCCTTGGGGCTTGTTTTAAACCATAGAGAGCTTTGGTTAATTTAAATACATGATTAGGGAGGCTATCATTTTCAAATCCGGGAGGCTGTTAAACATAAACTTTTTCAGAAATATAGCTATTTAGAAAAGCACTTTTAACATCCATTTGAAATAACTTAAAATTATTATTACTAGCATAGGCAAGGAGCATCCTTATGGCTTCTAATCTAGCCACAGGAGCGAAGGTTTCTTCGTAATCGATACCTTCTTCTTTGTTGAAACCTTTGGCCACTAGTCTAGCCTTATTTCTCACCACGATACCATATTTATCTTGCTTGTTTCTAAAGACCCATTTAGTACCAATAACTAAATGGTCATTTGGTCTAGGAACAAGCTTCCACACCTCATTTATCTCAAATTGATTTAACTCATCTTGCATTATGATAATCCATGAATCATCTTTCATGGCTTCGTCAATACATTTAGGTTCAATTTGGGAGAGAAAAGCGGCGTTGGCACAAAAATTTTTAAGAGATGAACGTGTTTGAACCCCCTTAGATGTGTCTCCTAGGATTAGCTCCTTAGGATGAGCATCTATATATTTCCAATCCTTAGGTAAGGATGTTTCGGAAGTGGATGCATCCAAGTTGCTAGTTGGAGAAGGAGTTTCATTTAAGTTCAAAGAATCGAAATTAACATCATCATCAAAGTCATTTTTCTTGATTTCGGAAATCTCATTGAAAATAACATGAATGGATTCTTCTATTACTAAAGTCCTTTTATTGAAGATACGAAAAGCTTTAGAAACCGAAGAATAACCAAGAAAAATTCCTTCATCGGATTTAGCATCAAATTTTCCTAAGGCATCTTTCTCATTTAAGATAAAACACTTACACCCAAAAACTTTAAAATATGAAACATTGGGTTTTTTATTGTTCCACAACTCATAGAGAGTTTTGGTGAGTAAGGGTCTTACTAAAACTCTATTTAAAATATAGCATGCAGTGTTTATAGCTTCGGCCCAAAAATATTTGGATAGACTTTGTTCATTTAACATGGTTCTTGCCATTTCTTGTAAATTTCTATTCTTTCTTTCTACTACTCCATTTTGTTGATGATTTCTTGGAGTAGAGAAGTTGTGGTTGAATCCTTTGGATTCACAGAATTCTTAGAAATCACGGTTTTGAAATTCACTATCGTGATCACTTCGTATTGATGAAATCATAAAACCTTTTTCATTTTGAACAAGTTTGCAAAACTTGGTAAAATATCTAAAGCATTCATTTTTATGTTTCAAAAAATAAGTCCATGTGTATCTACTATAGTCATCTACAATGACAAGGGCGTATTTGCTACCTCCTAGGCTTGATATAGAGATTGGTCTGAATAAGTCCATATGGATCAATTGTAAGGGCCTTGACGTGCTTATTTGATTCTTAGATTTGAAACTGCTCTTAATTTGTTTTCCTAATTGACAAGCATCACACACATTATCTTTGATGAACTTGATGTGAGGAATTCCTCGTACAAGTTCTTTTGATGATATTTGAGTGATTAGTTTCATACTAGTATGACCTAATTTTCTATGCCATAGCCAAGCATCCTCATTTGAAACCGAAAAATACATTTCATTACACAGATCATTGATGTCAATGGCGTATACGTTATTTTGTTTTAATGCTATCATAGATGTGTTGTTGTGTGGTTTTTTAAGGATGCATACATTAGATTCAAATTTGACAATATATCCTTTATCACATAATTGACTAATGCTCAAGAGATTATGTTTTAGACCATTAACTAACAAAACATCTTCAATAAAGAAGTTGAATTTGTTACCTATGGTTCCTTTGCCAATGATTTTACCCTTGTTGTTGTCTCCGAAGGTGACATAGCCTTCGTCTATGCTAGTGAGCTTAGAGAATTGAGATGGATCTCCGGTCATATGCCTTAAGCATCCACTATCAAGGTACCATCTCTTGCTCCTAGCTTGTGATGGTATATGTCTCTACAAGAAAGGATAATTTTTAGGTACCCAATTACTTTTGGGTGCCTCAAAAATTGATCTAGATTGTTTGTCATGTTGCATAGAGTTTATCATGGTTCCTTTAGGAACCCAAATTAATTTGTTCGGACTAATTTTCTTGAATGGACAATAATACGTTTTGTGTCCATGCTTGCAACAAAAGTTGCATTTGCTTTAGTGTTGAACATGTAGGATGAGGCCTTTTATGAAGGTGGTTGGATTTTGGTAAGCATTTCTCACAAATTCGATTCCACTTCTTTTGGGAACGTGACCCTTATTTGTAAGGATCATGTTCAAGGATTTGCTACCAACCTCAAATTTCTTCAAGGTGTCCATGAGTAGCAAATTTTGCTTTTGGATATATTCTAAATCATGGCATTTGACACAAGAGTTTAAACCATCATGATATTCAGTCTTTAACTTATCGAAATCATAATTAAGACTATCATGCTCCTTTTTTAGCAATTTGTATTTTCTACTAATAATCTTGCATTCATCAAATAAATCATGGAAGGCATTTAATAATTCATCAAATGATAAATCTACATCAATCAAATTTGTTACCTCATCTCCGATGGCCATTAAGGTGTAATGAGCAACTTGCTCGGTGTTGGACTCCTCTTCTTCGGACGCGCTCGAATCATCCCATGTTGCTTTGAGCGCCTTCTTCTTTGATGTTCTTTTCTTGACTTGGGGACAATCACTCTTGTAGTGTCCCGACTTTTTACATTCATAGTAAATAACTTGGTCCTTTTTGGGTTCAAGTTTATTTTTTGTGTCATTTTTAAATTTATTTTTCTTAATGAATTTTTTGAATTTTCTTGTTAGAAGTGCCAAGTCATCGTTACAATCCTCATCACTTGAGTTTTCTCTCAAGTGGTTATCAAGAGTTCTAAGTGTCATATCCTTCCTGTTCTTTGGAAGGATATCTTCTTGCTCTTCATGAGCCTTGCATGTCATTTCATAAGTCATTAGTGACCCGATTAGTTCTTCGAGAGGGAAGTTGCTCAAATCTTTAGCCTCTTGAATAGTAGTGACTTTAGGGTCCCAACTCTTAGGAAGGGATCTTAGAATTTTATTTACAAGCTCAAAATCCGAAAAACTTTTGCCGAGTCCTTTTAGACCATTGACGACATCCGTGAAACGGGTGTACATGTCGCCAATAGTCTCGCTCGGTTTCATTCGGAAAAGTTCGAAAGAGTGTATCAAAAGATTGATTTTTGACTCTTTCACTCTACTTGTGCCTTCATGAGTCACTTCGAGTGTATGCCAATATCAAATGCAGTTTCACAAATCGAAACACGATTAAACTCATTTTTATCAAGCGCACAAAATAAGGCATTCATAGCCTTTGCATTAAGAGCAAAAGTCTTCTTCTCCAATTCATTCCAATCGATCATTGGAAGAGAAGATTTCGAAAATCCATTTTCGACAAGATTCCAAAGTTCAAAATCCATTGAAAAAAGGAAGATCCTCATTCGGGTCTTCCAATAGGTGTAGTCCGTCCCATTGAACATGGGTGGACGTGTAATAGAATGGCCCTCTTAGTTTCTGGCATATGCCATCTCTCTTGGGTTTTAATCCGTTTGAGAGTAAACCCCGCTCTGATACCAATTGTTAGGATCAAGAGCACTAAGAGGGGGGGGGGGGGGTGAATTAGTGCAGCGAAAATCTTTCAATGATAAAAACTGTGTTCGAACGATAAAAACGATTTCGGTGTGAAAGCCGATTCTAAGATTACTTTAACTTAAGATCAAGCGAGATGATGTTAAAGTCAATCTATGAAGGCAGTTTGCAGTTATGATGAAAAACTAGAATATAAGCGCAAACTGAAATACAACGTTCGTACGAAGAAACTGATTTACGTCTAAATGCTGATTCGTAAATCACTTGATAAGGCGAGATGCAGTTTAAGCAAGGATATAAAGGCAGTTTGCAGTTATGATAGAAATCAAAACATAAACACAAACTAAAATATGATGATCGTACGAAAAAATAGATTTACGTCTAAACGCTGATTCGGAAAGTGCAAAGCTTGAAACCCGATCGTATATGCGCAGAAAGCAGTAAGCTTTAGAGGAGGTTTGCAGTAAAGATAATATGCTCAAAGTAAATTGCAAACCGAGATTTAGAGTGGTTTGGTTAATCTTGACCTACTCCACTTTTGGCTTCCTCCACCGACGAGGTCACCGACGTCAACTAAAGGCCTTCCTTCAATAGGCGAAGGCCAACCACCTTTTTACAGATTCACTCCTTTTGACGGGCTTAGGAGACAACCCTTACAAACTTTTCTCTCCTCTCTTGAAAGATCTAAACTTGGAAGAAAAGAGGGAGAAGAAACTTTGGCTTATTACAACACTTTTGAGCTCAAAAACTCAAAGTAAGATCAGGATTATGGTGGTTTTTGTTGCTCTTTCATTGCTGAAAGAGTGGGGTATTTATAGGCCCCAAACCAATTTGAATTCCGAGCTCAAAACTGTCAATTCTCGGAATTTCGGGGTGTGGCGGTTGCACCGCCTAGCAGAGCTCAGAGACTGAGCCTCTGGGCAGTGCCACCGCTTGTCAGGGGCGGTTGCACCGCCTGGCAGAGCTCGAAGACTGAGCTCAGGCGGTGCAACCGCCCTAGTTGCGGTGCGACCGCCTGATTGGGGCGGTTGCACCGCCCAGCCAGAGCTCGGAGACCGAGCTCAAGCGGTTGCACCGCTGTCAGAGGTGGTTGCACCGCCCAGCCAGAACTCGGAGACTGAGCCCTGGGCGGTGCCACCTCTGGCCAAGTGATCTGGGTCCGAATGGGTTGATCCATTCGACCCAATCAGGTTCTTTCAAGGGCCCAATTGCCCCTAGATTAAGTTAATGGGATCACCTCCCAAATATAACTTAATCATCGTGCTAACTACGAGAATTCTTAAGACTTTTACTACAGCTTGCTCCGGTGCGTCAGTCGCTTCTTCCAGCGAGCTTCCAGCGAACTTCCGGCGAACATCCGACGGTCCTCTGATGATGCTCCTACGGACTTCCGGCAAACTTCTGGACTTGCGACGATCCACTTGGCGAGTTCTGACGAGCTTCTTTTGGCAAGCTCCTAGACTTCTCGGATTTGTTCCCGTAGAACCTCCGACGACCATCCGGACTTCCGTCAAGCTCTCGAACTCCCAACGTGATCATGGTCCTGACTCCGGCGCAACTCCTGCTGCATGTCTCACTTTCATCGTAGTTAATCCTGCACACTTATCTTAACATATGGATTAGATAATAAATGACAATTGACGTCATCATCAAAATCCGAGATTCAACAGATGCAAGAGGTGATGACGGGATGCAATGGGAGGCATAACCTGGCCTCAAAAGCATCTAAAGTTAAGGTGAAACCCTTCGGGATAGGGTCATACGCCCGTTGCCCTAGCTTAGGGGCAGTAAGCACAAATTCCTCCGGGATACCATAACGGCCCCAGAGGTAACCAAGCGACGACTCACTCACAATCGAGTCGAGGTGGTGCGGCCACATTAAGGCTTCGAGAGCCCGTGTTGCTTTTTTGTCGGATGACGAGTTGGGGCTCGGCGGCAATGTTTTCTCTCCGACATTACCGGAGGAGGGTGAAGAAGGCAAAGGCGAAGAAGAAGGGGAAGCAATCCTTACCGACCTTGGGAAGGAGAAGCAAGACAACCGATTCAGACGAAGCAATAGAGTTCGAAGAAGCAACTGAGCGAATGCAAGTAAGGAGACGTGCAGGAAGCCAACTGCACGCTATTTATAGGCCAAATCCTGCCAAAACAGTGACCCTTCCTCTCCTGAAGCATGCTGCGTGAGGTAGACCAAATGTCACTTCACCATAAATATGGCTTGACGTGGCAGCCAATGGGCGCGCAGTGCGGATGCTGAAGTGCTGACCTTCTTAGCCTCGAAAACCAGCGACTCCCAAAGGTGACAGTCCCTTGGGCTTCCCCAGATAGAGAATGGCCTAGCCACCCGCGTCCACACGTCACTACGTAATAGATTGCTGATCCAAACGAAGTTACTCCTTGGCTGCATGTTGCTCGAGACCACTACCTCCGCGCGGCCTGCCCGCCTGAGTAGTGCTCCTCGGTTGCATGCTGCCCGAGACCACTACCTCTGCGCGGCCTGCCCGCCTGAGTTGTGCTCCTAGACTACATGTTGCCCGAGACCACTACCTTTGCGCGGCCTGCCCGCCTGAGTCATGCTCCTCGACTGCATGTTGCTCGAGACCACTACCTCCGCACGGCCTGCCCGCCTAAGTTGTGCTCCTCGGTTGCGTGTTGCCCGAGACCACTACCTCTGCGCGGCCTGTCCGCTTGAGTTGTGCTCCTCGGCTGCATGTTGCCCGAGACCACTACCTCTGCGCGGCCTGCCTGCCTGGGTCGTGCTCCTCCTTGGCTGCATGTTGCCCGAGACCACTACCTCTGCGTAGCCTACCTGCCTAAGTCGTGCTCCTTGGCTGCATGTTGCCCGAGACCACTACCTCTGCGCGGCCTGCCCGTCTGAGTCGTGCTCCTCGGCCGCACACTGCCCAGGGCCACTGCTGCACATCCAACCCTCCTTAGTTGCTAAACTCCACAATTCCCACACCCCTGGTAACGGACCGACAACCACCCAATAGGGATAGTTTCTTAAAGCTGAAGCCATGTCTCGGACCCCCCTTTTACAATAACCGACACATAGCTTCCTTCGGGGGGGGGGGGAATATGATGAGGGTAATAATGGCGATAAGACGCGGGTGACGTCAGCTGCCCTAGATGACGCCTCGCGCCTCTGTTGACCTGATAGCACCTGGTCAACACGGACCGGAATGCCGACCAAGGCACATTAACATCCTGCTCAAGCTCGATCCCTCATACCATGCCAACATCCATGTCAGATGCTACCAGAAGTACCATCCTGCTCCCTACGGGCAGGCACATCAGGCAACGATAACCCTCACTATAAAAACCCTCGCGCTCCGAGGAAAAAAGAGAGGAGGACAAGAGAATAACTCTCTACAACTATTCGCTAACTTGATCGTCGGAGGGGTCGGGCCGAGCTCTCCCGACCCGACCTATGTGCAGGTGCGAAGACGGAGACCTCCTATTAAACACCTAAGCGAGGAGTTCCCTCCCGGAGGAAACGACGACCCCGTCCCGATCGGACCATCGCAGTTGGTCGCCTCAACGGTCCCAAGGGCTGTCCCAGGAAGATCCCCCATCATCCGGACCCGAACCGAGCCGTGTCGGCCCGAGACCACGGCTTAAAGTTGTTTACACCAACAACCCGCTAAATTTTTAAAAAGAATTATCCTATTATCCTACCTACTTAATAACAAGAATCAATATTCTCAATATTTTATAATAATTATATAGGAACATATCATATCATGTTTTAGTACACCGATTCAAAGACAAGAATTCATATAATAATAAAAAACTGACAAGACAACCCATCAACATTTAATAAAATTAAATAACAATTAGCTTATATCAAAATTTCAAGTTAATTATATAAGAATATGATTAATAATAATTATTTATAGTTTACCAATCTTATACAATCTTTAATTTTCAAAAATTATGTATATCATAACAAACGGGTAAGTTGGATGTAATATAGAGTTATATTTACACTGAAAATGAAACAATTCTTGATTAGATCAATTTTAAATAAAAAATATAATTAAACATTCGAAAGATCATTAACTATACTATAAATAGATTTAATTGAGGACGTGAGATAGTTATCAATATTCAATACAATAAATTATATTAATATCTTCCTAGGACACATGTCAAAATGAGATTTCTATATTTAATCCCTTAAAGGCATGATTACATGCTAGTGTTTTATTCACAAAAGTAAATATTACATCACAAGAAGATCACGTAGATCTCCGGTTTCAAATTGCATCAACATTGATCCAACGCAAAGCTCAAACCAAAGGCAAAATGTTCCTTTTACACATTTTATTGCTTCATTGTGCTTTTCCTTTTCCCCATCGACTCGTCAATTTAGGGACTTAATTAAAAAGATCGGTGGAAATTGCCTTATGGAGGTTCTTGAGAATCCCCTTGTATGCCCTTCACCTTGGAATCGGGCTTTCTTTAAATCAATTGAAGTGGAACATCTAGCTCAGGTGGAATCTGAAAAAATGAACTCATTGATCGGATACCGCTTAGTCCAATGACTTCCCGTAATTATAGTAAGAGTACTTAATTCACCAATTTACTAATCGGACGAAGAGGCTTTGTTTGATCCCAAATGGTCAGCAGGGCCTATGTTGAGAAATCCATGGATTAGCTGCCTGGCATCAAGTCTAACCTGCCAATTCCACAATCAATCACCAAAGATGGGATTATATTTCCACAAACTTTGACATGAAAATTGAAAGTGCTGAATTTTCAGAGACTAAAGAAACCTGGATGTAGAAACAGCAAATAAACACATGTAGCTTGGTTGTCTTATAAGATGATACTATGATAAAATCTAAAATAAAGAGTTACAGTAGCAATTTCATGTACCATACATTCTGTCCTATATAAGATGTTAAATTGCATAAAAAGTCAATCGCACTGGTCAAAAGGATTGCTAATGAAATTTCCAGAATACATAATAACTTCTTTATCTCTTCTGAACCATAGGACCAAATTTCATCAACATATTATCTATATTGTTAAGTAATCAGAAAGAAGAAATATTGGTAAATTCCTTTGTTATATGAAGCCATTGAATCTCATGTAGCTGTAGTAAGTTGCTGGAGAACGTGAAGGACATCTCGTTCATCCTTCAAAGGAGATTTTTGTTTCGCAAAGACAATGAAAAGCGGTTCATAGTCATGGCTGAAGGTCATAGCAAGGACTTTCTCTAACTTCAGAAAAGATATATATAAGCACCTCAATATAGACGATATGTAATTATTTAGCAAACAGTCCATAATAATGGCTGAAGTTCACAGCAAAGACTTTTGCTTATTTAAGTTCAAATAAATTCATTCTACATGCAGCAAAGATACATATGCATGTCCATATAGACAAAACATAGTTTGGCAAAAGTAGGTATTTAAGTTTCTAAACAAAAATTTTCCAATTCTAACACGAAGTTCCTATGAATTAAGCAGAAAACTTCTGTAATGGTGTATGCTTTTCATGGTCCCAAGTAATCACAACTTTTGTTACTTGAAGTATCTAGAGGCTCATAGATTTATGAAGAGAAAGGGATATTGGAGGTTAAAAAAAAGCCAAATCTTGATCTTCCTAAGATCATAATCCACTATGTGGAAGAAAAATCCCATCAACGAGTAAACCAAAATAGGCAAAACTAGATGGATGTTTATAATGAGAACATTGATAGAACATACACTAAGATTGTCATGATGCGGCCCATCGTGGGACTAAATTAAGTTAATGGTAATTGTAGACCGAAGGAGCCTAGTGGTGATTCCACACTGTGATATATTATCCATTTGTTCCATGGTTAGCTCTTTAATACTCGACCCCTCGTCATACCAAAAAATAAATCAACTCTCCATTAACTTGTTAAGACTAAATTACAAACGCAAATTACTTAAACTCAAGTTAATGATAGTCCACTCTTATTGAAGTAACTCGAGTCTTCCTCAACTATGGACATGAGACTAAATTTAGGATGATATAGAGGTGTCAATTAATGAAACCAAACAACAATTTAACTAGAATGGCACATCGAACAAAAGAATATTAAGCTATTACTGCAATGTAAGGATCCAAGCAGGTATTCAATAATAACTATATAAAAAAACCACAAAAGGAACAAGGAAGATATCACAAACCAGAGAAATGCTGAAGGCCCGAGTTGCGAGTTCGGATATCAGCTTTCAACATCCAAAGCCCCCCAACTTTGAAGTAAGAGCTTCGATGAGCCCATCGAAGCTACTGAACTTGGAGTTCACCACGTCGACGCGAACTCCAAACCTCTCCACCCCTTTGGCAGTTACCGGGCCATGCGCACAGACCAGCATCTTCGGCCACCGTCGCCTCACCTTCCCCCAGTCCCATCCCAATGCCTGCAACCCCTTAATCAACCCTTCCACCTCTGCCGAGCTCGTGAAAACCATGGCGTCCAGTACTGTATCCAATGCCACCAACCCCTCCATGCAGCGCGGTCCCGTCCATCTGGTCTCATAAGCAGGAACTCTCTCGGGAGCCCAACCCCGCGCCCACAAATCTCTCAGGAAGTCCGGGACTACCGGCGGCTCTTCCAGATCGACGACGGAGGGGACTGGGCACAGGATCCTCCTCCCGGACCCAGCGCCTAGAGAATCCACCAGACCGGCCGGGGACGCGATCTCCGGCACTAGGACCCGGATTCGGCTAGGGTTCCGGCAGATTTTCGAGAGAAATCCTTCATCGTGGAGGAGTTCGGCATCCTTGCCGAGGGCCGCGATGGTGAAGAGCTCGCCCGAGTCGGAGAGAGGCTGGGGTCCGTCCGCATCGGCGAGGCCGAGGGAGAATGCTGTGATTCCGTTGCGGGAGGTGAAGGCGAGAGCGGAAAAGGACTCGAGAGCTCCGGCGGCGAGGTAGGGGCGGAGGGCGACGAGGGTGCGAGGGGTGGTGTCAACGACGACGGTGGGGAGGTGGAGCGGTGTGGCGCCACGTAGCTCGAGGAGGCGGGCGAGCCGACCGGCATAAGTGAGCGGGGTGGTGAAGGCCACGCGTCGGCCGGAGAGTTGGCTCGGGAGGCCCGACGGCGAGCATCCTAGCACCAATGCCGCCGCCATCACGAGACCGGTCGTCGTCGCCGGCTCGTACTGGCGCTAAAAAGGATGGCGTATGGAGAACGATTCCATCGACCAACAGTCCACACCCGCTATCGCCTTCATCATCCAATGAGCAGTTCCGGTTCAATTGCAGAATTGGGGACGGCCGAGGGTGTAGCCCTTAATTTCCTCCATGAATTTGGCCCATGTAAAGTCCAGAAGTAACGGCCCGTAAGCATTGGTCATCCGTCTTTGCCGCTTAACCAAGACTCGAACCTGATCGAGTGGAGGAACAAAAGGATCTTCGCCGAACCCATGCCATCATGCGCGACACCGTGCGTCCGCATCGCTTCACCCTGTGCTCACCCTCGCTCTGCTGTGGCTGCTGTTACTGTGTCCTGTTCTTCGCACTAGGTATAAGGTACCACCAAGAACTGCTCCGAGAAGTGATGCAAGCGGCCTCTTCCGCTGTCTTCAGCAGCGCTCCCAGCTCTCCGGCGTTCCTCCGATTGAGATCCCACAAGGGGAATTCTATCGTCGCGCCCGCAGTAGGGAACCCCACCACCGAGTCCATGGCCGCTAAGTGGGCTCAGAAAACCGTCGTCATCCCTCCCCAGAGGCGTGGCTGCCATCTCATCACCTCCAAGGTGCCATCCTCCACCTCTCTGGTCCTCTTTTTGAACCCAAGGACCCAAATTGAACTGTACCCTTTTGTCCCTTTTGTTCTTGTAATGGATTCAGTGCTGTTTAATATGTTACTTCCTCATTGCTTGCTTCTTTATCAAATCATGTTTCCTTTCTGACTCGGATATAGCAAGCATCCTATTTGTGCGCTGATTTGTCGTTTACACGAGTCGATTTAACATCATAAAAAGAATAGGGATTTATGGGGTTTTTGACGGAAGCCCTTTTAACTGGATTAAGGACAATAGAAAAATCCTGTGATAATTCCAACTGGGGTGTCAGCATGCTGGATCAATCGTTGTTGTTTGGCCTGGGCATGCTAGGTTAAAGCAATTCTCCTTCGGTCCCATGTTTATTCTTGGTAATACGAACCCAATACATTTCCAATGTTAACTGAGCCATCAAGCACTGATATCTTCTCAGACTGACTGAAATATTGATTCTATCAATGTCACCCTATGATTGATTTAGAAATCTGTGTATGCCACTTATTGATTGCATTTTTTTTTTTCTTTTAAAAAAGTTAACTACCTAATTGTATGCTTTGTTAAACTGAATAATCAGATATTGAAAGAGATAGAACAAGATCTATCAGGCTTCAAATGTGGCCTTGCTCATCTTTTTCGTAAGTGAACTTTTGCTTAATTCAATTCTCTGCTACTTCAACAGTAATATTCTGATGTTTCCCTTAAGCAAAAGTTATATAACAGTGCAGCACACAAGTGCTTCTCTCACCATAAATGAGAATTACGACTCAGAAGTTCAGGATGACACTGAAACGTTCCTTAGCCGTATTGTTCCTGAGGTGATGTAGAACAACTCCTCTAGTGATTATTTCAAATCTGTGATCGCTTTGCTGCAATGCTCATCATGAATTGATGCCTTTGTAATTGACTTCAGGGGCGCTCTGCACCTTGGAAGCACACTTTGGAAGGTGAGGAATTCTTGAAGTAGCTCTTCTCATTCTCCCCATTTCTGTCTGCGCTCTTCTTGTTCCTCCTAAGTTTTACTAGTTGTATTACTCTTAGACTTTCAGGTAAAAATATTAACAGCTCATCCGCATTTGCACTGCTGTGGACTTGTGATAATATTGAACTTTAATGCGTGCAGTTTGCAACTTATTTGTGTATTCATGTAGAAGAAATTCGATGAGCAACAAATAAAGCCTTTTTAAGGTCCTCTTTTCACTTAAGGCAGGAGTAACCTTAATCTTTGGTCACCAGATAAAAGACATTTAATGCGGAACCAATTAGTTTATCTTTTATTTAAATAAATTTAATTAGTTTAGTGCTATTTTGCATATGTAATAAGTTGTCATATATCGACATATACTCAACAAGGAAAAAAAGGAAGCAAATACAGAAAGCAGAAATCGGATTTGTTTTCTATTGAAGATTATGAGTCTTGACTGATAATTCATCTTTGCAAAGTTGAAAATCTATCAATCAAGATTATCATCAAGAGAAGAAGATTATTTCTCAAATAAAATCAGAAATATTACCTGCTTCAAAGGATAGAGGATATCATATATTGATTTGCTCATTGGTTTAAATAGGCACCTTAGCGCTCGTCTGAACTCAGGTGCCGGGTGCCTCGGGCGAGCACCCGGCTCAAATGAAGCAACCAAACTAGAATTTTAAGTTTGGTTCGGTTCAACAATGGCTAGTTGGTTCAATCGAACCAACTAGCCACTTTTACCTGCAAAAGCCACCCCCCACACTCCCGCATGACCTCGAGCTATCAACCCTAGCGCAGTTAATGCCTCCGCCACCGACACTTTCTATCGCTGCCTCCGCTACAGATGCAGCGGACCGAGGCTTCGTCTGCCGTTGATGGACGAGTCTAACGACTTAGCCTTCATCCGCAACTTCCTTCCGCTATTGTTGCTTCCATGTGCAACTCCTTCCATCATTGAGGGAGAGTACCACAGCTTCCTTCTCCACCGACGGACACCACTGAAGCTTCTTTTGCCAACAATGTTGTCGTTCGTAGCTTCCTTCGCCACCATCATCATTGTCGTTCGAAATTTCCACTGTCGATGACTATTTCTCCCCCTCTTAACAATTCTTTTCTCTCCCTCTAACTACTATTAACGATAATTTAATGTCGTATTTTTATTTATATAATCATATTTATCAATCATACTATATTTTTTATATTTTAATATTTCAGAACATCTTGTTTCACTCGGGCAAGCACCTAGCGCCTCGGGCATTTTGGAACCTTGGCGCCTTTTAGAACCTAGTGCTTTTTAAATTACTGGATTTGATACAATTGTAATTTTTCTTATTCCTATAATTTTGTTTTTATTCTTATACTTGAGCCTATAAAAAGGGGCTACAACATTGTAATGGATCAATGAGAAATGGATCAATGAATTGAGTTCCTCTCTCACCTTGTGTGTGAGTGGTGCAAGGCCATAGTTATGTTTCCGATAGTATGGCCTTACCGTCCACGCGTGAGACATGCGGAGGTGCAAGACCTTCATCATGGGAGTTCTCTTCACAACCCAGAGCTAGTTTGGTAGTTATCCCTTTGTTATCCTATTATTTTCAGTTACTGTCTTTCTATTCCACACTTTTTGGTTCCTCTATTATAGAAGTAAATATGTTGTTACTTGTCCTACATCAACATTGCTGTTGATTAATATGTATTAACTTATTTGATCAAACACAGTTGTTTTTTTGCCATCCAACAAGTACTGTTATCCCGTTAAAAATACTCATTTTTGGTTGATTATTAAACTTGAAAATGGTGGAGACAATTTTGACATTAATTGATTGAGAAAGGCCTTATAACTGCTCATAAGTCTACAGTAGGCCTTTGATGTTTTCGAGATCTCTATCATTGAACATGCCATAAGGACATTTTTAAGCATTTTTGTTTTTTTTTTGTTATTTAAGTGAAGCAGCCCTTATGGTCTTTGATTGGCTGACATTTTCGCGGTTTGAAGCAGAGATGAGCTTGCATTTACTCTAGTGATGTGGCACTTGGGACCATTGCCTGGATTTTACTTGCCTATTTTGGGTGGTCTCGAATTGGTCAGAGTAACTCCTTTATTAAAGGAAAAGGTTAAACTCGTGTATTAGGTCTAGATATCATCAGCTTAAGTCTTAAAATGTTTCAAATAATCCTGCGTCGGATCATGACACTTAATTTGGCAATATTTGATCCAAGAGTTCTTAGCCAGCTGTGTATTCAATTGACTCGTAGAGATCAACTAGGTAGATAACTTATCCAAACAAGTAAAGTCTATGGATAGATCGAGGGCCAAAAATGGATTGACGAGGGTTATTTTTCTTAACTTGTTTAATGGTTGCTTTTGAAGGTGCTTTTTGTTATGAGTGAGCTTATCCAGCGAGGTTAGATTATACTCTAAGATATTAATAGGGCTAACCTAGTGCACAAGGTGACCACCAATATGGAGTTTATAAAGGATCAATTTATGTTGTTTTACCCCCCACAAGTAAAGATATCATTTTCGTGACTTGAATCGTAGTTATTGAGGTCATAAAGGAGCAACCTTATAATTATATTATGGCTTATTGTCATTGTACTCTTCACATTGATTGATGATTTTGATAGATGAATATTAGTGATTCATGCTACTCAAAGTTACACTACAGATGAATACTCTGAGCAATAAAAATAGGATATATCATTTGATTGGACAGGACTTGTTCCAATGCATAAAAATATGTGAAAAAAAAAAGCTAATGACAAAGTAATTCTAGTTTTTCTCATGTTTTAAGAACTTCTTGGTGTTATGTGAGAATGTGTTGTAACACAAAAACATATTCCTCGTATCATTATTTCTTATCAAGTTGGATTAGCACGAACAAATTTTGCATTATTTTTCTGTCCAAAGCAGAATTAATTGGTCATAATAAGCATGGACCAACATTTCGCTTGGTTCATATGTGAACCGGTACATAGACTACCCCCATTCCAGGCGGTTCGGTCCAACCCATTTAAAAAGAGGAAAAAAAACCTATTTCCAGTCCACCCCCTAGTCAGCTGTTGCCCCCAATGATTTCGGGTACACTTCTCCTCTTCCTCTTCTTTCTTCACCCTTTTCTCCACCGCCTCCTCCTTCCTTTCTCTTCCTCCACCACCTTCCTCTTCCTCCTTTCTCTTCCTCCACCACCTTCCTCTCCTTGCTTCCTCTTCTTTTCTCCTTCCTCCTCTTCCTCCGCTACCATCTCTGTTTCTTTCTCTTGTTTTTCTTCTTCCTCTTCAAGTAATCAATACGTATGTATAGATTCAGATAAGGGCCAATACACTTGGTCAAAACGAGACGACAAACTATCATGGACTTAGTTAAAATTGTCTAAGTCGTGAGGCACTCTTATGATATCCATCCACAAAAGGTCAGTCTTGAAGCAACTTCACACAGGTCCCCGAAGGACTTGTAAAGGATAAAGATTTTAGTTCAGAAAACAAGTGGTGAATAAGTCCCAACATCTCGTAGAAAAGTATAGTTTGTGAGCAATTCAAAAAATACTTGGTGTGCAAAGAGAGAAAAGAGAGGAAGGGAAAATAAGAAATTTGGAAGGTAACAAAACAACCACAAGTTCACAAATGACCTCTCAACCAGGTGTTGAGGGTGTAAGGCAAGTATATGGGAAGTCTATGCACACTTTGTGTACAAATTGTTTATCCAAACAAGGCCCAACACTATCCCAAAGTCCCATCTAGCCCTGTGCCACCCAGGTGGTTCTAAGAGTTTGATATGGTTGACGTTTAGCACAGCACAGCAGCCTGCAGAAAACAGGCTCCAACACATGAAAACTGGACCATTTTGGGATAGTTTTGTCCAGTCTGGCAAGCGATCGCTGCACAGCCTTGCAAACTACTTTTTATTATAGAAACCCGGCAAAAACACACAAAACAAGGCAAAACTTAGTGCTAAACAATTGTACAAGTAAACATAAGCGACGAACGGTCTGTTGATGAAGGTATTGTGGGCACACAATGATCAGCTGTGACAAAACGTACATAAAAAGAAAGAAACACAAATAGACACACTTTTGTTCCTCTCTGTTAGTTTCCTTTTCCTAGTGTGAGCTTCAGTTGAGTCATGAGGTTAATTTAGTTCAGAAATGCTATTTTTATCCTAGCAGATTTGGCTAATTCATATTTTATGGATTTGAACTTTTAATTTCATAGTTTGTACATCATTGGTTTGTTGGTACACTGTACAATTTCTAAAGTTTCATGTTTTATTTAAATGTTTAATGTCATCTTAAATGGCAGAATTTTCTTATAAAGCAGTTATTAAAATTTCTCTCATGGGACAAATAGTTCAGATGTTAAGTTGAATATGTGTTCTCTAGGTATTTGCTTAAAATGAAAAGATGTTATTTGAATAAGTAGGTAATCTAAATGGAAAACTCTTCATTCTTTTTGCCCACATGACGACAACTATCACTTTATCTTCTTGATTTGCATGACAAATAGATGACTTTCAACATGTATAAATTGTGTTTGGGTTTCTCAACCTACTTGGATGAGTGTAAGCTTATCTTAACTTTTTGTCCTTGCACCTCATTGTTTCTCAATGGTCTGCTTTGGTATAAAGTCACTGCTATCAACTTTATTGTTTGCTACCAAAGTGTCATTCCATCAAGTAGTTTCTCTCTGGCAGTAAGATGGGGCATTAGGTACTTTGCCTGCATTGAATTGGTGAAGCATCTAATGATTCTCAATTTTGTTTGTCATTTTGCAGGACCTGATGATATGCCAGCACATATCAAGTCATCTATGTTTGGTTGTAGCCTCACGTATGTATTTTTCATTTATTTTGTATAAGAGTTCCATCAGTTTCCAAAATTACATGCCACTGAGACTAGTTAGTTTATACCCAGGATTCCTATTACGGATGGCCGTCTTAACATGGGGACTTGGCAGGTGAGAAACTTCAGTTTCTAATACAATTGACATTATTTCTATAGTGAATTTGTAATTTATCCTAGAGATTCATGGTAGAAATGCTATTTTGTTATTGAACCAATAGCAGTAGTGGATGCATCATGGAAGATTCATTCTGTGTTATGGATTTACATGCAGAATGTGGACTTGTGCCCGAGTTTTGATCATCCTCTCTAATCTTTTCAATGATTGGGCAGTTAATTCCCTCCCATCACAACCATCCATACATCCCTCCATTGTTACATCTCATCCATCTAATGCAACCTTGAAATTTATCCAAGATATTAATTGTAGAGCTACAGAAATGCTAACTTTGCTATTAAAACAAACCCTTGCTAGTAGATCCATCATAGAAGATACATTATGTTTTGTTTATCTTTCATAGAGCTGCAGCTTATGAATGTACATGCAAGATACGGGCTTCTGCTCTAGCTTTCATCATGCGACGTAAAAATCCTCTCCAGTTCTCCCCATGGCAGTCATCTATCATCTCACGTACACATCGTCTGTTATGGATCCCGGCTTCATGCACTTGGTCACATCTCAAGAGGTAAATTAAATGGATAGCTGAGATGAGATGATGGGAAGAATGGTGGCTTATAGGAGAGAGAACTGACTCCTTAATTTCTAAGTAATGAGGATGCAGCAATGCACTGTTCTAATGGGAAAATGCCATCTTGTGGGGTTGTCTTTTGACATTCAAAGTAAAGGTCAAAGGGGATTGAATGAGAAAGAATTCTTGTTTTTATTATAAGATCAGGATTTGATCAAAAGAACAATCTTCCTCTTTGATCATAAAATGAAAAATGCTTAACGTGGTTGGAAACATCTGAAAATTTCTCAACATTACTAGTCACGAGTCAAACGCTTATTTTTGTGGCTTCCTTTCTAATTAGTGCCTTTCTTGTCCTAACTCAATCTTCTGTTGGTATCATTACAGGGGATATGGCTTTGTGAACATAGGGATCATGCAACTGCTCGCAAGGTTGTCATTACTCTCAATGGGATGTAAAGGTTGGAGGATCAACTAATATGTTGGAACTTTATTGTCCAGATGATGTTGCTTAAAAGACAGACCCCCTTTACATTGCGATCATGTAATAAGCAGCAGCAAGATAGCCAATGCACTTGCAAGTTACATTATTTTCTCTACATGTACTGACCAAGCGTTTGCAGTTATCATATTATTTATTATATTCTGTAAATTCAAGTTGAGTGCAGTTGTTCATGCATTAGTAGCCCCCTATCTTAAGCTGTATTGTCGTTTATTAGCAGTTTCAACTACACTCGACATCGTAAACGAAACTTTGATAGCCACACGGCCATCCAACTGAGGGAAAAAGTACATTTTTGGTCAAATAAGATCTGATGTCTCCACAAGAACACATCATGTAACGTAATCGCTGCTGAGGGAATATTTACAGATCAATGGCTACGTAACATAGCAATCAAATAATTCGACTATTGATCATCTACAACATTAACGTAAAGAATGACTGCACAAAAAAAATATATATATATATATATAAACAGAAGAATGAGTGCGATGCACGCGTAGGAGAGCAGTCGTCAGTATTTAAGGTCGGATCAAGAATCAAAGCATCATGATCTTGAATTCGTCGAAGCTGAGCACGCCATCGTTATTGAGGTCAAAGGTTTGAATCATCCTGGCGCACTCGTCGACGGACCTCGACTCGCCTAGGCGTTTGAGCATTCGACGGAGGCTCGAGGGGGTGATGCACCCCTGCCCTTCCGTTGCATACATCCCGAAGGCATCCCGAAGGTTCCTCCCCTTCTCCTCCTCCCCCTCCGCCTCCACCAGCTTCACAAAATCCTCCATTCCCAGCAACCCATCGCCGTCGGAGTCGCTCGACTCCACCGCGGACCGGGCGTCCTCAGGTGATATCTCCTCCCCTGCGGCCCTCATGCACTTGTGCAGCTCGGCGGGGGAGATCTTTCCGTCGCCGTTCTCGTCCAAGTAGCGGAAGACTCGTTCCAGCTCGGTAGGCGGTCTGGCTCCTTCCGACAACGTCAGGGTGTGACGAGGTGGCTCATAGATTTCCGCTTCTGCTGCTGCGCCTTTGTCGTGCTGCTTATTGGGTGACAGCATGCACCAAAGTCTACAAAGGATTGGGCGATTCTTACTGCTGCTTTTGTTTGGATGTGCGGAGGTGGAAGAGATGGTCGAAGTAGCTGCTGCAGCGGCCTCCTCCGTTGGATTGACGAGAATCAACTGTGACATCACTTGATAGGATTGCTTTACAAGTCGGAAGGGGAACTTATCTTTGATGATCTATCACTGTGGATGGTAGAGATGGGATAAGAAAGCTGTATCAACACTAGTAGCTGTTGGTTTTCGATCTCGTGGGATTGGCTGACATGCATCTCTACTTGGGATATCAGTGACTATAAATAGAGGGAGGGGGAAAAGTATTTTATTGTTGGTGTCGGCGGGTTGGGAAAGAGCGAAAGGCAGCTAGATCATTCACGGTGGGGGAAGCTTCTCGGAGAGGAGCAGCGGAGGAGGATGAAGACGATGACGGCAGACGGAGGTAGAGATATCATCGCAAGAACCTCATCGACTATTTCTAGAGAGGTAAGACAAAACAACGCGTTGACCAATTGACACGGGAGGGAAGTCGGGCGGCGGTGCGTCGCGTGAGAAGCGCGGCATAATATCTACACAAAATACACACAAAAAGGTCAGTGAAACCCACGCAACCGTCGAAACGGCCGTGGGAAGGAAAAGGTAAAGAAACGGCCGCCCACAGACGGGAAGCGAGGAGGGCCCCACCGTGCTGCCCACAGAGGTAAGCATTTGCGTCAATTTGGTGGGAATGACGCGTCCCAAGTGAATATTATCCCATCACGACGAGTGCTTCACAGCCCGATTTCGATATCAGAAGGGGATTTGCTGGGCCTTTCTTCTCACCAGACACCGCTGGTTGTCAACGTTCCTATCTGTAAACTGAAATGAAAAGGAAATATATCTTTAATAATCATATATGTCTACGAGAGAAAAAATTTATACAATACAACTACAACAAATATTTTCAGCGTCTACTCATTTATAACATTTTATTTAGAAGATAATTTGATTCATATGCTTTGGATGTTGAATGTTATTTTGAATATCAGTTAGTCTGAAAGTGATTATTACACATATTTATGTTTGGTATTTATTATTGATGTCTATGGAAATCATCTTGATTTGATTCAATTGCAAAGGAATAATTTCAATATTATGTTTGGAATGAAGTATTTAACTATCTAGAAAGGAGTGAATTAGTGTTTGTGTATATTTTAAAACTTTAATATTTTAATCTAACTAAAGACATAGGTATATGAAATTTAGTTTAAATAAGTAAATAGGCATAAGTAAGAAAGAAAAATAAATTAGCTCAGTTGTCCTTATCATCACCCACTTTCAATCTTTCGATTAGTTATCTTTTATAATTTTCTTCTTTTTAAGACTTAGAAATAAATCTTACACTTGAAATACTCTCCTCTCAATAAAGAATAACTCTTACAATACAAGAAATAACTTCTCATATGATAAACTTCAAACTTAAAAGCTCAAAAATCCTTCAAAATAATTAACTCACAAACCTAGTGAATTATTTATAAAGAGCCCAAGCACCCCCCAAATCATCTAAGTGCATGAAGAAAAAATAGATACTAGTGGTACTACTATCGAATTACCGAAATAGTATCAATTGCACTATCGGTACACTCAGGCAATGTCATCGATTGAGTTGGGCAGCACCACTACTAGGACTAAGTAGCACAATATAGCTGACGGACTAGGTCACTTTGATCCAATTTAGTCCTAAACTTAACACCACTTAGATTTAGCCTAATTGAACCCCAAAATGCACCGAAATTTGACTTGAAATTAGGTTAGACATATCAATCACTCTTTTGACACATCGTCAAAACTTCCGATATATTATCCGGTTCTACCACATTGTCTAAACTTTTAGTATTTTGTTTGATCCTTTGATCAATTGTTCTATCCCCCTATATGTCAATTTCATCACGATATTCAATATCCTAAGAGTCATGAGAGGTGAGGTGGGACTTTAAGACTACCGTCATGCTATTTGAGGATGGAAGGTTAGCAAGCTGCTACCTCCAGGAAACTCTCATCCTCTTACTAGCTAAGGAGGTATAGATAATATCCTATGAGGTAATGATTAAAGAGGTAACTAAGTAAGCCATAATGTAAGTTGTTTCCACTTTTACGGTCTCACATCAATTTTCTTTTTTTAGCTTACCGATGAATTGTCCTTGCATAATAAAACTACTATTTGATTAGCCAAGTCCATGACTTAAGCATCATCTCCTACCTGAATGAGGAGATGGTTGAGTTGTAGGTCTCTTCTTAAATCTCAAATTTTAATGATGAAATCAATTGATGAAGTTATGATCTAATATGCGTTTGAGTGACACAAGACTAACCTCGATCTAGGAAAGGTAATTCGATTAAAGCAGGAAGAATCAAACATTAGGTTGAAGTCGAACGTATCAAAAGATTGGACGTCTGGCCAGAGGAATAGTCGACGTACCAGAAGAACTTTGTGTCATGAGTTCATGCATTGGGCCGAAGAATCGGACATTGCACCAAGGAGATCGGAAGTTGCAGGAGGTCAACATGCTGATTTGGCAATACGTCGAAGGAGATGACGATGCACCGAAGGATTAGATTAATCGTCGGATGAACTAATAATATACCGGACATTATAAGATTCATACTTATAATCATGTGTGTCTAAATTGAGTTAATTAGATCTTATTGAGTTGATTTTAGGTGTAATTATATCAACTTAATTAGGAGCCAATTGGGCCTGAATCAAGGCTGAATTGGGCCTATTGTTTAGCCCATTGAGTGACCTATAATAGGGTCTAGCGGTGGCACCGCTAGGTCTAATGGTGGAACTACTAGAATCTTAGTCTCCCAAGCACTAATTAGGCGGTAGTACCACCCAGACTGGGTGGTGGTACCACCTAGTGTTAGTGTCAAATTGGGTGGTGGTACCGCCTAGTGTCAAAGTGACAGGTGGTAATACCACCAGTTGTTAATCTAGCAGGCGGTGGTACTACCAGTACCCAAAAACTGAGAATGAGACCGTTTTAGCTCTAAATTTGAATCCATTTGGGGCATATAAATATCTCAATATTTCCTACTTGACAAAGCAAGAAAAGAAAACGAAAACTTGGGGTATAGAATGTGAAAACTATGTGGGAAAGTTGAGTCCCTCCTCCTTAAACTTAGAGGTTGTTCTTATTAGAAAATAAATAGATAAACAAGTTGTAGAAGAAGTTGATTATTATTAGCATATCCCCCTTCCTTTTATACAGGTTAGAAGGGAGAGTTTTCCTCAACAGGTTAGAAGATTTCCCTCAACAGAGTAGAGAGATTTCCTCAAACAGTTAGGAAAATCTCATCTACTTATCATGCCCCCGCAAGATGGTACTTCGATCAAGGAGGCCAATCTTAGACTAATGTAAGGCAAAAAGTTTACGAGCTAGAGGCTTCATAAATGAGTCAGCCAATTGATCAGCCATATGAACATGAGAAACACGAAGCTGACGGCGGACAACTTGCTCACGTACAAAGTGGAAGTTGATAGCAATATGTTTCATGCGGGAGTGGAATACCGGATTAGCGCACAGATAGGTAGCTCCAATATTATCACAATATATTATAGGGGTGGAATCGATGTTGAGTTCCTGGAGTAGATTCGTGATCCAATTGAGTTCTGCAGTGGTAGCGGCAATGGCACGGTATTCAGCTTCAGTTGTAGACCGGGCGACTGTCTTTTGCTTCTTAGAACTCCAACTGATTGGATGAGCACCAAGGAAGATAATAAACCCCGATGTGGATGTTCTATCATCAAGGTTACCTGCCCAATCAGCATCGGCAAAGGCATGAAGATGAAGTGGAGAGTGTTTACGAAAAAAGAGTCCATGATTTAGGATCCCTTTAAGATATCGTAGAAGTCTCTTGACCGCAGACCAGTATAGAGTAGATGGTTGCTGCATAAACTGTGATAATTTGTTGACAGCAAATGAGATGTCTGGACGCGTGAGAGCTAAGTATTGTAAAGAGCCAACAACTTGGCGGTATTGAGTGGGTTCCGTAGTAGGACTTCCATCCGATAATTTGAGAGAACCACTAGTAGAGATGGGGGTTGTAACTGCATTTGCATCTTGCATGTTTGTCTTTAATAACAAATCTTGAATGTACTTGCGTTGTGATAAAAGGAGACCAGAAGACGTGAAGGTAGCTTCGATGCCCAGAAAGTAGCTCAAGGGTCCGAGATCCTTAAGCAAGAATCGAGCTGCCAGTTGTTTGATGAACTCTTGGATGCTGATGGGATTGTTGCCTGTGACAATAATATCATCCACATATACCAGAATATACATTGTGTTTCCATGATGATGTCGCAGAAACAACGAAGTGTCAGATTTAGAGTTAAGAAAGCTGACAGAAATAAAAAATGAGCTAAGTTTAGTGTACCAAGCTCTCGGAGCCTGACGAAGTCCATAAATGGCTTTCCAAAGTTTGCAAATATGCTGTGGATACTGAGGATGAGTAAAACTGGGGGGTTGTTGCATAAAAATATCTTCGGATAGAGATCCATGTAGAAAGGCATTATTAACATCCAATTATCGTAATTGCCAGCCTTTAGTGGTAGCTAGACTCAAGATAAGCCGGATTGTAGTGGGTTTAACAACAGGACTAAACGTCTCAATGAAATCAACTCCAGGTCGTTGATGAAACCCTTTAGCGACCAAGCGTGCCTTATATCGGGCAACAGAGCCATATGAGTTCCGCTTAATTATAAAGACCCACTTACACCCGATGATGTTTTGTGAAGGATGGAAAGGAATGAGATCCCACGTTGAATTATGGAGGAGGGCATTATATTCCTCACTCATGGCAGTACGCCATTGCGGAGATTTTTGGGCTTGAGTAAAGGTGGTGGGTTCAACGTTAGGGGATGAGGAATTCATATGCCATTGCGGAGATTTTTGGGCTTGAGTAAAGGTGGTGGGTTCAACGTTAGGGGATGAGGAATTCATGATAGCTTGTAAGTTAAGTACCTGACGAGGTTTAAAAATACCATGCTTAGAGCGAGTGGTCATAGGATGATTGGAGACGACAGGATTGGGAGGTGATGTTGGGTGAGGATCTATGGCACAAGCCGGGTCAAGCGGAGACACGTTAGGGGCACTTGGGTGAGAAGGAGGTAAGGAGGATGGTTGTGTTTCGGAACATATTGCCCCATCAATTGGAGAAGAGTGGAGTGGAGTAGGAACAAAGGAAACGAGCAAGTGTTGAACTGGAGTGATATAGTGCAGATCAGGAGGGGAGGAAGTAGATGAAGTCATGGGAGGCTCATCCGATTGGTCCGAAGGTATACTCCAGTGAGATAGTGAAGTGGTCCGTATGGTAGGATATGGAAGGGTTTAAAAAGGAAAGTTAGACTCAACAAAGATAACGTGACGTGATATGAAGATTTTACGAGTGCAGAGATTATAGCAGCGGAAAGCATTATGTTCAAGTGAGTAACCAATAAAGACACAAGGAGTAGATCGAGATGTTAACTTATGAGAGGCATAGGGACGTAATCAAGGATAACATAAACAACCGAACACTCGGAGTTTATGAAGGTTAGGGAGTTTGTGAAATAGTGTGTCAAAGGGGGACTGGTATTGTAGAACTAGTGTAGGCATTTGATTAATTAGGTAGACAGTAGTTTGAAAGACTACTGTCCAAAAAGTTGAAGGCATGGAAGCCTGATGTAAAAGTGTGAGTCCAGTTTCTACTATATGCCGATGTTTGCGTTCGGCAGAACCAACTAGTTGAGGAGTATGTGGGGGAGACTTGAGGTGTTGAATGCCACAAGCTCAGAAATGGGATGCCAGGGCTTGATATTCACTGCCACCATCAGAGTAGACTGTTTTAATGGTAGACTGAAAATAGTTTTCGACCAAGTGGAAAAAATGCGAGAAACGTTAGATTTATGAGAAAGAGGATATATCCATGTGTACTTAGAGAAGCGATCTACAAAAATAACATAAAATCGGAACTTATCAAAAGATAAGATTGGAGCAGGACCCCAAACATCAGTATATATAATTTCAAAAGGTTTAGAGGAGGAAATGGAAGATGAGCCAAAAGGCTGCCGATGACTCTTATTACTAAGACAAGCATCACAATGCATCATAGAATTAGTGGACTTAAAAAGAGGAAGAGAGTGACGAGATAATAATTTCTGCTGAATAAAGGACGAGGGATGACCAAGCCGACAATGCCACACATCAACTGGAGCCGCAATAGAAGAATGAACAGTGGGCTGGGTTATTCGAGAGGTTGACGACCATTCGTAAATGTTGTCTTTATTCGAGCCTTGGACCAATGATGCCCTCGTGCTCAAGTCATTAACAAGAAATGAATCAGGAAAGAATTCAATGGAAGTATTGTTATGTTTGCAAAATTGAGAAACAGAAATGAGGTTGCGTTTAATATGAGGGGCGCATAAAACATCATCGAGGGTAAATGTATTAGAGTCAGAATTAAGTGTTGTGGAACCAGTATGAGTTATAGGAAGTCCTTTACCATCACCGATGATGATATCTTCATCGCCGCCATAGGGATTGTGAAGAGACAAATTCTGAAGATCAGCGGTGATGTGATGAGAGGCACCAAAGTCGACAATCCAGTTGGACTGGCTAGGTGTCGGAGAAGTTAAGAGATTTGCTTGAGGCCAGTGTGACGGAGCAGGGAGGCGGGGACGAGACCGGCAAACTTTAGCGGAGTGGCCGACTTTGTCACACAATTGGCAAACGACCTGTCTTTAATAGCTCGGTAGGGCAGGACGCCAAGACGAATGATGGCTGGAGTTACCACTTTGCGAGAAGTGATGACTAGGAGGATAGGAGGGGTGTTGCATGGAACTCACAGAATCAAGAGGCACATTAGCCAAACCTTGGGTGATGTTCGGCGAGTACCGAGTGCTATTCCGTTTGGACTTGTGACTGACTTGAGCTGTGACAGTTGATCCAGGCAGTTTGTTTGCATGCCTCAAGTACATCTCGTAGTCAATCAGTTTATCATAGAGATCTTCAAAAGAGACTGGCGAGTCACGTGCCCGAATTGCAGTAGCCAATTCCTTGTAGTCGGTGTCGAGACCATTGAGGGTATGAATGACAACCTCTTCATCACATAAGGAATGACCTATCAAGGCTAAGTCATCAATGATAACCTTGATATGTTGTAGATAATCAGAGATAGTACTTCCCTCTTGTTTCGTCACCAAAAGCTTGGATAGAAGGCTGAGCTTGCGAGTACGCGAATGATTTGCCAGGGTGGTTTGTAATGTAGACCATGCATCGGCAGCTGTTACACATGAAGATATCAAGGGAGCAACGGATCCAGCAACTGAAGCTTGAATAGCTTGGAGGATGAGACGATCTTGACGTAGCCATAATTTGTGAGCTGAATTGGGTACTGGACTGGGATTGCTGGGGGCGTTGAGCATGGCCGGAGGACAACTGAAAGAGCCATCAATGTAACCTAACAAGTCGTATCCAAATAAAAGATTAGAAAATTGAGCTCGCCAGGATGCATAGTTGCCACCCTTTGATAACTTAAAGGGGATCAGCGTGACAGCATTGATGGAGATAAGCCCTATAGAAGAACAAGAAGTGGGAGTCCCTACAGGAACTGAAACATCAGAAGAAGTGAACAAAGACTCTTTTTTTTTTTTTTTGGAAGATATGCAACGAACTGTGTGTGATACTCAGGTCACACAAGGTGGAGAATGAGGGAGGGGGGTGCTGCTGTAGATTGCTACTTGCTACAGCAGATTATAGAGGCTGTAGTTCGCCGGAAGATGGCCGTGAAAACTACAGCGGTACTCAAGATTGCGGTTCGCTGCTGTGGATTGCTGCTTGCTGCAGCAGATTATAGAGGCTGCAGTTCGCCGGAAGATAGCTGCGAAAACTACAGCGGTACTCAAGGAAACTACAGTGAGAGAAATCTGCAGCAATTAGATGTATAGAGGAAAGCGGTAGCGAAAGCTGCTGCGGTAGAGGAAGGAAGATGCAGCGGTTGTGGCTGCTGCTAGCCGGGAAGCGGCTACGACAGCGAAGGAGGAAGACGCGGCAGCGAAGGAGGAAGACGCGGCAGCCATCGTTAAGCAAGGAAGACTGAGCGAGGAAGACACTACCGTTCGCCGTTCGTCGCTATTGACGAGGAGGACACCGCCATTAAGGAGGTGCTGTTGTGTAGAGGGAAGCGGCAGTGAAAGCTGCTACGATAGAGGAAGATGCAGTAGTTGCGACTACTGCTGGCCGGGAAGCGAGGAAGACACCGCTGTTCGCCGTTCACCGCTATTGAGGAGGCAGTGAGAGAATATTTTCCCCCTTACGTGATGGCGACAGAGAGTGTTTGCTGTAGGCAGCAAATAGGAGAGGGAGCAAGGCCGGCGAAGAAAAGTAAGACCGGCGATGAAGGAAGAGAAGGAGTTGATGAGCAGAGTCAAGATGGTGCTCGTTAGCACTGGCTCTGAATCCGTGTCTTATGCTTCTTCAATGACTCCGCTTGAGGCAGCGTGTTACTGTGGCCGCTTGGCTAACACACGGCGATACTACTATCGCCAAGGAGGAACTGCTCTGATTCCATGTTAGAAAATAAATAGATAAACAAGTTGTAGAAGAAGTTGATTGTTATTAACATATCCCCCTTCCTTTTATACAGGTTAGAAGGGAGAGTTTTCCTCAACAGGTTAGAGGATTTCCCTATCTCATCTACTTATTAGTTCTAAAGGAGGTGTATAAGAGATATCTTATAAAAGAGGGGTGTAAATATTCTCTCCTGGGCCTGTCAAAAGGAGAAAGAGTTATAAGAGTAGTTGATCTTCACTAGTTAGAAAGAAGATCGGTAGTGGAAGGCGGTGGCCTCGAGTGAAGAGGAATCTGGAGTGGACATAGGACACAACGATCAAACCACTATAAACTCGGTTTGCATTTTTGTTTATTATTTACTGCTATTACTTTCTAAGTTAATTGCTTAGTTCACTTACTCTAAGTCAAGTACATTTCTGATACAATTTTTTATCGAATGAAAGTTTTCTAAAGTCAACGTAATTTTATGAAAGCACTAATTCATCCCTCTCCCTCCTCCTCCTCCTCCTCCTCCTCTTAGTACCGAAACGATCCTAATATCTCCTTGGTGTAGGAGCACATCGCTTCTCTATAACAAAATAATATCAATCAAGCAAACATTTTGAAGATAATTTAGGAGCATAATTTGTCAAATGGAGGATGATTTATTGAAGCTTTAAGGTCAAATCAACGTCTTATAGACTCGAGTGGTTGATTTGGACATAGCGCAAGTCAAGGAGGCACTGACCTCGAAGATAGCAACCAAAGTCATTATGGTTGGCTTCGATGATGGAGTCGGTCTTTTAGCTCTCCCTTTGAGGACGGCCAGGTACTCAAACTTACAAGTCAAGGAGCACCCATTTACTAAGCTGCTTAAGGATGCAAACATTCAAACTGATATGAATGTGGACTTCAACAATGATCTTATGTCCCTGCTCGAGGAAGGCACTAGTACCATAGAAAAGGAAGCCAACGGCAGACCTATAGATAAGTAAGCTTAGGGCAAATGTACGTTTTGGTTTTATAGGTCGGGTTTCACTTTTGTTTAAATGATCTTGACTTGTTATATCATGAAAGTCAATAGCAAAACTATAGATAAGTAAGCTTAGGGCAAAGTACACCTATAAAGGTGGAAAAATAAGTTATATATGTTGAATCTCATACTTTAATGATCAAACTAATTGATAAAGTTATGATCTAATCTACGTTTTGAGTGACGGAGGACTAGCTTCGATCATTAAGAGACAATTAAAGTAAGAAGAATCAATGTTTGGCCAAAGTGAAATATTTCAGAAGATTGTACATTGAGCCAGAGGATTGATCGACATATCAGCAGAAGGCTTCGAGCCATGAGTTCAGGCACCGGGTCTAGAAGAGCAGACATTGCACCAAGGAGATTGAAGTTGCGGAGGTCAATATGTCGATTGGGCAAAAGGCCACAAAATAGGACGATGCGTCGAAGAATTAGATAAAGCACCAATGAACCAATGACATGCCGAAAAATATGTGATTAATACTTTGTAATAATTATCTAAATCGAAATAGTTTTAAGTTATAATTGGATTGGAATTAGGCTAACTCAATTAGGGGGCCATTGGAACTAAGTTAGGGCTGGATGGATGGCCCACTCGGCCACTTGGAGTCGTGCCAAGCGATGGCACTACCTAGGGTAGGCGGTAGAACCGCTTGAAGCTCAGCCTCCCAGGAGATCTGAACGGTTGTACCACCCTATTAGGCGGTGGTACAGCTAGAGCCTAGTCTTTGAGACTCTGTCATATAGTGGTATCGCTAGACTGGGTAGTGGTATTGCCTAGTGTTAAGTGTCAGGTGGTGGTACCTCATAGTATTGGCGGTGGTACCACTAGTACCCCTAAAAACCCAGGATGAGATCATTTAAGCTCCAAATTTGAATTCATTTTGGGCCTATAAAAATCTCACTCATCCCTACTTAGTAGACACATCAATTGAGAGCAAAAAAGGAAGGAAAACACTATTGTAATATTATGAGAACTCCTCTCAAGCTCTAAGTGTTGGGTGAAGTTTAAGAGATGGATGAGTGATTGTAAAGGTTATCTCCTAAACCTATAAAAAGGAAAAAATGGGTGTAAAAGGATGGTTGGTCTTCGCCTATTGAAGGAAGACCATAGTAGACATCGATGGCCTCGAGTGAAGAGGAATCGAGAGTGGATGTAGGTCACGACGATCGAACCACTATAAAATTGGTGTGCCTCCCTTTCTCTACTTATTTACTTATTTTACAACTACTTTACCTGCTCGTTACTACTCTTGTAAATGTTTTAAGTTTAAACATCTTTCCAATATGATTTCATTAAATGAAGTTTTCGAACCGATAGTTTTATGTAAGCAATAATTCACCCCCCCCCCTCTTAGTGCCGACTTGATTCTAACAGTTGGTATCTGAGCCAATTTTTCTCATTTGGTTTAACACCCAATAGAAATGGCTTTTATCATATTTCAAGAGGGTTACTCAGATGAGAGTTTTCTTACTTTCTTTGAACTTTGATTTATGAAATATTGTCGAATGTGGTTTTGAAAAATCTTCTAATCCAATGAACAAAAGAAATGATTTAGAAAAGAAAACTTTTTCTTTGAATGCTAAAGCGATGAACACTTTGTTTTGTGCTCTAGATAAAAATAAATTTAATTGGGTTTTTATTTGCGAAACTTACACATAATATTTGGCACACTATTCAAATCACACACAAAGGCACTAGTAGAGTTAAAGATTCTACGATAAATCTTTTGATGCATAATTTTGAGTTGTTTTATATGAAACCAGGCGAAACTATTGGAGATATGTATACTTGTTTTACAAATGTTGTCAATGGTTTAAAAGCTCTTAGCAAATGTTTTTCGAATCTTGAACTTGTTAATAAAGTTTTACGATCTCTTTCTAAAAATTGGGTTTCGAAAGTAATTGCAATACAAGAGGCAAAAGACTTAAACAAGTTTCCACTTAAAGAACTTATCAGGACTTTGATGATCTACGAAATAACTTATGTAGCACATGACGAATTTGAGAACAATCTTCCAAAGAATATGAAGGATTTTTCACTTAGAATAAAAGAAGACCACTCGAGCAAAAACTCAAGTGATGAAGAACTTGATCTCCTAACAATAAAGTTTGAAAAGTTCATAAAGCAAGAATAAAAAATTAAAAATAAACTTAAAAAAAAGAGGTTACTAAAGAAGAAGATACTTAAGGCGACTTAGGACAAATCGAGTACATCTAAAGACAAGGAGCAAACCAGCAAAGACAAAGTAGTGAACTATACCTTGGTGGCTCTCGATGATGAGGTAAATGACTCATTTGAAACCTCTTTACCTTACTATGAAATTACTTGATGTATTTCATAAGTTATTTTTAAATTAGTATATAAAATAGTAAAAAAAATTAAAAGGGGATCATGCTTCTCTTTCTAGTGATTTTGAAAAATTAAAAATTTGAGCATGACAATTGCATGTTAACTCCTAACACTTAGCATGAAGAGTTAGATTCACTTAAGAAGAAAAATGCATTACTACAATAAACAAAATAATTTTGATTGAAAATGCTTTATGTTTAATGAAATCATGCTTGAAGATTTTATATTATATATGAGGATTTGAAGTAATGATGATTTGAAATCTTATGTTTTAGAATTATGAGTTACACTTTTGATCTTGATGATTTTTTATTTTTCAGTTTTAAACAATGATACATGTTTTTATTTGACATAAAAGACAAAGGCATCTTTGTATGAAATAAATCACATAAATTGAAACATATAAAAAAGGGAATGTATTATTCTTGAAAATGTCTTTATCTCTAAGATCTTATCGAGTTTTCAATAAGAGATTAATGAATCTATTTGTCATTTTGAATCTCTTGAAAGTGATTTTGATGATTTTGATTATTTGAATTTGAATGAGTTTTTACCTATATCATGATTTTGATTCCTTAGAATTATAACTTGAAATCTTTTATAAATTAAGATCTCCTATTATGTGTTCTCGTATTATTTAAGATGAGATTTATCAAAATGAATCATGTCTTTTGATATTCACATGATCTTTGATATTATTTTTCATGACATGATTTTTATTATATGTAATTTCTTTTTATCTGTGGTTGGAAACCTTATGTTATAAGTAGAGCTTTGATGTAAAAAAATTGTACCATTGTATTCTTCCACTCTACTTCTTCCTTGTTTAGACAAAGGGGAGAAAGAAAATTGCTAGCATAGAACCAAAATTGCTAGTTTTAATGTTAAATCTAGGCAAATTGTTAAATCTCCTAAATGCATAAACTCTTTTTATACATTTTTCAGATCCTGATCTTGATTTCTTGATTTTTATGACTTGAGCCTTCTTTTTGAATCAAGATCGTTTCCTATCATTCTTTCTATTTACAAAAGAAGAAATTTATCAAAAATAATATATGGTATTTTGACATTCATAACTTGATTTTTTATGATTAAAATATTGAGATAAATTCATCTTTGTTATTTATCTTTGTCATAATTTGAAGATTGAAGGAAAGGGAAAAGAATTACAACATTGTATTATTCCCTTCCATTTGACAATGACAAAGAGGGAGTAAAATTTGCTAGCTTGCATACTCTAAAATGATATAAAATTTGCTAGCTTGCATATTCTAAAATGATGTAAAACTTGCTAAATTTGCTAGCTTATAAATTGCAAGGAGAAAGAATTGCTAGCTTGTGCATTTCAAGAAACACAAAAATTCTAGCTCGTACATCTCAAGAAGAACCAAAAGTGCTTGCATATCTAAAGAGAAGTGCTAGCTTGCATATTTCAAGTAGATGCAAAAATATGTCATCTTGCTCATCTCAAAAGATACAAAAATAACTTGCACATCTCAAAATTTTGCTAGTTGCACTTCTTCTTTTTGTTGATGACAAAGGGGCAAAAGGTATGATGATGATCATGCATGGTAAAATAAAATTTTATTATGTATGATGGTTTGGATGCAATACTTGAACTTATGATGTAAGTAATAATATAATGTATTATATAGTTAATGATTGAAATTAATGTCATATTGATAGGGGGAGTTCAGTTGAACTCCATCATCAATTGGTTGTCATCATAAAAAAGGGGGAGATTATTGAATCTCAGATTTTGATGATGAAACTAATTAATAAAGTTATGATCTAATCTATATTTTGAGTGACACAGGACTAGCTTCGATCATGAAGAGATAATTAAAGCAAGAAGAATCAATGTTTGGTCAGAGTGGAACATGTTAGAAAATTGGACATTGAGCCTAAAGATCGGTCGACATATCGACGGAAGGCTTCGTGTCATGAGTTCAAGCATCAGGCCTAGAAAAGCGGACATTACGTTAAGGAGATCGGAGTTGTGAAGGTCAACATGCCGATTAGGTAAAAGACCGCAAAAGAGGATGATACGTCGAAGGATTGGACGAAGCACCAATGAACCAATGACATGCCCAAAAATATGTGATTAATACTTTGTAATAATTATCTAGATCGAAATAATTTTAAGTTGTAATTGGGTTGGAATTAGGTGTTAGGATCGGAGCGGCACTAAGAGGGGGGGGTGAATTAGTGCAGCGGATTAAAACTTCGATTTTAATCAAAATCTTTCGTACGTTAAGAACGAAACTTGAGAAATTTAACTTGAAGGCGTATTCTTGAAGTTGCGCAGCAAGAGTAATAAGGAACTAAAGCAGTAAGAAGATTTGCAGTAATGTAAATGACAATAATAAAAAGCAAACTAGAGATTACGCCGATTTTTAGAGTGGTTCGGTCAAATGACCTACTCCACTTGCGAGGCCCCTCTTCGATGAGGCTCCCACCTTCCACTAGCAAGTCTCTTGAAATGGAAGGGTAAACACCCCTCTTACAACCTTTTACAAGCAGCTCAACCTCTTACAAATTTTCAATAAGAAAGGAGGAGGAGAACTCTCTAGCAAATTGAAAACAAGACTTGCTAAGACTTTTCTTTCAATCAAAATGCTTTTCAAAAGTTGTAACCTCAGCTGAGATTTGAGGGGTATTTATAGGCCTCAAGAGGATTCAAATTTTGGGCTCCAAAATTTGAATTCTCTTAGGGTTCCCGGTGCTGGCGGTTCCACCGCCCAGCCAGGCGGTGCCACCGCCCAGCGCTCGGGTGCTGGACGGTGCAACCGCCCAGCCAAGGAGGTGTCACCGCCCAGCACTCGGGTGCTGGGCGGTGCCACCGCCCAACTAGGCGGTGCCACCGCCTACAGTGTTTTTAGCCCGACTACAGTGTTTTCAGCCACTAGTTGGGCTTCAATCTTGGCTCTCTAGTTCGCTGGTTTAGCTTAATTTTTAGCCTAAACCAACTCTGACTTTGGGCCCAGTTGGCCCCTAACCAGGATATAGGATTATCTCTTAATCCTAATCCTAATTACAAGTGGACTACATAACCAAAACACATCCTAAGCAAATTTTCAACCGCGAACGTCGAGTCTTGTTCTGGCGAGCTTTCCGACGAACTTTCTGCCGACGGGCTTCTAGCAAGCTCCCGAACTTGTGATGACTTTAATGAGTAGCCGAGCCTTCTCGGTGATCTCCGTGAACCTCCGACGATCTCTTCAGCGAACTTTCGAAAATTTCGACAGGTTCCCGATTTCTTCTCGGTTGGTTCTGGCAGCATCTCCGACGATTCTTCGGACTCTTAAACGTCCATCGAACTTGACTCCGGTAATCTCGCTTTGTGCTTTCTGGTTATCGTAGTTAATCCTACATACTTAACTCAATAATATGGATTAGATCAAATAACCCATCAATTGATTTTATCATCAAAATCGGAGATTCAACATTAGGCCAACTGAATTAGGGGGCCATTGGGCCTCAGTTAGGGTTGAATTGGGTTGGATAGATGGCCCAATTCATCTTGTCAAGTGGTGGTACCATCCTATTAGGCTATGGCACCACCATAGCCCAATCTCCGAGGCTCTATCAGGCGATAGTACCGCTAGAATGGGCGGTGGCATCGCCAGTACCTTGAAAACCCAGGATGAGACCATTTAGGCTCCAATTTTGAATCTTTTTGGGGCCTATAAAATCCCCAATCATCCATGCTCAGTAGATACTATTGAATCTCGAATTTTGATGATGAAACCAATTGATGTGATTGTGATCTAATCTTCATTTTGAGCGACGCAAGACTAGCTTTGATTAGAAAAGATAATTAAAGTAAGAAGAATCAATATTGGGCCAGAGTGGAACATGTGAGAAGATTGAACGTTGAGCTGGAGGATCGATCGACGTATCGACAAAATGCTTCGCGTTATGAGTTCGAGCATCGGGCTGAGAAGAGCGAACATTGTGCCAAGGAGATCGGAGTTGCAAAGGTCAATATGTCGATTGGGCAAAAGGCCGTAAAAGAGGACGATGCACCGAAGAATACAAAATTTATTTTTTCTATGAATAATCAAGTGTTACTCATGTTGGGAAATCTTGGGGGAGACATCACATGTGCAGCGGAAGAATATAAAACAAAATCCCTAATTCCCAAATATATGTTCATCATTATGCGAAGATTGGTTCGTAAAATCTGCAAAATAGAAAACCACATGTGAGATAGATTGTTTTATCTAGGGAGATTGTATATCCCTGAATCCGTGAATCCCTAGGAGAAGGTGAAGGAGGTCAAGCGTCCTCCTCTCTAGTTGAATTCCACACAGTAGGGCTGTGACGACACTCCTCAAAACTCCAGGTCTGCTTTGAGGTGGAGAGGGGGAGGAGAATAGGAGAGGCAAGCAAAAGGCTTTTAGCCTATGAACCACTGAATCCTTCCTATTTATAGAGGTCCTATATCTACTTAACCCTAATGGATCCTCCCCTATTGGGTATTGGATATCCATCCAACTACCCAAGCCTCGTAGATTAGTGGATCTCTATCCAATAATCTCTCATGGACTCTTATTAGATCTCGTCAATGGCCTCTAATAATTCAGGGGCTTATTGAATATCCAATAAGATAGGAGCTCCGAAGAATATCTCATATCCGAACATCTACTTATCGCATTGCCTACTATATATGTATGACCCTCTAAGTCTAATATCGAGCTGGCTATGAGTCATACCTATTAGAACTCCTTTTGGCTCAGTGAATTATTATTTCCATAATAATTCACTCGATTCATCGACTGCGGACGTACTATGCCACTATGACATAGTTCCCAAACGATATATGGGAATCCAATCCATTAGACCTATTTGTCCTAGTTCCAAGTTCCACCACAAAAATAGACCAGCACACAAAATCCTCACTCCATTAAAATATAATAATAATCTTAGCTCTTATATTTTGATGATGAATAACTAACTTGATAGTTGAATGAAAAAAATTTAATTTCAAGTTACTAGTTGGTAATGAGTTGAAACATTCCTATAAAAAGAAAATGTCAATACCATATTAGTTGCACATGATAAACTTGTATTGGGCCATTAAAATATAATCATCCTGAACTTTAAGTTGTTATAATCTTAGAGTAGTCAAAACTAAACTTTTATAAAATTTATATGCAATTGTGACATATTAGTTTTTTAATATACTTGACTTTTTAGTCTACTCCTTTTAATAATCCATTATTAAAATTTATCTTTTTTAGGATACGAGTAAAAGAATTAACGTAAAAGTAAAGATAAATAATTACAAATATTTTCAGGTTTGCAAACCATAAATACAATAATGATAACATAGTATTTTGATTTAAATTATTATGAGATAATAGATGTTTATTATAAAATTTTATTCTTTTAATATAAAATAATCAACAAAGGACACGAACAAATCAATTTGATAATTAATTCATCCATATTTTAATACTTTTAACTTGCATAAAAAGGATCATCAACTCTATTCCTAGACAAAGTGAACATGATTTTATTCAAATCATAAATTGTAATAGTGATAATTTTCAATCCATGTTTAGATTTTCACATATTACAAGAATACTAAATTGACCACGTAAAAAACTAAGCTGGTTCTTTTTTCAAATAAGAATTTTATGCATGGAGAGTTTTGCACCATGCTTGGTATACTTCATCTCAAGAAGAGCATAACTTATTAAATGACTAAGGAATTACTTGCTAATTTATAAAGTAAATGCTAATTCTTCTCTTAGTTATATTTAGGCACTTAAAAGATATGAAAAATAATTTTTTAATCTACCAAACCATAATCTTGATAGTGTTATATAAAATATAATTATCATGTTAAAAGATGATTGTATTCTTATAAAATATTTACTTTATGGATATAACAAACATAGTTTATAAATTGTATGAGGTCACATATTATTACATACTAAGTTGCTATATACAATGGAGATTTCTTTTTGCATGGGTAGTTTTAAAATAATATAGCCTTATGCATAAAATTCAATTGACCCTAATTTTTTGATTATATCACTCTTGTAATGAATAATTCATCTATCTAGACTTCTTCAAGAACGGTGGCACCATCGGTCCAAGTTGTGGCACCATTGATCCAAGCGGTGGCATTGCCAAAGACTCAATCTTCGAGATATAGTCTCCAAGACTGTGTCAGATGGTAGTGCCGCCAAACTAGGCGATGGTACCATCCAGTGTCCATTCTGCAGGTGGTGGTACCACCTAGCACAAGTGATGATATCGTCAGGACCCGAAAAACCTGGGATAAGATATTTTTTGGCTCAATTTTGATGTTATTTGGGGTCTATAAATACCCTAGCTATTCTTGCATGGAGTAGCAAGAATTAAGCATGAAATTGAGTTAAAAAGGGGGAAAGAAAACTTGAAAAAAAAAATTGGAAAACTCTCTTAGGATTTAGGATCACTTCTTCCTAGTATTTAGAAGTTAATCTAAAGGGAGAAATGAGGTCTAAGAAAGAGAGGCTTGTAAGGGTTGTCTTCTAAACCCATGAAAAGGAGAAAGAGTGTAAAAGGGTAGTTGATCTTTACCCATTGAAGGAAGATTGATAGTGGAAGCCAGTGCCTCGAGTGAAGAGGAATCAAGAGTGGATGTAGGTCACAATGAACAAACCACTATAAAAATCTAGTTTGCACTTCTATTTTGCTCTTTACTTTCATTGCAAACTGCTTTACTTTCACTACACTTCTGTACGCTTTCAAGTTAAATATATTACCTATATGGGCTTTGTTGAAATTATTTTATCGAATGAGATTTCTAACTCGATGTGATTTTTACCGCTGCACTAATTCATCTCTTAGTGCTGACTAAATCCTAACCGTTGGTATTAGAGCCGGAAGATCGGTCGACATGTCGGCAAAAGCTTCATTCCATGAGTTTGGGTATTGGGCCTAGAAGAGTGAACATTGCGCTAAGGAGATCGGATTTACGGAGGCCAATATGCCGATTAGGCAAAGGCTGCAAAAGAGAACGATACATCGAAGAATTGGATAAAGCGCCAATGAACCAATGACATACCGGACAACATGTGGTTAATGCTTTGTAATAATTATCTAGATCGAAGTAGTTTTAGTTCTAATTGAGTTGATTTAGAATGTAATTAGGCCAACTCGATTAGGGGCCAATTGGGCCCCAATTAGGGCTATTTTGGGCCAATAGAAAGGCCTATTCCGTGACCCAAAAGTTGGATCAAGCGATGGCACCATCAAAGGCTCAAACTCCTAGACACGGTCTCCAAGATTGTGTCAAGTAATAGTACCACCAGACTATGCAATGGTACTGCCCAATTTTAGGGCTGCACACAACGGTACTGCCCAGCACAAGCGATGGTACCACTAGGACCTAGGAAACTCAAGATGAGACCTCTTTTGGCTCTAATTTTGAAGTCATTTGGGATCTATAAATACTCTAGCTATTCCTATGTAGAGTAGCAAGAATTAAGCACAAAATTGAGTTTAAAAAGGGGGAAAGAAAACATGAAAAAAATTAGAAAACTATCTTAGGATTTAGGATCACTTCTTCCTAGCATTTAGAAGTTTGTTTGAAGGGAGAAGTAAGGTCTAAGAAAGAGAGGCTTATAAGAGTTGTTTCTAAACCTATGAAAAGGAGAAAAAGTATAAAAGGGTAGTTGATCTTTGCCCATTGAAGGAAGATCGGCAGTGGAAGCTGGCGGCCTCGTGTGAAGAGGAATTAAGAGTGGATGTAGGTCACGACGATCGAACCACTATAAAAATTTGGTTTGAATTTCTATTTTGCTTTTTACTTTCATTGCAAACTATTTTACTTTCACTATACTTCTGTATACTTTCAAGTTAAACATATTTCATATACGGGTTTTGTCGAAATGATTTTATCGAACGAGATTTCTTACTTGATATGATTTTTATCGTCCCCCCTCTTAGTGCCGACTCGATCCTAACAGACATATTAACTGAGAGCAAAAAAAGGAAGGAAAATGTTATTGTAATATTGTGAGAACTCCTCTTAAGCTCTAAGTGTTGGGTGAAGTTTAAGAGAGGGGTGAGTGGTTATAAAGGTTATCTCCTAAACCTATGAAAAGAAAAAAATGGGTGTAAAAGGGTGGTTAGTTTTTACCCATTGAAGGAAGATCGATAGTGGACGCTGGTGGTCTCGAATGAAGAGGAATCGAGAGTGGATGTATGTCACGATGATCGAACCACTATAAAATTAGTGTGCCTCACTTTCTCTACTTGTTTACTCATTTTGCAATTACTTTATCTACTCATTACTACTATTGCAAATGTTTTAAGTTTAAACATCTTTCCGATACGATTTCATCGAACGAAGTTTTCGAACTGACGTGTTTACATAAGCACTAATTCACCCCCCCCCCCCCCCCCTCTTAGTACCGACTTGATCCTAACAATATCATGAAAGTTATCAATATCAATAGTATAAATATTATCATTTCCTAAAATAATCAAATATCTATTTTTATCTATTCTTATTTAGTATGTCTATAATGCAAGTATGAGATTCAAATTTAACTTTATATTTTTTTTTGTTATAAAGTTGGCTAATGCTTACTAAATTATATTTCAAATCATCTACCAAAAATACATCTTTATTCAAAAGAATTAATTTGTTACTAATATTTTTTATACCAATGATTTTTTCATTATTATTAACTTTGAATGTAATATATCATCCATTTCAACTAGTGGTCTTTGATAAGTTTGTAGGATCCCTTGTCATCCGCTATCAAAATATCATCTTTTACTTGTAACTTTGAGTCCTTCATAGTTATATCTATCTTTCTTACCTTTTGATTTTAAATTACTTATGGTTCCTTTTGGAACCTATACTAATTTAATATGACTTTTCCTTAACTTGGTATGACTAAGTATAATGACTAAACTTATCATAAAAGTTATATTTCATCATCAAGATCTAAGTTTCAACACTCTCCCTCCGCCTTTTAGCCATACTCGACTTCACCTTCTTTCACATGCGAGGTAGACTTGCTGTGGTCATCGATGTCATCTAATTCGACGAAGACCACCTTGCCATCAGTCAAGCACTTGTTATTGAGGGCCTTTAGGAGTGTGACACCAAGGCAGTTGTAGCATCTTCAGGATATTATGAGTTGATAGCCAAAGTGCTAAGTGTTGAAGGAGAGTCGGGTCAAACCCTTCTCAAAGCCCTTCGATGCCTTATATTTGATCACCCTCCTAGCCTCATGCTTAGACCTCCATGCCTCCTCCACCCGGAGTTGCTTTAGGAGCACCTCCACCAGTTGCTATAGGCTAGTGTTCTCTACACAGAGGACAATCATCTCTGCATCTGACTGTTTGACAATATCTAGCTAACTCACCAAGTCTATCGAGTGATGTTGCACCATCATTAACTCCCTCTCCAAGTCCATCTTCTTGATTCAAAGCTACTCTGACTTGATGGCCATGGAATCCCTCTCGACTTCCTTCACCGTCAAGTCATCCCTATCCTTCAGCACTCGGGCTAGGGTAGCCAAGGAATCCCTAACCTAGTCAATCAATGCCACCATTAAGTGGTGTCCTTGTTGCAAAATGGAAGAAGTTAGCAAAAATCTCAAAGGTGTCGATAAGTCAACCAAACCATGAGAGTAGAACTTACCATGATAATGGACTTGTGAGCGTCAGGTATGAGGTCCTCGTAAGGCCTCATGTAGAACCCCTTGTTCAGCCTCAGGAGGAGTATGTCATGGTTCCATATCATGGCCTCTTGGGGCATATCCCAATCCCGACTAGCATCCATCATGGCCAAGTTGACTTGGGAAGATCCCTCCCCCCCTTTTGACTACCTGGCCACTATTTTGCACTAGTAGGTCAACTAGTCAATGGGGCACAAGTTGAACACATTGACCAGGCTTGGCTTGCCTAGTCGTGGGGATTGGGTGGCAATTGGTTGGTCGCCCGACATTATAGTCGAACTATGTTGTCCATCCTGGCTCCCACTCTTGCGAGAGCTCTTAGTTACTTAAGAGGACGAGGGGGCCTTAACACTCCTTTGGTGTTAACTCTATAAGGGTAGTGGAGGTGGTAGCACTACAACCACTAAGCATTTGTAGGGCCATGCCTCGACTATAATCATTTGGTTTCGACTATTGATGATGGCACGAACCACCTCATGCATTTTGGGTGGGGGCTCATCCCTTCTATGGCTATGGGTGATAGCCTTGGCACGTTAGGTTGGCAAAGGCCTATTGGTCATATGTTTGGAAGACATTTTCATGAAGATCCATTCCTACACAAGAGACACATGTTAGAATGAACTCAATAAGAAGAACAAGAGGGGCATATTCAGATATTGACCTCGTGGAGAGGAGCTTAGGTTGAAGTAAGCTAATAGAAGGGTTAGCGATGGAAAAATGACAAGCTTCCGACACTCTCCGACAAAAGTAATGAGATAATGCCAGGAGTTTGGAGCCACCTGGGTAGGAGAAAACTTTAAAAAATTAAGAATTTCAATGAAGAAAGGATCGAGGGGGAATTTGAGCTCCACTTATAAGGCATCAAGGGAGGTACAAAAGTAATAACGTGATGCATAAAGTTAGTCAGTAGGCTGAGGAGCGATTAGCTTAAACTCAATAGAAATATTAAAAGCTTCCCTAATGTGCTCAAGGTCAGCCTTAGAGGTCCAAGAGTTGAAATTATAGGACCTTGAAGCGATATATGAGATATGACTACTCGAGAGACTCACCCCCAAGGGGCTAGCCTTCCCTTATCATGGTAATTCCAACCCCTTTACTAGAGAAGAAAGCATTTGAAACCAACACCAAAGGCAACGACGGCACCAGAGAGTTGCCCGACTCATGCTTGAAACTAGGGGATGACCCTAAAGAGAATGACATTTGGATTTTAAGTGTGAAGAGTTGGACAACCAAAAAGGCTCCAGCATATAAGGGTCTGAATGACTGAATGTTCGAGGGCTTCGAGTGTAACACCCAACTTCTAGTTCCACCCATATCCTACATGCATAACTGAAGTATGATTCCACGTTCCAATTCTTTTACTACTATTAATAGGAGTATAAGTAATCTTAAAATTAAAACATATTAATTTACTAAACAAAATGATAAGATTCCCTCTATACATATTGATTTTGACACCTATATATAATTATAATCCTTAACCGAAAGAAAAACACAAATACACAACATGTCTAAAAGTTATATATATAAATGCCCATAGGTCATCGCTCATATCTGCACTAGCATGGGCTCGCACGTGCTCACTTTCTAGCCTAATCACTTGATTGGGTGCTAGTATCTTTACTTGTAAAATAAGAGCTATAACGAGTAATCACTTAGTAAGTATAAGTCTTTATAGTTTTATTTATGTAAGCATATATTATGTCATGTATATAATATTTTAAAATCATCAGTAAAAAATATTTAACGGTAAACCCCTTATCCTATGACTTCCTTAGTAAGCATAACCCTATAACATAACATATACAAATTAAATAGGTAAAACATATGTATTCCCACACTACACATCATTGTACTATACATTTGTACTCCCATACCATACATAATAATATATACATGCACTCTCACATCATATGTCATAAAACATACATGCACTCCTACACCACATGTCATAATACTTACGATGTGCACTCCCACACTGCACATCATAGAAAACACATGTACTCCCACATAATACTTTATTATATATGCATATATATAATATATTTTTATCATAATTTATATATTTGTATATATACAAAATATATAGATTCATATATCTCTTATGCCCAGCTCATGATAATTATATCATTCGAAACATACTTTTCAAAATATCTTATGAATACAATAATTTATATGATCATCATTTTATAGTGAATTAAACTTATATATATATATATATATGATTTAACTTAAAAATAAAGATACTAGTGATAGATCATGTTTCTTAATGATCGAGTATATTAGAGAGTGGTACACCTATCAAATTGAGAGCATAGAGTCATGAGATGCTCTAATTAAGAACTCTACCTCTTAAATTATTGATTTATAATAATTTATAAAATTTTTTTAATAAAATCCCTAATAAAATAGACTAGACTCAACCTAAAAATTTATCTAAATTCTACCATAATTTTTTATACTCTATAATCAAATGAACTAGTTAATATCACTTAAACAATTGTGCAATGCTATGAAAAAAATTCATGTCACTATTTTAGCTAACTAAACAATATTGAATTATTATGAAATTTTGTAGAAAACTAGGAGATATATAGAAATAAATACACACTAATTTTTATCTTAGAATAAAATCATTAGAGGCTAAACTAGCCTTTTAATTTAACTACCAACACCTTTTTTGTTCTATTAAAACTATGTTGGGAATTTTAAAACTTTATATCAGACTGCATAGAGGTGGTATTCACTCAATTTTAAATCTTATAGAATTTTAAGGGAATCATTTAAAATATATCAAAAGGTTAGAGCCTAATCATATCTCTAAGAGAGTTTAATTCAGCTCTAATAGAACTCCTTCTCAGAAATAAGAGATTTTGCATACCTAAGATTATGGCACTCATAACTCTATACACTGATCTCATATTAAACTCATACTAGAGGTCTTGGATACATAAGAGATTTATAGAAAACATATCCAAAAATTAAATATAAATTTAAAGTTGAGGTTACTGAAAAGCAATTGAAAAATTCAGTTTATATTTTATAAAACCAAAATCTTAGATATAGCAAGCGAATAATTAAGTTTTTATTATCTCTACCTTCCTTAGACCTAGGGTTTCCTAGCCTTCATGAGAAAAGCTAAGAGAATAACTGAAGTAGAAGAGAAAGCATCATGGGTTATTAAGTTGGTTAAGAGAATGAGACTAAAATAAGATAAAAGTACTTAAGAGATTACAGGTCTAGGTTTCAATCTCATTGGATCTTATTTTAAGTTTTTTTTTAAATATAATTATAAAGTTGTAACAACTTCAATTAAGTTTAATTTGGTTTAACAAAGATTTTTTGGTCTAAACTCATCCTTCTATTTTACTTATGTATCTCAACATTTTTATATAACACTCTTCTTTGATTTATATTTATATTTATATTTTATTATTCTATCCATGCCTAGGTAACTTATTATCCTCTAATGTTTAAAACTCAAACTTCTCTACTCTAATCATAGTCGATTAAAATTCAATCGTCATTTCTAGTAAATATATAATACTTATTAGTATAACTTAACATCATATTTAAGCCTACTAACACACTTTATCCTATTATGCCGAAGTACCATGTCTTCTTGCTACAAAAACATGATGCTTTTGTATGCTCAATGAAAAATATGAAAATTATGAATAATATATTTTGGGAAGCATGCACTTCAACTTTAAAAGCAAAAAATAGAAGTATGTCATTTATCATATCTATGAAGCATAGACATCACAAATCATATCACTAAATGAAAGTAATATATACATATTATTTTTATTTCTATTGACAAGCTAGTTGTAATTCAATGTGCATGAGAGTCAAGCACTATACCGAGAATGAATGTTGTCAAGGGCTATATGTAGTGCTCGAGTAGCCTTTTCTCTAATTGCCTCATCGCCCATCGCTTTAGTTGATAAGCTATGTCATGGCATGCCATTAGGTGAGGCTGAGTATTATAATCATTGTGATCTTCTAAATCTTCGATCGCATATACAACTTACACATGGACGCCTCGATGAGCACCACATCACCTTCATGTCAAACAAATCAATAGAGATTAGATTTGGCTATATTTGATGTGTGGTTGAATCAACATGCTCACTAAGGATCGAGGCAAATGTGATGCACGTAGGTACACACGATCAATCACCACTAGACATTACATATACTCATAAGTCAAATGGTTGATCGCATATCTAAACAATCGAATGGATAATCTACGGGGCTGAATATGTATTTCAATGATGCACAATCAATTGGTTGATTGTGTATTATGATGACGCACAAACTATATGTCGAATGTGCATTTTAACAACACAACTTACGGACCAAAATTGCATTTCAATGACATAATCTATAGGCTAAACATACATTTTGATAATACATGGTCCAAATGTTAATGAATAGACTTATTATCAAAGTCAGTAATGCAAACCAAAATGCTTCTTGGCTCAATAAGTCGAGGAGCTAATGATAGATGAAGAGTGACATGTTAGACATGACGTCATCACATAGTGACACGGTGTCGACAAGCTAACTACCGAAGGCCATGGGAATCACACATAACATATGGTGATCAAATTGTGAAACACCTGCTCACAACAGGATGATATGTGGCTAAATGGTCAATTGTCTGAACCCATTGACTAGCACATCCAGTTTTTGCAAGCGTTAGGTTCGATGAACATAGTGCCATGTCTTTGCTCGAAATGCTGCACATCCCCTTCCTATTGTCGGTGATCCTAGGCATAACTAGGAGTGTTTAAATCGAACCGAAAAATCGAACCAAACCAATTTCAAACTGGTTCGTCAATAATTCGATTTTAGAGTCTTGAAATAGTTTTGGTTTTAGAGGGTACACTTCTTTGGTTCAATTAACTGGTTTGGATCAAATCAATTTGATTTTAATTTTAAAAATATCAAGTAAGCCCAAAGGTCTCAAAAATTGAACTAATATACTCTCAATATTCTATTCTTGAAGGTTATTGCTTGAAGTTGTCTTTATGATGTCTTATTGTTGATTTTTTTTTCCTTTTCATATCTAATATTTTTTTAGAATGTTTGGAATGATACAATTTTTTTAGAATATCAGTCTAATTAGATCAAGATCCTAGTTTAGTTCAATTAAATTGAACTAGTTCATCAAACCAAACCTATTCATTTGAATTTTATAAATTACTTAAAATTAAAAATTGATTATCTAAATTGGATTAACCTATTTTGAAACAAGTTTGATTAGGTGTGTTCGAAATGGTTTCGGTTCCATTCACCCCTTAACAATTCTGTTCAAACTAGTTTGAACACCCCTGACATATATGTCTCTAGAGTCACTTATAAAACAAATCTCAAGTATTCTCTTAAACACAACTTTACTTCAGTATTGATCGACTCGTCCGATCATATCGAACCCAAAAATTAATCATTGAAGAGGTATTTGTTGAAAATGTTTCGACTTAGTTTTGCAGATTTGATGTTTTATAAATAGTGACTTAGACTAAGACTTGATAGGATAAAAAGAGAACTTTGTATACAAACAAATATAAGTAGGCAGTAACATGTAGTAGAATTAAATAAAAATTATAATAAAATAAAACATCAAGATTTACATGATAAACCTCTTCAACATGAAGGATAAAAATCATGGGACAAAAAAAAAATCTACTATAAAAATAATAAATGTATAAATCTCAGAATAACTTGTCCAAAACTCAAGCAACAATCATAAAAAAATAACTAGAATACAAGGATTACATAACTGTGTATAATATTTAAAATCTTCTTAAATGAATACTATAAATATGATCTAATCTTATTAGCGGTTTCAATTACACTCAACGTTATAAACTAAACTTTGATAGCCACAGGGCTACGCAAATGAGGGAAAAAAAACGTTTTGTACAAATAAGATCTTTAACATTGATGTCTCCACAGGAAAACATCATGTAACGTAATCGACTGCTGATGGAATATTTACATATCAATGGCTACATAACATAGCAATCAAATAATTCGATTGTTGATCATCTACAACATTAACGTAAAGAATGACTACACAATATATATATATATATATACAGAAGAATGAGTGCGATGCACGCGTAGGAGAGCAGTTGTTAGTATTTAAGGTCGGGTCAAGAATCAAAGCATCATGATCTTGAATTCGTCGAAGCTGAGCACGCCATCGCCATTGAGGTCAAAGGTTTGAATCATCCTGGCGCACTCCTCGACGGACATCGACTCGCCGAGGCGTTTGAGCATTCGACGGAGGCTCGAAGGGGTGATGCACCCCTGCCCTTCCGTTGCATACATCCCGAAGGCATCCCTCAGGTTCCTCCCCTTCTCCTCCTTCCCCTCCGCCTCCACCAACTTCACAAAATCCTCCATTCCCAGCAACCCATCGCCGTCGGAGTCGCTAGACTCCACCGCGGACCGGGCGTCCTCAGGTGATATCTCCTCCCCTGCGGCCCTCATGCATTTGTGCAGCTCGGCGGGGGAGATCTTTCCGTCGCCGTTCTCGTCCAAGTAGTTGAAGACTCGTTCCAGCTCGGTAGGCGGTCTGGCTCCTTCCGACAACGTCAGGGTGTGACGAGGTGGCTCATAGATTTCCGCTTCTGCTGCTGCGCCTTTGTCGTGCTGCTTATTGGGTGACAGCATGCACCAAAGTCTACAAAGGATTGGGCGATTCTTACTGCTGCTTTTGTTTGGATGTGCGGAGGTGGAAGAGATGGTCGAAGTAGCTGCTGCAGCGGCCTCCTCCGTTGGATTGACGTGAATCAACTGTGACATCACTTGATAGGATTGCTTTACAAGTGGGAAGGTGAACTTATCTTTGATGATCTATCACTGTGGATGGTAGAGATGGGATAAGAAAGCTGTATCAACACTAGTAGCTGTTGGTTTTCGATCTCGTGGGATTGGCTGACATGCATCTCTACTTGGGATATCAGTGACTATAAATAGAGGGAGGGGGACAAGTATTTTATTGTTGGTGTCGGCGGGTTGGGAAAGAGCGAGAGGCAGTAGATCATTCACGGTGGGGGAAGCTTCTCGGAGAGGAGCAGTGGAGGAAGATGAAGACGATGACGGCAGACGGAGGTAGAGATATCATCCCAAGTACCTCATCGACTATTTCTAGAGAGATAAGACAAAACAACGCGTTGACTAACTGACACGGGAGGGACGTCGGGCGGCGGTGCGTCGCGTGAGAAGCGCGGCATAATATCTACACAAAATACACACAAAAAGGTCAGTCAAACCCACGCAACCGTCGAAACGGCCGTGGGAAGGAAAAAGTGAAGTAACGGCCGCCCACAGAGGGGAAGCGAGGAGGGCCCCACCTTCTTGCCCACAGAGGTAAGCATGTGCGTCAATTTTGGTGGGAAAGACGCGTCCCCAATGAATATTATCCCATCACGTGGCCCCACCTTCTTGCCCACAGAGGTAAGCATGTGGATCTGCTGGGCCTTCTCTCACCAGACACCGCTGTCGACGTTCCTATCTGTTAACTGAAATAAAAAGGAAATATGTCTTTAATACTCATAAATGTATACGAGAGAAAAAAATTATACAATACAACTACAACAAATAGTCCCATGAACGTGTGAAGTGACTTATTATAAGTTTGATCCATAATTTTGTAGCTTAGACTTCTGAGTTGCATTGGTGTATAATCTTATACATATTTGTATTCATTAATTATATTAGGACTTGAATTTCATCAGATATAGCAAATAAAATTTAATCTAAATGAATAAAAATTAATTAAAAATATTGAAGCAAATAAACTTGATAACCAAGGTCAAGCTTCATTTTGAATGAAATGAATCATAATATACATAAGTGAATCATCTCATAGTATCAGAAAGATATGAATGAAGAATAACGACGAGACAATCAATTTGATACCTAAACGGGAAATATAGACAAAAGAGAGATGTACAAAAAGAATTCAACGACATATAATGGTTTTGACTCATAACTTTTTCATTTAAAATTTTAAGTTGTTTTATGATGCCTCTAACCATGCAAAAATCCAAAGTGGTACAATGCCACAATCCTCATCTTATGTACCACTAATAAATTTCCTGTGGAGAAAGACAGCGTTGGACCACTTTAACTTTGCTATAGGTTGGGGGTTACAATTTATGATATCAAGGCTTAGGTTATAATTTATTAGGGAACAAGAATTATTAGATATAACAAGGATTGATAAATTTTATTTTCAGCGTCTACTCATTTATAACATTTTATTTAGAAGATAATTTGATTCATATACTTTGGATGTTGAATGTTATTTTGAATATCAGTTAGTCTGAAAGTGATTATTACACATATTTATGTTTGGTATTTATTATTGATGTCTACCGAAATCTTCTTGATTTGATTCAATTGCAAAGGAATAATTTCAATATTATGTTTGGAATGAAGTATTTAACTATCTAAAAAGGAGTGAATTAGTGTTTGTGTATATTTTAAAATTTTAATATTTTAATCTAACTAAAGACATAGGTATATGAAATTTAGTTTAAATAAGTAAATAGGCATAAGTAAGAAAGAAAAATAAATTAGCTCAGTTGTCCTTATCATCATCCACTTTCAATCCTTCTTTTCTAATACTTAGAACATTCTTCGAAGATTAATTATCTTTTATAATTTTCTTCTTTTTAAGACTTAGAAATAAATCTTACACTTGAAATACTCTCCTCTCTCAATAAAGAATAACTCTTATAATACAAGAAATAACTTCTCATAAAACTTCAAACTTAAAGCTCAAAAATCCTTCAAAATAATTAACTCACAAACCTAGTGAGTTATTTATAGAGGGCCCAAGCACTATCAAAACCTCAAGTGAATCAAGAAAAAGTATCCTAATAGAGGGATACTAGTAGTACTACTATCGAATTATTGAAATAGTGTCAATTGCACTATCCGCAAACTCAAGGCAATGTCATCACTTGAGATAGGCGGCACCACTACTAGGACTAGGTAGTACCACCCTTTAAAGGCATAATATAGCTGATGGATTAGGCCATCTTGATCCAATTCAGTCCTGAACTTAACATCACTTAGACTTTGCCTAATTGAACTCTAAATATACTCAAATTTGCCTTGAAATAAGGTTAGATATATCAATCACCCTTCTGACATATTGTCAAAACTTTTGATATGTTATCCACTTCTACCATATTGTCGAAACTTTTAGTATTTTATTTGATCCTTTGATATATTGTATGGGACTCGAACACCACAGTCAAGCTATTTGAGGATGGGAGGTTAGTAAGCTGCTACCTCTAGGAAGCTCTCATCCCTTTACTGACTAAGGAGGTATAGATAATACCCTTTATGGTAATGATCGAAGAGGTAACTAAGCAAGCCATAACGGTGAGTTGTGTCCACTTTTGGAGTCTCATATTAATTTGCTTTTTTTAGCTTACTGATGAATTGTCCTTGCATAACAAAACTACTATTTGATTGGTTTGATTGGCCAAGTTGATGACTTGAGCATCATCTCCTACCTGAATGAGGAGATGGTCGAGCTATAGGTCGAGGCTGACTCATAGGCTATCATTAACGTGAAGGTAAAATTCTCCTTGGTGTAGGAGCACATCGGTTCTCTACAACAAAATAATGCCAATCAAGCAAACATCTTGAAGATGATTTGAGAGCATAATTTGTTAGATAGAGGATGATTTATTGAAGTTTTAAGGTCAAATCAACATCTTATAGACTCAAGTGGTTGATTTGGCCAGAACACCTACAAGTTGAGGGGGCACTGACCTCGAAAAGAGCAACCAAAGTCATTGTGGTTTATATGGAGTCAGTCTTTTGGCCCTCCCTTCAATGATGGCCAAGTACTAAGCTGCTTAAGGATGCCCATTTACTAAGTTGCTCAAGGATGCAAACATTCAAATAGACATGAATGTGGACTTCAACGATGATCTTATGTCCCTACTCTAGGAAGGCACTAGTACCGTAGAAAAGGAAGCCAATGGTAGACCTATAGATAAGTAAGCTTAGGGCAAATATACGTTTTGATTTTGTAGGTCATCTATTATCAAAATATCATCTTTTATTTCTAACTTTGGGTCCTTCGTAGTTATATCTTTCTTGCCTTTTGATTTTAAATTACTTATGGTTCCTTTTGGAACCTATACTAATTTAAGATGACTATTTTCCTTAAGGCGGTATGACTAAGTATAATGACTAAACTTATCATAAAAGTTATATTTAATCTTATATGTTGTATGAGTACGTAATGTGGGTTCTTTTGCAAATTTGATTGGCTTATGACGTATGCTAATACTTATAAGCCAATATATTCTTTTTTAAATATATAATCTTATTTAATAAGAACCATATCAAGTAACTTACATTTAACTTTAAAATTTTCTAATATTTATCATAAAAATATTTTTTTTCATAAAACAGGTGTATATATCACTAATGGATTCGCTTAGTTTCATTTTAAATAACTCATGACTATAAATAAGAAGATTAATTTTAGATTTTTTCACTCAATGATATACCATATGTCATGTATGGTATCACAAGTAAAAACTTAATTAATTTTTTTTATCTAAATTATAAAATAAAATATTTATAGTTTTAGTATTTTAAAAAAATTCTCTTTTCAAAATCATTCCATTTATTTATTGATTAGTTTAGTAGATTTTTAAAAATTAAACTCGATAATATTCCATAAAAAATAATTTATATAATATAAGAAAATGCTCATTCTAATTATTCAATAGGTGTAGTTTGTCCCATCGAATATAGGAGGATATGTGATGGAATGATCCTCTTGATTACTTGAAAAAGTCATTAAATCTCTCTTAGGTATTAATCTAATTGAACGAAGTAGGCTTTTATACCAATTATTAGGATCTTAATAGCCCTAAGAGGGGGAGGGGGGTGATTTAGTACTATAGTAAATTTTAACTAACTTTAAAATTTAATCAAGAAAAATACATATTAAAAATATGATTAACTAAATATTGAGTATGAGTAAAGTGAATGATAATAAGTAAACATTCAAAAACATAAGCCACAAATAAGAGAAGAAATGTAAATCGATCTATAGTGATTTGGCCTTTCTTACCTATATCTACTCTTGATTCTTCTTCCCTCAAAGCCATCGACTTTCACTACTAATCTATCTTCCAATGTATTGAGATCAATAACCCTTTATAACCAAATCTATCTTTTTTTCTTAGGCTAAGGAGAGAACCTTCATATTCACTCTTTTATAATAGACCTCTTACCTCCTATGACTTAGCAGCATAACTAAACTCAAGGGAGAGAAAGAAGAGACTCAAATAATATTCAAAGAGATCGCTATGAGACTTCATAAACTCCAAAATGGATGCTCCATTAATTAAACCCAAGTAGGATATTTATAGCCCTCAAAAGACTGCCAAATTAGAGCTAAAATTTAAATTTATAATATTTCAGGATACGAGTGGTTCTATCATTAACTTTGGATGATATACCATCATAATCTTTAAAACAAACCCACAATATTAGACTCTTATAATACATTCATCATAAATTTTGTTAAGAAGTTGTAAATCTATACTTACATGGTACTATTATCATAATTTTTGACACTGAGCCATAATACTAGACTTCAATGGTACTATCATCATAATTTTTGACATAACATCATAAAACTTAACTTTGGTGATACTACCACTGCCATAGGTAGTACCATTGCTGATCTAGATAGTTTAGGCCATGTGTTTAGATTTTTAATAATCCAAATTTGGCCCAACTTAAAACCTAATAGCTTTTATGATAAGAGTTTGTTTCAGCCTAATATTGACTCAAATTATTCTAAATTTACATCAACTGAAATCTTATCTTATCAACCACTCATCTAGTACATCTTCAATGATTTTGGCATATTATATGATCTTTCAATACTTTTTGTGAACCTCCAGTCCATCGCCCTATCCTTCGGCATATCACCCAATCCTTTAGCATGTTGACTATACCATAATATCTTATCTTTTAGCACGATATTTGATCCTTCTAGCACAATATCTAATCCTTTAGTATGAAATCTATTTTTTGATATATCAACCAATTCTTTGGCTCAACATCTAATTTTTGACATGATAATCTTTCGACACAGTGTGTGACTTTTCTACTTGATATTTGGCCCTTCGGTGATCTAAGTCTATGATCGAAGTATTTTCTATGTCACTTGTCTCAAAAGTATATTAGTTCATCAAATTTATTAATTAATTTTATCATCAAGATCCAAGTCTCAACAATCTCCCTCCACCTCTTAGCCGAACTCGACTTTACCTTCTTCCACATGCGAGGTAGACTTGTTGCAGTCATCGATGTCATCTAATTTGATGAAGACCACCTTCCCATTGGTCAAGCACTTATTATTGAGGACCTCCGAGAGTGTGACGTTAGGGCAGTTATAGCATATTTGGGATATTGTGAGTTGATAGCCAAAGTGCTAAGTGTTGAAGGAGAGTCGGGTCAAACCCTTCTCAAAGCCCTTCGATGCCTTGTATTTGGCCACCCTCCTAGCCTCATGATTGGATCTCCATGCCTCCTCTAACCAGAGTTGCTTTATGAGCCCCTCCACCACTTGCTATAGACTAGTGTTCTCTACACAGAGGGCAACCATCTCTGCATTTGTTTCGCGATATCTAGCTGACTCACCAAGTTTGTCGAGCAATGTATTAACTCCCTCTCCAAGTCCATCTTCTAGACTCGAAGCTACCCTTACTTATTGGCCAAGGAATCACTCTCAACTTCCTTCACTATCAAGTCATCCCTCTCCTTCAGCACCTGGGCTAGGGCAGCCAAGGAATCCAAGACCTAGTCAATTAATGCCACAATTAAGTGGTGTCCCTATTGCAAAATGGAAGAAGTTAGCAAAAATCTCAAAGGTGTCAATAAGTCAACCGAGCCATGGTAGTAGAACTTACCATAACAATGGACTTGTGGGCGTCAACTATGAGGTACTCGTAAGGCCTCGTGTAGAACCCCTTGTTCAGACTAGGTGTATGTCATAGTTCCATATCGTGGCCTTATGGGGCATATCCCAAGTCCAATTGGCATCCATCGTGACCAAGTTGACTTAGGAAGATCCCTCCCCCCCTTCGACTACCTGGCCACCATTTTGCACTAGTAGGTCAACGAGTCAATGGGGCACAAGTTAAACATAGTGACCAAGCTTGGCTTGCCTTGTCATGGGGATTGGGTGGCAATTGGTTGGTCGCCCGACATTATAGTCAAACTATGTTATCCATCCCGACTCCCACTCTTGTGGGAGCTCTTATCACATTCATGAAGCGCGAATCTATTTTAAAATTAATAATATTATAATTCAACAATAATCCAATATCTAAACAGACATTTGTGGCCACTAAGAAAATATTCAAGTCAAAATTCCTTCTATAATCCATAATTCATAAATCCTATGTAGTTTAAAATCATATACCACATCACTCGATGAATCATAAAATCTAAAGCTAACTCACTAAGACAATAACCACCTCATAAATCCACAAGTGTGGTATTCTATACAATCATAAAAACTAATATTTATCACATGTTCATATCATTACACAAATTAAATTTAATACTCCAAAATCCTAAATATGAGAGATCCTTTAAACTTTTACAAAACTCATAAGTTCAGATTTACCATCAATATTTTATTAGATAATAAGTATACTTATATAACAAAAACATATTATCTACTAAAGGTTTGACCCAAAATCTTCTAGCTTTCCACTGCCTTAACCCAATTTAAACATTCTAGTGAGCGACAAGCTATCTTGAAATATTTATATAGCAACAGAGTGAGCATATAAAGCTCAGCAAGCAACTAACATATTCATGGTGAAAGATGATAGCATCAAACAAATAAGGCAGCAAGGATACAATCATAGATAGCCACTCAACAAATATAGAATTACAATGTCATTTCATTCAAAGTATATTTTGTTCATAACAAGGAAGTAAAGACTAATTGGAGTATATTAATGATATAAGGAGCATTTTAAGGCATATCAATGGCGTGTGATATGTTACGAAGTATATTAATAATATATGAAATATTTCGGAGCATATCAAGGGTGAAGAAAAATGTTTCAAAGCATATCAATAGTATATGAAATATTTTGGAGCATATCAATGGCGTATGAAATGTTTTAGAATATATCAATGAAATATGAAATATTTTGGAGCATATCAATAGCATATGAAATGTTTTAGACTATATCAATGGTATATAAAATATTTCGGAGCATATCAATGGCACATGAAATGTTTCGGAGCATATCAATAACAAATGACACATTTCAGAGTATATTAATGACGTATGAAAGGTTTTCGAGCATATCAATGATATGTAGAATATTTTAAAGCTTATTGATGGCGTATGAATATTTCAGAGGCATAAGAAGCATTTCGGAACATATCAAAGAATAAATATGAAATAGAAGCTCAAACATCGTATTTGACATTGCATTCATTTCATTCTTATCAAAAGCACACATAGAAGTATATAACTAAAGCTCTGGATATCATATCAAACACATAAAAGTCGAAGTGAGATCATAACATAATATGGTTCATTCATTTCTGAATGACCACCAAATATAAGTCTCTCACGTTTGGGAGCTCCATCCACCAATGTCTGAGTGAAGTCATAGGGTGGCCGGCAAAGCATCGCAGGCTCTAAGCTTAACTCTATTTACCATTTTTAGTAAAGGTTCACATTATTCCATAAACACTAGTGTATAAAAGGATATTGTGAATAATAAAATTAGTACATATCGGAAGCACATGCGGAACAACGAAATGTAGGTGCCTATACGAAACATTGCAATACAAACATAAACTTTAACATAACAGATTCAGATATGCAAATACTTATAGAAAAAGAGTATATAGAAATTTAAAATAATAATGCAAAGCTCATTTGAAGTTAGGATTTTAGCATGAAATCAATTTCCGAAAGAGATGGAAACAAGAATAGGTAGAATCAAAAAAATCTCAATTTTGGTAGAATTTGAGAGGCATGTTTTATAAAGTATTTGAATCACCAATTATGCTCTAATTTATACAGAATAGATGTTATTCAAAAGATGTGTCAATCTAGTTTTTAATAAATTAAATTTTGTATGAATTGAAGTCTCCAACAAGGAGTTATAAATAGTTTAGTAATCAAAGGTCAGAGAACATTATCCCTGTTTTATAGAATTCATAGAGTTGATTAGAACAGATGCTTTAATAGGTATTTATACTCCAAAATTTTCAAATTAGGTATGTATAGAAAGATTTATGAGTCTAATTTCTAATAAATTATATTTCACATAAATTAGATTTTAAAAAGAGAGTTATAAGTAAGAGAGTACTGAAAGGTCAAAACCAATAGTCTATGTTTTACAGATTTTATAGGATTAGCTGAAATAATAGTTTGGATAGGTAATTAGACCCCAAATTTATTAATTTTAGTGTCAAAAGAAAGAGCTATGAGTATATTTTTGGATCAATTTAGTTTTTCTTAAATAAAAAATCAGTATAGAAAGTTATAGATAGAATAATATAGAAAAGTCAAATCTCAAAAAATTTTAGATTCACGGTTTTATTCCCAAATGACAGAAATATCATGTACGAAGCCAAAATATTCTAAAATTTTTAAAATTAAGATAAAATCAGAGATCAAGATTACTATAGGAAAGGGTTATAACCCTTGCCTTAGAAAAATATGATTCCCAAATATGGGGAATTGATGAAAAACTTCAAGTCAAAGAAAATCTTCTTCTTCTTCTTCAATTCAATTCCACTTCTCTTCTCTTCTTAAGCCTACGCTGGTTGCAGCTCCTTTGTTAAGTTCTCCTTTAGTTGCATTAGGTTTGGCTAATATAAGGATTATAAGGTGACAAGCATGCGTGAAAGAACCTTGTGTCATTCATAGAATAAACATAAGTGATACCATCCTTAGGTTAGTTAGTGACATATGTCCTCTATTTTTTTAATCTTAATATAAATCTTTTACAAATCATATCAAATTACTAATATTTATATTTAGGTCCCTCTATTACAAATAAATCCTTATAAAATTTTAAAAAATAAGGGCTATTACACTTGACACCCCTTTGGTGTTGATTATGTAAGGGCAACGGTGGTGGCGGCACTACAGCCACCAAGCATTTGTAGGGCCATGCCTTGACTATAATCATTTGGTCCCAATTGTTGATGATAGCATGAGTCGCCTCGTGTATTTCGGGTGGGTGCTCATCCCTTCTATGGCTTCAGGTGATAGCCTCGGCCTGTCAGGTTGGCAAAGGCCTATTAGTCATATGTTTCCTCCCTTGCTATTGGGGGACCTTAAAAACCTCAATAGCTTGGAATATGTTTTCATCGAGAACCATTCCTACACAAAAGACACATGTTAGAATGAACTCAACAAAAAGAGTAAGATGGGCAAATTCAGATATTGACCTCAAGAAGAGGGGCTTAGGTTGAAGTAAGCCAATAAAAGGGTTAGCGATGGAGAAATGGCAAGCCTCTGGTACTCTCTAACAAAAGCGACTAGATAATGCTAGGAGTTTGGAGGGGGAATTTCAATGACGAATTTCAAAAGTTAAGAATTTCAATGAAGAAAGGATCGAGGGGGAATTTGAGCCCCACTTATAAGGCATCAAAGGAGGTACAATAGTAATGGTGTGATGCATAAAGTCAGTAATTAGGCTAAGTAGCAATTAGCTTGAACTCAATAGGAATATTAAAAACTTCCCTAATGTGCTCAAGGTTAGCTTTAGAGGTCCGAGAGTCAAAATTATAGGACCTTGATGCGATCTATGAGATCTGACTGCCTGAAGGACTCACCCCCAAGGGGGTAGCCTCCCTTGTTATGGTAATTCCAACCCCTTCACTAGAGGAGGAAGCATCTGAAACCAACACCAAAGTCAATGACAAGACCAGAGAGTTGCCCAACTCATGCTCGAAAGTGGGGGATAACCTTAAAGAGGATGACATTTGAATTTGAACTGTGAAGGGTTTGATAACCAAAAAGGCTTGAGCATATAAGGGTCTGAATGATTGAATGTCCGAGAGCTTCGAGTGTAACACTCTACTCCTAGTCCCACCCATATCCTATATACATAGCTGAAGTAGGATACCACTTTCCAATTCTTTCACTACTATCGATAGAAGTATAAGTAATCTTAAATTTAAAATATACTAATTTACTAAACAAAATGATAGGGTTTCCCCGATACATATTGATTTGGACACCTATATATAATTATAATATTTAACCAAAAGAAAAACACATATACACAATATGTCTAAAAGTTATATACATACAAATGCCCGTAGGTCATCGCTTATATCTACACTAGCATAGGCTCGCACGTAATCACTTGGTTGGGTGCTAGTATATTTACTTGTAATATAAGAGCTATAATGAGTAATCATAAGTATAAGTTTTTATATCTTTATTTAGGTAAGCATGTATTATGTCATGTATCTAATATTTCAAAATCATTAATAAAAATATTTAATGGTAAACCACTAATCCTATAACTTTCTTTACAAGCATATACCTACAACATAATATATACAAAATAAATAGGTAAAATTTTATGTTGAAATAATTCAAAATGCTTATATACATATATAGGAAACATAGCAAATTCATGAACTTCTATATCCCATATCATAACATATATGTGTATTCCCACACTACACAACATTGTAATATATATGTATATTCCCATACCACACATTATAATATATACGTGTACTCTCACATCGCATGTCATAAAACATACGTGCACTCTTATACTATATATCATAATACATAGGACGTGCACTCACACACCTCATATCATAGAAAAAATGTGTAATCCCACACAACACTTTATTATATATGCATGCATATAATATATTTATATCATAATTTATATATTTTTATACTTACAAAATATATACATTCATATGTCACTCATGTCTAGCTCATGATAATCATATCATTCGAAATATACTTTCCAAAATATATTATGAATACCATAATTTATATGACTATCATTTGATAGTGAATTAAACTTATACTTATCTGATTTAACTAAAAAATAAAGATATTAGTGATAGATCATGTTTTTTAATGATCGTGTATACTAGAGAGTGGTACATCTATCAAATTGAGAGCATAGAGTCATGAGATACTTTAATTAAGAACCCTACATCTTGAATTATTGATTTATAATAATTCATACAAAATTTTTAAAATTTTTTTGATAAAATCCCTAATAAAATATACTAGACTCAACCTAAAATTTATCTAAGTTCCACCATAATTTTTTATACTCTATAATCAAATGAACTAGTTAATATTACTTAAACAATTGCACAATGGTATGAAAAAAATTCATGTCACTATTTTAGCTAACTAAATAATCTCGAATTATCGTGAAATTTTGTAGGAAACTAGGAGATATATAAAAATAAATGCACACTAATTTTTAGCTTAGAATAAAATCATTAGAGGTTAAAGTAGTCTTTTAATTCAACTACCAACACCTTTTTTGTTCTATTAAAATTAGGTTAGGATTATTTAAACTTTAAAATCTTATACCTTAGTGCATAGAGGTAGTATTCACTCAATTTTAAATCTCGTAGAACTTAAGGGAATTATTTAAAATATGTCAAAAGGTTAGAGTCTAACCATATCTCTAAGAGAGTTTCATTTAGCTCGAATAGAACTCCTTTTCAGAAATAAAAGATTTTGCATACCTCATATTAGGACACTCATAACTCTATACATCGATCTCGTATTAAAGTCATACTATAGGTGTATAAGAATTTATAAAAAATATATTTAAAAATTAAATATAAATTTGAAGTTAAGGTCACTGAAATGTAGTTGAAAAAATCAATTTATATTTTGTAAAACTAAAAATCTTAGATATAGCAAGTGATGAATTGTTTTTATTATCTCAACCTTCCTTAGAACTGGGGTTTCTTAGCCTTCATAAGAAAAGCTAAGAGAATAACTAAAGCAGGAGAGAAAGGGTAATGAGTTATCAGGTTAGTTAAGAGGATGAGACTAAAATAAAATAGAAGTGCTTAAGAGATTACCTTGGGGTCTAGGTTTCAATCTTATTGGATCTTATTTTAAGTTTTTTTCCTTTATTTTTTATTTTTATAATATAATTATATAGTTGTAACAACTTCAATTGAGTCTAATTTCGTTTAACAAAGATAATATTTTTTTGTCTAAACTCATCCTTCAATTTTACTTATGTATCTCAACATTTTTAGTATAACACTCTTCTTTGACTTATATTTTTATTTATCTTTTATTTTTCTATCCATGCTTAGGTAGCTTATTATCCTCAATATACATGAGGGTCGATTAAAATTCAACCGTCCCTTTTAGTCACTGTATACACACTTATTACCATAACTTAACCTCATATTTAAGCCTACTAGTACACTTTGTCTTGTTATATGGAAGTACCATGCCTTCTTGCTACAAAAACATGATGTTTTTGTATGCTCAATGAAAAACAAAAAAATTATGAATAATATATTTTGGGAGAAATATTTAAAAGCCGAAAATAGGAGCATGTCATTTATATTTATAAAACATTGACATCACAAATCATATCACTAAGTGAGAGTAATATATATACATATATATATATATGTATATATATATATATATACATATATATATATATATACATATATATATATATATATACATATATATATATATATATACATATATATATATATATATATACATATATATATATATATACATATATATATATATATAATTTTTATTTCTATTGACATGCTAGTTGTAATTTAATGTGCATGAGACTCGAACACTATACTGAGATTGGCAAAAAGCATAAAGAGGGTGAATGTTGTCAAAGGCTATGTAGTGCTGTCTAATTGCCTCATCGCCTATCTCTTTAGTTGACAAGCTATGTGGTGGCATGCCATTAGGTGAGGCCGAGTGTCATAATCATTATGATCTTTCAATTCCTCGATCGCATATACAACCTATACGTGGATGCCCCTATGAGTGCCACATCACCTTAATGTCAAACAAATCAATAAAGATTATATTTGACTAGATTTGGTGTGTGGCTGAATCTACATGTTCATGAAGAATCAAGGCAAATGCGATGCATGCAGGTACACATGATCAATCACCACTAGACATTAAATATACTAATGTTAAGTTGAATGGCTGAGCGCATAGCTAAACAATCGAATGGACAATCTACGAGTCGAATATGTATTTCGACAATGTATTATCTATTAGTTGAATATGTATTTTGATGATGTACAACCTATAGGTCTAATGTGTATTTTAACAATACAGCCTATATGCCAAATGTGTATTTGAATGACACATAATCTACAAGCTAAACGTGTATTTTGATAACACATGGTCCAAAGGCTAATGAATAGATCTACTATCAAAGTCAATAGTTCGAGCCAAAATGCTTCTTGGCTCAATAGCCCTATGATCTAATGACATAGAAGTGAAGGAGCTAATGATAGGTGAAGAGTGACATGTTAGACATGACATCATCACATAGCAACATTTGGTCGACAAGCTAATTACCGAAGGCCGCAGGGATCACACATGGCCAACAAGCGGCGATCAAATTGTGAGACATATGCTCACAACAGGATGATACGTGGCTAAAGAGTCGATTGTCCTAACCGATTGACTAGCATGTCCAGTTTATGCAGGCGCTAGGTTCGATGAACATAGTGCCATGTCTTTACACGAAATGCTGCACATCCCCCTCATACCGCCAGCAATTCCAAGCATAACTAGGAGTTTCTAAATCAAACCAAACATAGATTAAACCAATTTCAAACTGGTTTAGTCCAAAGTTTGTCAATAATTCAATTTTGGAGTCTACAAATAGTTTTGGTTTGGGTGGGTACACTTTTTTGGTTCGATTAACTAGTTTTGTCAATAATTCAATTTTGGAGTCTACAAATAGTTTGTATCGAATCGAATTGATTTTAATAATAAAAATATCAACTAAGCCCAAAGGTCCCAAAAATTAAACTAATATACTCTCAATATTCTTGAAGGTTGTTGCTTGAAGAAGTTGTCTTTATGATGTCTTATTATTGATTCATTTTTTTCTTTTCATATCTAATATTTTTTTGAGAATGTTTGGAATGATATATATTTTTTAGAATATTAGTCCAATTAGATCAAAATTCTAGTTTAGTTCAATTAAATTGAACTAGTTCATTGAACCAAACCAATTCATTTGAATTTTATAAATTACTTCAAATTAAAAATCGGTTAACCAAATTGGATTAATTGATTTTGAAATCAGTTTGATTAGGTGTGTTCGAAATGGTTTTAGTTCCATTTAGCCCTTAACGGTTTGGTTCAAACTAGTTTGAACACCCCTAGACATATACATCTCTAGAGTCACTTATAAAATGAATCTCAAGTATCCTCTCAAACACAACTTTACTTTAGTATTGATCGACTAGTTCGATCATATCGAACTCAAAAATTAATCGTCGAAGAGGTATTTGTCAAGAATGTTTCGATTTAGTTTCGCAGATTTGACATTCTGTAAATAGTGACATAGATTGAGACTTGATGGGATAAAAAGAGAACTTTGTATATGAACAAATATAAGCAAGCCGTAACATGCAATAGAATTAAACGAAAATCACAATCAAACAGGACACTTAGATTTATGTAAAAAATCCCTCCAACATAAAGGGTAAAAATAATGGGGTAAGCCAAAGAAAATCCACTATAAAAATAATGAATATATAAATCTCAGAGTCTCTTGCCCAAAACCCAAGCAACAATCACAAAAGAATAATAAGAATAAAAAAATTACGTCACTGTGCACAATATTCAAAAGCTCCCCAAGTGATCACAATAAGAATCCACTATAAATATGATCTATCTTGAGATAAGAATACTACCTGGATAATTAAGAATAGACTCTACATTGTCTTTGTCTTCTTCCCTTTCCTTCTTCTCTTATTTTTTTGCCCTCAACTGCTATTATTGCTTCTCCCTTTTTCACAACCACTGTTGCCCCTTTTTTTTTCTTCCCTAGCCGCCAACTCCCTTAGTTAAAAGAGTTACGATTTAGGTTAAATAAGAAGAGAGTTAAGGCTACAATGGGTTATGGGTTATTCAAGCCTACTATGGGCTAAATAATGGGCCATTTACCCAATAATCTCCCCCTTCAACTCATAAGAGAGGTTGTCCTATGACTCCTCAATGTGAAATAATGTCGATCAACTGTTAGCATATCTTCTACCTTTCTTTTGGTAAGGTCTTTGTCGACATGTTTACTCCATTATCATATGTGTGAATTTTTTAAGGTTGCAACTGCTTCTCTTCAACTATATTTTGAATCCAGTGGTATATGACATTTCGAACAAAAAGTTAGGTTTTTACACAAATGGGTAGTGCTCTGACTGTCACAATACACTATATAGTTTTTTGTTTAAGCCCAAATTTTTGTAAAAATTCTTTTATCCACAATATTTCTTTGCAAACCTTTGTAGCAATGATATATTCTGCATTTATGGTGGAGAGAGCAATATGCTTTTGTAATCTAGATTGTCATGACACAACTCCCCTTGTAAAAATAAGTACAAAACTTGATGTGGACTTTCTCGTATTAATATCTCTTGCTATATATGCATATGTGTAACCTGTCAACACAAGTGGTCCACCTCCAAAGCTTAAACAAACTTTGGAGCTCTCTCTGAGATATCTAAAGGTCCACTTTTCGGATGTCATCAATAGTTTAAAAGCTCTTAATAAATGTTTTTCAAATTTTGAACTTGTTAACAAGATATTAAGATCCCTTTCAAAGAGTTGAGATCCGAAAGCAACTACAACACAAGAGGCAAAAGATCTCAATAATTTTCCACTTGAAGAACTTTTTGGTTCATTGATAACATATGAAATGATGCACAATGTACATGATGAACATGATGAACAAAATGAACATAAGAATAACCTTCTAAAGAATAGGAAGGATTTGAACACTAGAATACCACTTGAGCGATAACTCAAGTGATGATGATGACTTTGAACTTCTCACTGTAAAATTTAGAAAGTTCATGAAATAAGAATTAAAGAATAAAAATAAACTTATAAAGAAGAAGTTTTCAAAGAAGAAGAATGCGACTCGGGACAAATCAAGTACCTCTAAAGATGAGGAGCAAACTGATGAAGACAAAGTAGTGAACTTTGCTTTGGTAAACTATGTCTTAACTATTAGGAATGAGTCGACACTAAGAAGAGAGGGGGGGGGGGGAGAATTAGTGTAGTAGATAAAATTACATCGGTTCTGAAATTTTCGTATGATTAATAAAAACCGATATAAAAAATACTAAACTTTGAAAGTGTACGGAAGAGTGTAATGAGAAAGTAGAGTAGTGAAGGAAGTTTGTAATTTAAGTAAATTGCTCAAAAGAAATACAAACAAGATTTTTATAGTGGTTCGGTCATCGTGACCTACATCTACTCCATTGATTCCTCTTTCGTCGAGGCCATCGGCATCCACTATCGATCTTCCTTTAATAGGCGAAAACCAACCATATCTTTACAACTCTATTCTCCTTTTGACAGGCTTAGGAGAGAACCTTTACAAGTTTCACACCTCTCTTAGAATGAATTGTAAACTCTAAGAGGTGGAGGGGAACACTAAATTCTTTTCAAGTATTTTCAACTCTTTTTCATTAAGGATTCTTTCCTCCTTTCTACCCAATCTTTGTTGTCCCAAGCAGGAAAGAGTGGGGTATTTATAGGCCCCAAATGGATTCAAATTTGGAGGCCAAAATTCAAATCTCCAAGATTTCAGGGTATGGGGGTACCATCCCCTGCACTAGGCGATACCACCGCCTGCACTAGGCGATACCACCGCCTGCAGCCTGACACTGAGTGGTACCACTACCCAGTCTGGCGATACCACTGCTTGACAACCTCAGAGACCGAGTTTTTTGAGTTTTCCAACTCATAAGCAGTTCTACCGCTAATTCTGGTGGTGCCACCGCTTGGCCCAACATTTGGGTCATTGAATATGCCTCCTAATGAGCCCAAATCACTCCTAATTTAGGCCCAATTGGCCCCTACTTGAGTTGACATTATTTTACTCTAATACTGACTCAATTAGACCTAAAACCTACTTCGATCTAGATAATTATTACAAAGCTCATCAAATGTTATCTGGTCATGTCATTGGTTTGACACTTCGTTCGATTCTTTGGCGCATCATCCTCTCCTGCAACCTATTGCTCAATCGGCCAGTTGATCTCTACAACTCTGATTTCCTTGGTGTAATTTCCACTCTTCTTGGCCCGATGCCCGAATTCTCGACCCGAAGTCTTTTGCCGACACGTCGACCAATCCTCCGGCTCGACGTCCAATCTTCTAACATGTTCCACTTCGGCCCAACATGATTCTTCCTACTTCAGTTGTCTCTCACTGATCAAAGCTTCCTGCATCACTTAAAACGTAAATCAGATAAACACTATCAATTGGTTTTATCATCAAAATCCGAGATTCAACAATCTTCCCCTTTTTTATGATGACAACCAATTAATGATGGAGTTAACCTTAACTCCCCCTATCAATATGCAATATTGATAAAACTCTTGAATTCAAAAATCAAAGGAAAAAAATCATACATAACATCATCACACTTCTCCCCCTTTGTCATCAAGGAGAAGTGCATCATCCAAGCAATAAGTTTTAGAGATATGCACATTTTACAATATACAAGCTAGCAATAATTTTTTATCACTTTACAACATGCAAGCTAGCAAATTTTATATCATTTTAGAGCATGCATAATCACCAAATCATCATTAATTTTAAAGATGTGCAAGATTGCAAATTTTGTAAGTTTGAATTTGTGCGTCTTGAGATAGGCAAGATAACACTTTTGCTATTCTTGATATTGCAAGCTAGCAATTCTTGGTGATGTTCAAGATAGCAAGTTATTCTTCTTATAATTTGTAAGCTAGCAAATTTAGCAAGTGTTATATCATGCAAACTAGCAAGTTTTTCATATATGAATGTTGGCAAAATTTTACATCGTGAAATGTGTAACTTAGCAAACATTGCTTCTCTTGAGATTTGCAAGATAGCACTTCTTGCTTCTCTTTTGAGATGAGCAAGCTATCAAGTTTGCTTCTTTTGCAATGTACAAGTTTCCAAATTTTGCATCTTGAGCTAGCAAGTTTTCTCCCCCTTTGTCATTGTCAAAAAAAAGGGAAGAATGCAATGTTGTAATTCTTTTCCCTTTACATCAATTTTCAAATCATGAAAAAGCTAAAGTATCAATCTTTTTTTTTTAATATAGTTGTGCATCATTATGGTTTCAAATTAAAACATGTATAATTTTAAAACATTTCATTTCATTCTTACTTCATGCATGATACCAAAAATAAATCAATCATCACTATGGGCATATCATACATGATACGAAGACATTAAAATCTTTAAGCATTTATCACTTCATGCATTAAATCAATCATTTTGATCATGATACCAAACATTCATCATTTTTCTCATGCATGATACTAAAGCATTCATGATACGAAGACATTAAAATCTTTAAGCATTTATCACTTCATGCATTAAATCAATCATTTTGATCATGATACCAAACATTCATCATTTTTCTCATGCATGATACTAAAGCATTCATGATACCAATCATTTCTCATGCATTAAATCAATATTTTTTAAGCATTTATCACTTCATGATTGTTGGTACCAAAAATTCAACTTCAAATAATCAAGATCATCAAAATCACTTGTAAGAGATTCAAAATGAAATAAATAAATTTATCGATCTCTTGAAATGCTAGTGATTTCTTTTTTCCCCTTTTATCATTGTAAATAAGAATGAAGAAGAGGGAAATAATGCATAACAAAACTCAAATCATAAATTATCAAGATGTCAAGTAGCATATCATGGTTAATTTGAATACACCCTTTTTAGTGAATACCAAGAAGAATCATAGTATGAAAAATCTTGATTCATAGAAAAATCTCATATATCGAATATCGAGAAATCAAGATGGTGATTCATATATAAAAAAATATCACAAGTTATAATCAAGAGAAGAATCATCATTCATTTTTAACTCATTCAATTTATCAAATCAACATTTCTTAGATATGCATGATACCAAAACATGGTTTCAAATGTTCAATATATAATATGCATAATTTCAAACCATTACAAACCATTATCAAGATCATAGTTTGTTTGCATAAGTCTATTCTTTAGTAAATGGTAAGAAGAAATCATCGAAGATAGAAAATATTTTGATTCTTGTAAAAGATAGCTCAAGTAGAGAAATCAAAGGGAAAGTTCATGATTTGATTGAAAAATTTACATTCAAATTCAAATCATCAAAATCACTTTTCGGAAGATTCAATGAAGGCAAGGTAAATAGATTTACACGAGAACTAGATTCATGTATAATATCTAAATTTATCATGAATCATAAAAAAAATTAGAGTCTCAAGTGAAGGAATCATGATTCGTGTGACAAAAAAATTATTGATTCATGCATTCAAACCATTATTACTTCAACTCATCATGCATAGTTTCAAAATATAAAATCATCAAATATTGTACCAAATCTTTTAATATTTTCATTACATTATTATATGTCATTAAATCATCAAAATTGATTTTATTAAACATAAAGCATTTTCAAAATCATTTTGCTTGTTGTAGTAATGCATTTTTTTTTTTAAGTGAATCTAACTTTTCATGCTTAGTGCATGCAATTGTCATGCTCAAATTTTTATTTTTTTATTTACTAACTAATTTAAAAGTAACTCATGAAAAGTATTATGTAATTTCTAAATAAAGTAAAGGGATTTTAGGTGAGTCATTTACCTCAATGTGAAAGGCCACCTTGTCTTTGTTGGTTTGCTCCTCGTCTTTAAATGAGCTTAATTTGTCCTAAGTCATTTTGAGTGTCTTCTTCTTTTTTGCCAACTTCTTCATTGTAAGTTCATTTTTAATCTTTAATTCTTTTTATAAGAAATTTTTAAACTTTAAGAGTTCAAGGTCATCATCATCATCACTTGAGTCATCACTCTATTATTCAAAGTGCCAAATCCTTTCTGTTCTTTGGAAGGTTGTTCTCAAGTTCTTTATGAGTGTTGCAAGTCATTTCATATGTCAATAATGAACCTATAAGTTCTTCAAGTGGAAAAATATTAAGATATTTTACTTCTTGTATTACCGTTATTTTATGATCCTAACTTTTTAGAAAGGATCTCAATATTTTATTAACGAGTTTAAAATTCCAAAGACATTTACCAAGTGTTTTTAAACTATTGACGACATCCATAAAACAGGTGTACATGTCTCCAATAGTCTCGCTTAGTTCCATTCGAAACAACTCAAAATCATGCATCAAAAGATTTATTCGAGACTCTTTTACTCTATTTGTGCCTTCGTGTGTGATTTCAAGGGTGTGCTAAATATCGAAAATCATTTCACAAGTAGAAACCCGATTAAATTTATTTTTGTCTAAGGTTAAAATAGGGCATTTATAGCTTTTGCATTTAGAGAAAAAATCTTCTTCTCCAAATCATTCCAATGGTTCATTGGAAGAGAAAACATTTGAAAACCAAATTCGATTATATTCCATAAATCGAGATTCAACAAATTAAGAAAACTCTCATTCGAGTTTTTCAATATGTATAGTCTGTCTCATTGAACATGGGAGGACGAATGAGAGAAAATCCCTCTTGAAAGCCGAAAAGAGCTATTTTTCTTAGGTGTTAAACCAAATGAGAAATAACAAGGCTCTAATACCAACTATTAGGAATGAGTCGGCACTAAGAAGGGGAGGTGAATTAGTACAACATATAAAATTATGTCGATTCTGAAATTTTCATACGTTCGACAAAAACCAATATCGAAAATGTATGGAAGAGTGTAATGAGAAAGTAGAAGTAGAGCAGTGAAGGAAGTTTGCAGTTTAATTAAATTACTCAAAAGAAATGCAAACCAGATTTTTATAGTAGTTCGGTCGTCATGACCTATATCCACTCCACCGATTCCTCTTTCGTCAAGGCCATCAACATCCACTATCAGTCTTTCTTCAATAGACGAAGACCAACCACCTCTTTACAACTCTATTCTCCTTTTGACAGGCTCAGGAGAGAACCTTTACAAGTTGCACACCTCTCTTAGAATGAACTCTAAACTCTAAGTGGTGGAGGGGAACACTAAACACTTTTTAAGCTTTTTCAACTCTTTTTCATCAAGGATTCTTTCCCCCTTTCTACCCAATTCTTACTGTCCTAAGTAGGAAAGAGTGGGGTATTTATAGGCCCCAAATGGATTCAAATTTGGAGCCCAAAATTCAAATCCCCGAGATTTCAGGATACAGGCAGTACCACCGATTGACAGCCTTGGAGATCGAGTTTTTTGAGTTTTCCAACTCACAGGCAGTTCTACCGTCAATTCTGGCGGTGCCATCGCCTGGCCCAACATTTAGGTCATTGAATGGGCTTCCCAATGAGCTTAAATCACTCCTAATTTAGGCTTAATTGACCCCTAATTGAGTTGACATTGTTTCACCCCAATACTGACTCAATTAGACCTAAAACCTACTTCGATCTAGACAATTATTATAAGGCTCATGAAATATTTTTCGATCATTTCATTAGTTCGATGCTTCGTCCGATTCTACGGTACATCATCCTCTCTTGTGACCTATTGCCCAATCAACCAATTGACCTCAGCAACTCCGATTTCCTTGGCGTAATTTCCACTCTTCTTGGCTTGATACTCGAATTCTTGGTCTGAAGTCTTCTGTCGACACGTCGACTGATCCTTCGGCTCAACGTCCAATCTTTTGACATGTTCCACTTTGGCCCAACATGATTCTTCCTACTTCAATTGTCTCTCCCTAATCAAAGCTTCCTACATCACTCAAAACGCAAATCAGATAAACACTATCAATTGGTTTCATCATCAAAATTCGATATTCAACATTAACAGCTCTCGACGATGAGGTAAATGACTCACCTGAAACTCCCTTAGTTTACTTTGAAATTACTTAATAATTTTCATGGGTTATCTATAATTTAGTTTAGAAAAATTATATAATTTTTTTAAAAAATTACATGTTTAATGATGTAATAAAAATGTTCAAAGTTTTAGGATCATACTTATCTTTTTAGTAATTTTGAAAAAGATCATGATAATTACATGTTTTATGATAATGCAATAAAATGTTAGATATAAATCTAATGCTTGTACACCTAAAAGGATTAATTCTATGTATGTTTTAAAGAAGCAATAATGAGTATCTTGATGATTTTCATATTGCTTTTCGATGACGATGCATGACTTTTGTATGGCTTGATGATTTTTGGGATGAATCTTGTCTTTGGTTTTCGATTTCAAACATAATGCATGGTTTTGACATAAAAACAAAATTTTGGTCATGCTAATATAAAATCAATCACCAAAATTGAAACTAAAGAAGTTTAGATATCTTTAAGAATCATTCAATATTATGTTCAATGAAACCATGCTTGATGTTTTAATGGAAATGTTAAGAGGCTTGATTTCATGCTTAATGAGTTTATAGTTTAAAATTATGCATGTTATACCTTGAAAACTTGAAACCATGTTTTGGTATCATACCCAAAGTAATGATGCATAATGATCATACTTAATGAGTTTATCTTTCAAAATTATACATAATGATTCTTGTGATTTATGGATTATTGATCTTTGCCATAATGAAAGTTCTTTTTGGTTTTAAACGATGATACACATTTTGAATCGGCGTAAAAACTTAGGCATGCTTATAAGAAATCAAATTACTTAAATTGAAACAACTAAAAATAGAAAAATATGTTTCTTGAGAATTTCTCAATCCCTATCTTATCTAGTTTTCAAAAAGGAGATTGATGAATCTATTTGTATGAATCTTTTGGACTATGAAAAAGATTTTGATGGTTTGATGATTTGTATCTAAATAAGATTTTTCCAATCGAATCATGAACTTTCTCTTGAGATATATTCTATTTTATGTGAATCAATATCCCTTCTTTGTTCTTCTATGTTTCTTCTTACCATTTACTAAAGAGGAGATTTTCTATATGAATCATAAGATTTCTTATGCATGAATTGAAATCTTTTTCTCTTATGTTTCTTGTTATAATTTACTAAAGAGAATATCATTTTCAAAATTCATGACTTAAAATTTCTTTTGAATATCTTTTATTATTTGATCTCCTAAGATTTTCTTTTGATTATTTAAGAGGAGATTTGACAAAATGAATCATATCTTTTGATATTCACATGATCTCATCTTTCATAATATGATTTTTCTTTGTATAATTTCTTGTATTCATGAAGTATATCTTATCACTAAAATTTTCTTGATATCTTCCATGTGATGACTTAAATATTTACACGTTTGTGCTATTGCCCTCTTTTTGCCTATGACAAAGGGGGAGAAAATAAATGATGAATGTTTGGTACCAACAATGAAGTGATAAATGCTTAAAAATATTGATTTAATGTTTGGTATCATGAATGCTTGAGTATTATGTATGAAATGCCTATAGTGATGATTGATTTTTGGTATCATGCATAAAGTAAGGATGATATATAAGGTTTTGAAATTGTGCATGTTTTAATTTGAAACTATAATGATGTACAAACATATTGAAATAAGATTGATACTTTACCCTTATTATAATTTGAAAATTATTATAAAGGAAAAAATAATTATAAAATTATATTCTTCCCTTCTATTTGACAATAACAAAGGTGGAGATAAATTTGTTAGCTTGCATAAAGAGAAGCAAAAATTACAAATGTACACATCGCAAAGAGATGCAAAATATGTTAGTTGCTCATCTTAAAAGAGAAGCAAGAGATGCTATCTTGCAATCTAACGAGAAACAAAAGTGCTATCTTGCCTTTCTTAAGAAGCAAAACTTACAACTTGCACATTGCAAAAGGAAGCAAGAATTGCTAGTTTGCACACTTCAATAAGAGGAAAAAATGCTATCTTGCATTCTTTTTCGAAAACTTGTTAGCTTAAACATTGCAAAGAAAAACAAACATGCTAAACTCTACACATCTCTAAAACTTACTAACTTACATGATGATAAAACTTGAGATTATGTTTATTATGCAATGATTTGAAATTATGTCAAAACACTTACTAGTTGCACTTCTCCTTTTTATTAATGACAAAGTGGGAGAAGTTATGATGACAATCATGCATGGAATGATGTATTGAATAATTTGATTATGCATGATTTTATGATAACATTTTACAAATATTAATGATTAAATTTGCTTTGACTTGAATTCAATTTGAATTCAAGAGTTCTATTAATATTGCATATTAAAAGGGGGAGTTAAGGTTAACTCCGTCATCAATTGGTTGTTATCATAAAAAAGGGAGAGATTATTGAATCTCATATTTTGATGATGAAACCAATTAATAGTATTTATGATTTGATTTGTATTTTGAGTGACGCAAGAAGCTTCGATCAAGGAGAGACAAATAATAAAGGAAGAATCATGTTGGGCCGAAGAAAAACATATTAGAAGATTGGACGTCATGTCGAAGGATCAGTCGACATATCGACAGAAGGCTTCAGGCCATGAGTTTAAGCATCGAGCCAAGAAGAGCAGAAATTATGCCAAAAAAATCAGAATTGTGGAGGTCAATTGGCCGATTGGGCAATCAGCCGCAAGAGAGGACGATGCGTCGAAGAATTGGATGAAGTATCGATGAACCAATGATATGTCGGACAACAGTTGATTCAAGCTTTATAATAATTGTCTAGATCGAAGTAGGTTTTAAGTGTGTAGGATTAACTATGATAGCAATTAAGGCATAAAGCAAAATGAAGTCCCGGAGTCAAGAATGAGATTTCGTTGAGAGTTCGAGAGTTCGTCAAAAATCCGAACGTTCATTGGAAGTTCTACCAAAATTGACCGAGAAGTCTAGGAGCTTGCCAAAGAAGCTCGTTAGAACTCACCAAGAAGATCGTTGTGAAGTCCATGAGCTTGCTAGGAGTCCGTTGGAACATTGCTGAGAGATCATCGGAAGTTCATCGGAAGATCGTCAGAAGCTCGCCGGAAGAAACCTAGACTTACCGAACTTATTTAGCTTAGTGTATGTCTTAAAATTCATAGTTAGCACATAATTGAGTTAGAATTGGGCCAACTCAATTAAGTCCAATTGGGCCCAAGTTTGGGCTGTGTTAGGCCAAGTGCAAGGCCCAAACAGTGACCCAACAGGTGGCACCATTATGGCACAGTCTCTAAGACTATGTCAGGCGATGGTACCACCCAATGGTAGTGTCAAGCGGTGGTACCACCAGTCAGGACGATGGTACCATCTAGACACAGTCTTCTAGGTGGTGGTACCATCTAGTGTCAATGCTGTAGGCGGTGGTACCGTCAGGACCCGAGAAACCCAAGATAAGACTCTTTTAGGCTCCAAGTTTAAATCTACTTGAGGCCTATACCCCTCTTATCCCTGGTTCACAGACATAAGAATTGAGAGCAAAATAGAAGAAAAATATTATTGTAATCTTGTGAGAACTCCTCTCAAAGCTCTAAGTGTTAGTGTAGTTTGAGAGAGGAGTAAGTGGGGGTATAAAGATTTTCTCCTGAGCCTAAAAAAGGAGAATCGAGTTGTAAGGGTAGTTGATCTTCGCCCATTAAAGGAAGATCCATAGTGAAAGCTGGTGGCCTCAACGGAGGAGGAATTGGAAGTGGATGTAGGTCACAACGATCGAACCACTATAAATCAGTTTTCATTTCTTTTTAAGTAATTTACCTTTACTGCAAACTGTCTTCCTTACTTTGCTTTTACTACGCTTACAAACAAGCATTGAATTTGAAGTTATCTTTTCGAGATTGTTTTTTTATTGAACGAAGATATTCAAATCGACGATTTTTATCCGTTACACTAATTCAATCCCCCGCCCCCTCTCTTAGTGCCACTCGTTCCTAACACTGTTGCCCCTGCGGTGCCTCTACCCGCAAGCATAGCGCCCGTAGGTAGTGCCAACGGCAGAACCAGTGCCCGCAAGTAGAGCTAGCCGGCTGCCGACCCCAGAAGGCTATCGATCATCGGCTATAAGCTTGCTGCACACAGATGACAACGCTGCCATCTGTGAGGGCAGTAACAATTGCTACCCTTTCTCACTTTTGCGTCAATGATTTTTATGTCTAAAGCTTCTCCAAAACACAACACACATAGTTCAAAACCAATCTTTCGCACGAACAACTTGGCTCTAATACTACTGTAGGAAAAATCTAGGGGGCGACATCACATGCATAGTTGAAGAATATAAAACAAAATTCCCAAATTTCCCAAAGATGTGTTCGCCATTGTGCGAAGATTAGTGTGCAAAATTTTTGAAACTTAAAACTATGCATATTAAAGATTGTGTTACCTAGGGTGATCGTGTATCTCTGAATCCCTTTAGATCTCTGGGAGAGGATGAAGGAGGTCAAGCGTCCTCCTCTCTAGTTGTGATCCACACAATAGGGATGTGACAATGCTCTTTAAATCTCCAGGCTTACTATCTGAGGAGGAGAAGAGGAGAGGAGATAGGAGGTGGCAACCAAGAAACCTCTAGCCTATGAGTGTTTGGTTCCCTCCTATTTATAGAGCCCCCTATCAACTTAACTATAATGGATCCTGCCCTAGTAGGTATTGGATCTCTATCTAACTACCTAAGCCTCTTAGATTAGTAGATATCTATCCAATAATCTCTCATTGGCTCTTATTGGATCTCATCCATAGGATCCAATAATTCTAGGGCTTATTGGATATCCAATAAGATAGGGGCTCTGGCGGATATCTCATATTTGAACCTCTACTCATAACAATGTCTACCATATGCGTGTGACCCTCTAGGCCAAATATTAAGCTAGCCATGAATTATTATTTCTATAATAATTCACTTGACTAATCGACTGCGAACGTACTAGGCCACTATGTCATAGTCCCTAGGAAATATAGGAGAATCCAATCCATTGGACCTATCTATCCTTAATTATCATGTGTCTATAGTCTCTCATCCATCTAATATCCTAGAGACCATATATGGGGCATGGTACTATTAAGCCCATACAATTTCTACTTGAGTCTCACTCTAATCGGATTCTTTTAGAGAACTCTTTCTCTCTCAATCCGAATGATCCTAACAAAGGATTTTTCTGAGCAAGAACAAATGGGATATTCCTTTTATGACACTGAGAGTGGATGTGTTAAATCTTAGATTTTGATGATGAAACCAATTGATAGTGTTTATGATTTGATTTGTATTTTGAGTGACGTAAGAAGCTTCGATCAGGAAGAGACAATTAAAGCAGGAAGAATCATGTTGGGCCAGAGTGAAACATGTCAGAAGATTGGATGTCGAGCTGGAGGATCGGTCATAGAAGGCCTCGGGCCAAGAAGAATGGAAATTGTACTAAGGAAATCAGAGTTGCGGAGGTCAACTGACCGATTGGACAATAGGCCGCAAGAGAGGACGATGCGCTGAAGAATTGGACAAGGCATCGATGAACCAAAGACATGTCGGATAACATTTGATTAACTTTATAATAATTGTCTAGATCGAATTAGGTTTTAAGCATAATTAGGTTGGAATTGGGCAAACTCAATTATGGTCCAATTGGGCCCAAGTTTGGGCTATGTTGGGCCAAGTGAAAGGCTCAAACAATGACCTAAACTAGTGGAACCGTCGGTGGTAAAATCTTCAAGACTGTGTCAAGCGGTGGTATCACCTAGACTTAGTCTCTGAGAGACTATCAAGCGATGGTACTGCTAGACTGGGCCGTGGTATTGTCCAGTGTTAGTGCTGCTGGTGGTGGTACCGCCCAGCATAGGTGTTGAATCTCGTATTTTGATGATGAAACCACTTGATATGTGTTTATAATTTAAACTGCATTTTGAGTGATGTAGGTCTACTCGATCAGGATTAAATAAGTTAACGCAGGAAGAATTGATGTTGCGCCGGAGGAGATCACGTTAGGGTATTGGACGGCAGAAGGCTTCGGACGTCAGGCATCGGGCCAAGGAGAGCGGAATTGCGCCAAGGATATCGGGGTTGTGGAGGTCAACTGCTGATTGGGTAACAAGCAGCAAGAGAGGACGATGTGCTGAAGAATCGGATAAAGCACCAACCAATGAAGTGCCGGGCAACAGAATGTCAATTCGCATTGTAATAATTTTCTAGGTCGGAGTAGAGTTTTTGCTTGTGTGTGCAGGATTAACTATGATAACGACGAAGACATAAAGCAAAACAAAGTGTCGGAGTCAAGCACGAAGGATTCGTTGCGAGTTCGAGAGTTCGACGGAAGTCCGAAGGTTCGTCGGGAATGCTGCCGGAACTAGTCAAGAATAAGTAGGGAGCTTGCCGAAGGGTTTTTCGGAAGCTCACCGGAAGGTTCGTTGGAAGTTCGTGGAGCTCGCCGAGAAAGATCGGAGCTAGTCGAAGAAGCTCATTGGAACTCGCCAAGATTAAATCGTGAAGTCTAGGAGCTTGCCGGGAGTCCGCAAAATGGTTTCCGAGAGTTTATCGGAAGACCGTCGGAAGTTCGTCAAAAGAAGTCTTGACTTATGGACTTTGTAATAGCTTAGAAAATGTCTTTAAATTCATAGTTAGCATATTAATTAGGGTTAGGATTAAGTGTTAATCCTATAACCCAAGTATGGGCCAATTGGGCCCGAGTTCGGATTGGTTTGGGCCAAGTTTGGAGCCCAACCAGTGAGCTGATTTGGCCTAGGCGGTGGCACCGCCTAGACTCGGCGGTGGCACCGCCCAGCACCCGAGACCTGGGCGGTGGCACCGCTTGACTGGGCGGTGGCACCGCCAGTCCACTATCTGTGTCAGACACTGATAAGCAGTGGTACCGCCACTGACAGACGGTGGCACCGCCGGCCTCGGAAACCCAAGAGAATTCAAATTTTGGAGCCCAAATTTGAATCCTCTTGGGGCCTATAAATACCCCTCATTTCTCAGCAGAGAACACAACCTTTTGAGAAGCTAGAAGTTGAGAAAAGCTTTAGGAAAAGTCTTGTTTTCAATAGCTTGAGTGTTCACCTCCTTTCTTTTTATTGAAATCTTTGTAAAAGGGTGAACCACTTGTAAGAGGTTGTAAGAGGGGTGTAAGAAGGAGGTTGATCTTCACCTAGTAAAGGAAGATCATTAGTGGATGCCGGTGGCCTCGACGGAAGAGGAATCAGAGGAGTGGATGTAGGTTACGATTGACCGAACCACTATAAACTACCGTCTTCTCTTGTTTGCATTTACTTATTGTCATTTATATTACTGCAAACCATTTGCACTTTGATGCTCTACTTCTTTGTCTCCTTCTTATGTATCCCTTTAAGTTAAAATGCAATCGAAACGGTTTCAAACGAAACGTTGCATTTATCATACGAAGTTTCCGAAAGTGTTTAAATCATCGAAAGTTTATCATACTTTACCATTGCACTAATTCACCCCCCCCCCCCTCTTAGTGCCGCTCCGGTCCTAACAATAGGTGGTGGTACCGCTAGTACCATGAAAATGAGGGATGAGACAATTTTAGGCTCCAAGTTTAAATCCACTTAAGGCCTATAAATATCCCTCTCATCCCTGATTAACATATATAAGCACAGAGAACTTAAAAGTGGGAGAACGCTGAGCAATCACTTGAGAGATCCCTTCCTCTAGATCTAAAGTTTAGAATTCTATTTAGGGCAGAGTGAGTGCTTATAAAAGGTTGTCTCCTAAACCTATAAAAAGGAGAAGAGGGGTGTAAAAGGGTAGTTGATCTTCGCCCATTGAAAGAAAATCGTTAGTGGATGCCGATTGCCTCGATGAAAGAGGAATCGGGAGTGAATGTAGGTTACGATGACCAAACCACTTTAAACTGATTTGCATTTCTATTTTATTATTTATCTTTATTGTAAAATACTTTACTTCCTTGTTATTTTCGGTGCACACACTTCCATATGATTTCAAAGTTACATATTTTTTATATTAGTTTTTATCGAAATGAAAGATTTTCGAACCAACGTCTTTTTTTATCGCTGCACTAATTCATCCCTCCTCCCCCCCCAAGTGTCAACTCAATCTTAATAGTTGGTATCAAAGCCATTTTTTTTCTTGTTTGGTTTAACAATCAAGAGAAATGGCTCTTTTCAGATTTCAAGAGGGACTTTCTATCATTCGTCCTCATATGTTCAATGGGACGGACTACACATTGAAAAACCCGAATGAGAGTTTTCTTACTTTTTATTGATTTAAATTTATAGAATATTATCAAAAATAAATTTCAAAAGTCTTCTCTTCCAATGAATGATTAGAATAATTTGGAGAAGAAGACTTTCTCTTTGAATGCCAAAGCTATGAATGCTTTAGTTTGTACTTTGGATAAAACTAAATTCAATCAAGTTTCTATTTGTGAAATAGCTTTGGAAATTTGGCATATACTTGAAATCACACACAAAGGCACTATTAAAGTTAAATATTCAAAAATTAATTTTTTTATGCATGATTTTGAATTATTTCGGATGGAACCAAGTGAGACCATTAGAGACATGTACACCCGATTTACAGATGTCGTTAATAGTCTAAAAGTGCTTGGTAAAAATTTTTCTAACTTTAAACTCGTTAATGAAATATTGAGATCTCTTCAAAAGAGTTAGGACCCTAAAGTAATGGCCATTCAATGGGCCAAGGATTTGAACTATTTTTCACTTGAAGAACTTATTAGGTCTTTAACGACCTAAGAAATGAGTTGTATGGCATAAAACAAACATGAGAGCAACCTTCCAAAGAAAATGAAGGATTTGACACTTCGAACAATAGAATACTATTTTGAGTGATAACTCAAGTGATGATGATGATGACTTTGAACTTCTCACTATAAAATTTAAAAAGTTCATGAAACAAGAATTAAAGAATAAAAATGAACTTAAAAAAAGGTTGCCAAAGAAGAAAAAAGTATTCAAGGTGACTTGGGACGAATCGAGCTCATCCGATGACGATAAGCAAACCAACAAAGACAAGGTGGCGAACTACGCCTTAATGATTTTCGACGATGAGGTAACCAAAAACCCTTTACTTTATTTTGAAATTAATTAATGTATTTTATAAGTCATTTTTAAATTAGTTTAGAAAAATTATATATAAACTGTTATATATATATATATATATATATATATATATATATATATATATATAAATTGAGACCATGCTTATCTTTCTAGTGATTTTGAAAATGATCATGAAAATTGTATGTTTTATGATAAAGGAATAAAATGTTAGATCTAATGCTTGTACATCTAATAAGATTAATCTTATGTATGTTTTTAAGAAGCAATAATGTGTATTTTAATGATTTTCATATTGCTTTTTGATTTTGTTTAAAAATATTTTATGTTTAATGAAATCATATTTGATGATTTAATGATGCATAATTATTTATAATCTTATGTTTTGGAACTATGTGTTAAACTTTTGATCTTTTATCTTTCATGACATGATTCCTTTGTATTTATGATTTGTATATCTCATGATATGATTGAATCATTGATGCGAAGAAGGAAAATGCATTACTACAACAAACAAAATGATTTTGATTAAAAATGCTTTATGAAATCTTGATGAAACAATGCAATGATGATTTGAAATCATGCTTAATGAGTTTATATTTCAAAATTATGCATGATGATCTTTGTGATGATAAACTTTGCTTTTAAACAATGATGCATGTTTTGGTTTTGACATAAAACAAAAAAAAATAAAAATTTGGACGTGCTTGTATGACATCAATCACATGAATTGAAACAACTAAAATGGGAATACATCATTGAAAATTTCTCTATCACTATCTTATCGATTTTTCAAAAAGAGATTAATGAATCTATTTATATTTTAAATCTCTTGAATTATGAAAATGATTTTGATGATTGAAGATTTTATTTGCATGAATTGAGATCTTGTTCTCCTACGATTCTTTTTGCTATTCACTAAAAAGGAGACTTATTCTAATAAACCATGATATGCTACTTGACATCTTGATAATTTATGACTTGAGTTTTGTTATGTATTATTCCCCTCTTCTTCTTTCTTCTTTACAATGACAAAGGGGAGAAAGGAAATCACTAGCATTTCAAGAGATTGATAAATCTCTTCATTTCATTTTGAATCTCTTGAAAGGGACTTTGTTGATTTGATAAATTGAATGAGTTGAAAATAATGATGAATGTTTTGAAAATAAATGTTTGTATCATATTTGATGATTTTACATTTTAAAATTATACATGATGAGTTGAAGTGATGTTGGTTTAAAAATATTTATTCAAATACATGAATCGACAATCTCTTTGTCAAATGAATCATGATTTTTCTTATGAATTCTTGGAATTATAACTTGTGTCTTCTTTTTGAATCAAGATCATTTCCTATCGTGCTTTCTATTTACAAAAGAAAAATTTTGTCAAAAATGATATATGGTCTTTTGACATTCATGACTTGATTTTTCATCTTTGTTATTTATCTTTATCATGATTTGAAGATTGAAGTAAAAATTAAAAGAATTACAACATTGTATTCTTCCCTTCTATTTGATAATGACAAAGGAGGAGTAAAATTTGCTAGCTTGCATATTCTAAAATGATGTAAAACTTACTACATTTGTTAGCTTACAAATTGCAAGGAGAAAAACTTGCTATGAAGCAAAATCGTTAGCTTACACTTCTCAAAAGAGAAGAAAGAACTTGCTATCTTGAAAATCACCAAGAATTGCTAGCTTACAATCTCAAGAGAAGCAAAAGTGCTATCTCAAGAAGCATAACTTGCTAACTTGCAAAGGAAGTAAAAAATTGAACTTCTCAAAAGAGAAGAGAAAATTACTAGCTTGCATGATGATAAAACTTGAGATTATGTTTATAATATAATGATTTAAAATTATATATAAAAAATTTGATAGTTGCACTTCTCTTTTTTATTGATGACAAAGGGAGAGAAGATATGATGATATGAGAATCATACATGGCAGGATGTAATATATTTTGATATTTTGATACTACGATGATTTAAAATATTTATGATGAGGCAAGCAAAACTTATAATAATGATGCATGCAATGCAATGATATGCATATAATGTGTTGCATATATTTATGATAAAATATTACTTTGACTTGAATTCAACTTAAATTCAAGGTTCTATCAATATAGTATATTGATTGGGGGAGTTAAGATTAACTATGTCATCAATTGGTTATCATCATCAAAAAGGGAGAGATTGTTGAATCTTAGATTTTGATGATGAAACCAATTGATAGTGTTTATGATCTATCTACATTTTGAGTGACATAGGAAGCTTCGATCAGGGAGAGACAATTAAAGCAGGAAGAATCACGTTGAGCCGGAGCGGAACATGTCAAAAGATTGGACATCGAGCTAGAGGATCGATCGACATATCGATAGAAGGCCTTGGGCCATGGGATTGGGCATCAAGCCAAGAAGAGCGAAAATTATGCCAAAGAAATCGGAGTTGTAGAGGTTAACTAGCCGATTGGGCAATAGGCCGCATGAGAGGACGATGTGCCAAAGAATCAGATAAGGCATCGATGAACCAATGACATGCCGAACAATATTTGATTAGCTTTGTAATAATTATCTAGATCGAAGTAGGTTTTAGGCGTAATTGGGCCAACTCAATTAGGATCCAATTGGGCCCAAGTTTGGGTTATGTTGGGCTAGGTGAAAGGCCCAAACAATTACCCAAACCGATGGAACCGTCGGTGGCATAGTCTCCGAGGCTATATCAGGCGGTAGGACTGCCAATCTGGGTAGTGGTATGTTATGACCCTAGCTAGGAGAGTCCTAATTGAGAGGGACATTCATGTAAAACCTACCTAAGCTGACCCCTATTAAAGAGGTGAAGTGGCCGGCTAGGGTTAGGAGGTTATTTCTTAGAGAAGAATAAGGAGTTGTAAAGGAAAGGAGTCTTGAGTAGGAGTCTTATTAGGAGTTAGTTAGAAGTAGGAGTCTTGAGTATGAGTCCTATTAGGAGTTGGTTAGAAGTAGGAGTCTTAAGTAAGAGTCCTATTAGGAGTTAAGGTTTAGAAGCCCTATAAATAGTCATGTATTCCACCTCTTTTCATAAGCAATAGATGAATCTTTTCTGCAGCCTTTGAGCAGCAACTTGGAGGGAGAAACCCCTATAGAGTTCCAAGGAGGCTGATCCCCTAAAGAGATCAACCCTAAGTTTAGAATCTGTAAGGGTTCTAACATGGTACCGCCCAGACTCAGTTTCTAAGAGACTGTCAGGTGGTGGTACCACCTAGTGTCAATGCTGAAGGCGGTGGTACCGTCCATCATAGGCGATGGTACCGTTAGTACCCCAAAAATCGGGGATGAGATACTTTTAGGCTCCAAGTTTGAATCCACTTGAGGCCTATAAATACCTCTCTCATCCCTGATTAACATACATAAGCACAGAGAACTTAAAAGTAGGAAAACGCTAAGCAATCACTTGAGAGATCCCCTCATCTAGATCTAAAGTTTAGAATTATGTTTAGGGAGAAGTGAGTAATTGTAAAAGGTTGTCTCCTAAACCAGTGAAAAGAAGAAGAGGGGTGTAAAAGGGTAGTTGATCTTCACCCATTAAAGGAAGATCGTTAGTAGATGTCAATGGCCTCGACGAAACATAAATCAGGAGTGGATGTAGGTCACAATGACCGAACCATTATAAAATGGTTTGCATTTCTATTTTACTATTTATCTTTATTGCAAACTGCTTTACTTCCTCATTACTTTCGGTGCACATGCTTTCGTATGCTTTCAAAGTTAGGCATTTCCGATATTAGTTTTTAACGAAACGAAAGATTTTCAAACCGACGTCATTTTTAATTACTGCACTAATTCACCCCCTCCCTCCTCTTAGTGTCGACTCGATCCTAATAGGATGATCCTCGTAAGGTTGATTGTCATTCCCGATGACCGGTTGTGCTAGATCTAAAACATCAAAACATATAAGTCCGATATTAAAGAGTGGAGTACTTATACAGGACATCCTTGGTGTCTCAAGTCTAAGGACCAAGTACACCATTATGATAACGGAATCATTATCTCATTAACCATTTAGCATTCCGTGAGCAGATCAATTAGTGAACTTATTCTCTAATGAGCACCTGTACTATATCCCTAGTGTCTCCACACGAGTAGTTATGAGACTAGTTGCCTCTATTATATGGATGAGTATATGGCACACTAGTTTGTCCAGTTATCTCAATGTCCCTCTCAAGTAACCTATGACCAGGATTATTTAGGGTTTGTGTTTAAAGGCAAATTAGTCTTATTATTATGATCTCATCATGATTCGATACCTATTGCATAGATCCATGGACATCACTATATATATATATATATATATATATATATATATATATATATATATATATATATATATATATATATATATATATATATATATATATATATATATATATATATATATATATATATATATATATATATATATATATATATATATATATATATAAATATAATAAGTAATATAAAGTAATAAAATACTAAATAATAATAATAAGTAAAAAGACTGCATATCAAGTCACACATGTCATCACTCACGTGATTAGCTTGTAGGGCACCTATGACTAGAATAAAATGTATCCTTAAATACTTACGAAGAACTAAGGATATTTTACTAGTATGTGAAGGTAGTAGCCTAAGGGTTAAAGGCTACACAGACTCGAGTTTTCAATCCGATATCGATGATAGCAAGTTGAATTCGGGATATGTGTATACTTTGAATGGAGAAGCAGTATGCTAGATGAGTTCCAAGCAAGATACTACTTCTGACTCGACTACAGAGGCGGAGTACATTGCTACAGCAGAGATAGTAAAGAAGGGAATTTAAATGAAGAAGTTTATCACAAATTTGGGAGTCGTGTTAAGTAGTGAGGAGCTGATTCCCTTATATTGTGACAACAACGGGCGATTGCTCAAGCGAAGGAACCCAAGTTTGATCAGAAGTGTTCTGAAGAGGTTTCATATAATCAAACAGATTGTGGCCTGACGAGATATAGTAGTAGAAAAAGTTCCATCCGATGATAACATCGCAGATCCACTAATAAAGCCATTATCTCATATTGTCTTTGAGCATCATAGGGGTCTGATGGGGATTAGACATATAGGTGATTGGCGTTAGGTCAAGTGGGAGATTGTTGGTCATAGGTGCCCTACAAGTTAATCACGTGAGTGATGGCACGTGTGACATAATATACATTCTTTTTACGTATTATATTTTAGTATTTTATCATTTATATTGCTTGTTGCATATATGCATAAATATATTGTGATGTCTATGGATCTGTGCAATGGGAATCGAATCATGGTGAGATCACGATAATGAGATCGATTCGCCTTTAAATACATATCCTAAATAATCCCGATCATAGGTTACTCGAGAGGAACATCGAGATAACTAAATAGACTAGTGTGTTGTTTACCCATCCATATGATGGATGCAACTGGCCTCATAGTTGTTTGTGTAGGGATACTAGGGATATAGTGTAGGTGCTCATTGGAGAATAAGTTCATTGATTGATCCGATCACGGAATGCTGGATGGTTGATGATGCATTTTTATTGGACAACAATTATGTCATTCCAGTGGTATATCTAGTCCTTAGACTTGAGACACCAAGGATGTCTTGTATGAGTATTCCACTCTTTAATACCAGACTTATAGGTCTGAAGGTTTTTAATCTAGCACAATCGATTATCGGGAGTGGTAGCCAACCTTATGAGGGTTATTGAGTGTCATATAGGATCATATGCTCTTAGTGTCATGAGAGGAATATCTCATGTGTTCTTGTTCAAACAAATCTCTTGCTAGGGTCATTCGAATTGAGAGAGAAAGAGTTCTTTAGGAGAATCTGATTAAAACGAGACTCGAGTAGAAACTATATGGGCCTGATAGTATCATGCCCAATATACGGTCTCTAAGGTATTAGATAGATGAGGGATTATAGATACACGGTAATTAAGGATGGACGGGTCCAATGGATTAGATTTCCCTATATCGTTTGGGGACTCCGGCGTAGTGGCCTAGTACGTTCAAAGTCGATGAGTCGAATAAATTATTATAGTGATAATAATTCACTGAGCTAGAAGGAGTTTTAAGAGGTATGACTCATGGCCAGCTCGATATTGGGCCTAGAGGGTCACACATGAGATATCCGCAATGAGTAGAGGTTCGAATATGAGATATCCGCTAGAGCCTTATCTTAATGGATATTCAATAAGCCCTAAATTATTGGATCATATAGATGAGATCTAATAAGAGCTAATGAGAGATTATTGGATAGAGATCCACTAATCTAAGAGGCTTAGGTAGTTGGATAGAGATCCAATAAGAGGCTTGGGTAGTTGGATAGAGATCCAATACCCAATAGGGTAGGATCCATTAGGGTTAAGTTGACAAGGGTCCTATATAAATAAGAGGAAACCAAACACCCATTGGCCAAAGGTTTTATTGATTGTCACCTCCTATTCTTCTCTCCCCTTCTCCTCAGATAGTAGGCCTGGACATTTAAGGAGCATCGTCACAACCCTACTATATGGATCATCGTTAGAGAGGAGGACGCTATATCTCCTTCACCCTCTCCTACAAATCTACAAGGATTTAGGGATATACGATCTCCCTAGGTAACACAATATTTCATATACATAGTTTTTTAATTTTATGATTTTTGCACACAATCTTCGCATGACGACGAACATAATTTATGAAAAATTTTGGTATTTTTGTTTTCTATTATTCTGTTGTGCATATGATATCGCCCTTAGATTTTCCTACACCAACTAACTCGATAGTATTTACTCTATATAAGATATAAAAATGAAAGAAGTCCGATCTTAATATTGTTAAGATTTGAGACTACCTTGCCCATGTTAAGAGACACAACCCTAACAAGTTGGAATCTAGGGCGGAGCGGTACAAGTTCGTGGGTTAACCTAAGGAAACTTATGAATATTATTTCTATCACCATGAGGACTAAAAGATTTTTATAGCCAAGAGAGTAGTATTTCTTTAGAAGGAACATATTCTTGGTAGAGACAGTAGGAGCATAATAGAGTTGAGCAATGTTGGAGAACCTAGCTCAAGCACCACTCCATATCCCAAGTTTGTTCAGGTACCTAGCACATAATTTCTGACTTTACATAGGTCTTGTAGAGTATTCCATCCTCTTGCGAGATATGTGGGACACATCAGAGGAGAGGATGTTGAGGATCTTGATCCTCAAACCTATAAGGATGCTATTATGAGTATAAACTCTGGGAAGTGGCAAGAAGCCATGAATTCTAAGATAGATTTCATGTATTCTAACAAGGCTTAGAACCTAGTTGATGCATTAGAGGGTATTGTACCCATTGGTTGCAAGTGGATCTTCAAAAGAAGATCGAAGTAGATGGAAATGTGGAAACCTATAAAGTAAGACTAGTGGCTAAGGGGTATCGTCAAAGGCAAGGTGTTGACTATGACAAAACCTTCTCACCCGTAGCTATGATAAAATCTATCTGAATTTTGTTAGCTATTGCAACACACTATGATTATAAGATCTGACAAATGGATGTGAAAATCGTCTTCCTCAATGGTAACCTCGAGGAGGTGTATATGATACAGTCTAAAGGATTCGTGTCCAAGGATAGTCCAAATAAAGTGTGCAGGCTGCTTAGGTCCATTTATGGATTGAAGCAAGCTTCCCAAAGTTGGAACATAAGTTTTGATGAATCGATCAAATCTTATAACTTCGTTAAGAACGAAGATGAGTCTTGTGTATATAGGAAGGTAAGTGAGAGCACTATCACCTTCTTGGTGTTATATGTAGATGACATCATAATCATTGGAAATGATGTAAGAATGCTCTCCATAGGAAAAGCTTGGTTATCTAGACACTTCTCCATGGACTTAGGAGAAGCATCAAATATCCTAGGGATTCAGATCTATAGAGATAGATCTAAGAGGATGCTTGGCTTGTCCCAGTCCAAGTACATAGTCACCATTGTCAAAAGGTTTGGCATGAAAAATTCCAAGAGAGGTCTCATACCTATGAGACATGGGATATCACTTTTTAAAAGTATGTCCCTAAAGACTTCTAAACAAAGGTCGAACATGAATAGGATACCCTATACCTCAGTGATAAAGTCTATCATATATGTTATGCTATGTACTAGGCTTGATATAACACATACTCTGAGCGTTATGAGCAGATATTAGACGGATCGAAGCTTGGAACACTAGAAAGTAGGAAAGTGTATCCTTAAGTACTTGAGAAGAACTAAGGATCTTTTACTAGTATATGGAGGTAGTAGCCTTCGGGTTGAGGGCACAGAGACTCGAGTTTCCATTCTAACATCGATGATAATAAGTTTAATTCAGGGTATGTGTTCACCCTGAATAGAGGAGCAGTATGCTGGAAGATTTCCATGCAAGATATTATTGTTGACTCGATAATAGAAACGGAGTATATTACTGTAGTAGAGGCAGCAAGGAGGGAGTCTAGATGAAAAAGTCCATCGCAGATCTATGAGTCATGTCAGGCAACGAGGAGCTGATTCTCTTATATTGTGACAACAACGGGGTGATTGCTCAAGCGAAGGAACCTAGGTCAGAGAGATCGTTGCCCGAGGAGATGTAGTAGTGGAAAGAGTTTCATCCAAAGATAACATTACAGATCCACTAAAAAAGCTGTTGTCTCAGATTGTCTTTGAGCGTCACAAGGGCTTGATGGGGATCAAACACATAGGTGATTGGCTTTAGGTCAAATGGGAGATTTCTAGTTATAGGTGCCCTATAAGCCAATCATGTGAGTGGTGGCACGTGTGATGTGATGCACACTCTTTTTATTTATTATATTATTTGATATTTTATCACTTTATATTGCTTGTTGCATGAATATATTATGATATCCATGGATATATATAATGGGAATCAGATCATGATGAGATTACAATAATGAGATCGATTCGCCTTTAAACACAAACTCTAAATAATCTGGGTCATAGGTTACTCGAGAGGGACATCAAGATACCCGAACAAACTAGTGTATTGTATACCCATCCATATGATGGAGGCGACTAGTCTCATAGCTACTCGTGTAGGGACACTAGGGATACAATGCAAGTGCTTATTGGAGAATGAGTTCACTGATTGATCCGCTCACGGAATGTTGGATGGTTAATGATGCCTTATTATTAAATAATAATTTTATCGTCTCAATAGTGTATCTATCCTTAGACTTAAGACACCAAGGATGTCATATATGAGTACTCTACTCTTTGATATCGGACTTATAGGCATGAAAGTTTCAAATCTAGCACAACCGGTCATCGGGAGTGGCAACCAATCTTACAAACACTATTGAATGTCGATAAAGGATTATCCGCTTTCGGTGTCATGAGAGGAATATCCCATATATTCTTGCTCAAACAAATCCCTAGCTATGGTCATTTGGATTGAGATAGAAAGAGTTCTTTAAGAGAATCCGATTAGAGTGAGACTCGAGTAGAAATTGTGTGGGCCTAACAGCACCATGCTCAATATACGATCTTTGGGATATTAGATAGATGAATAACTATAGATATATGGTAACTGAGGACAGATAGGTCCAATGGATTGGATTCCCCTATATCGTTTGGGGATTGCAACGTAGTGGCCTAGTACGTCCGTAGTCAATGAGTTGAGTGAATTATTATAAAGATAATAATTTATTGAGCCAGAAGGAGTTCTGACAGGTATGACTCATGGTCAGCTCGATATTGAGCCTAGAGGGTCATACATATATGGGAGGTGTTGCAACGAGTAAAGATTCATATATGAGATATTCGTTGGAGCCTCTATCTTATTGGATATCTAATAAGCCTATGAGTTATTGGATCATATGGATGAGATCCAATAAGAGCCAATAAGAGATTATTGGGTAGAGACCTACTAATCTAAGAGATTTGGGTAGTTGGATGGAGATCCAATACCTAATATGGTAGGATCTATTATGGTAAGTTGATAAGGGGCCTCTATAAATAAGAGGGAACTAAATGGCCATGAGCTAGGTTCTTTTTTGCTGCCACCTCCTATTCTCCTCTCTCCCTCTCCTTTTCAACCTACAACCCCTATTTGGGGGGCGTGTGGATCGCAAGAAGGGGCAGCTCGTTCTTGATTGTGTGGTGCGAGCAACGAGGAGGATTGTGCAGCGATTTGAGAAAATCTTCACAACCCTTATCATGTGGATCATCGTTAGAGAGGAGGACAATTGACCTCTTTCATCCTCTCCCATAGATCTGTAGGTTTTTAGGGATATACGATCTCCCTTGGTAACACATCTTTCTTATATGCGTAGTTTTCGGTTTTGTGGGTTTTTGCACATCAATTTTTACACGACGATGAAACCTTCTTTTTTTGCAAGAAATTTTGATAAATTTGTTTCTCGGGTGATTGAGAACAACCTTTGTATTGTCCTTCTCCTTTTTCCTTTCATTCTTCTATTTTTTTTTTACCCTCAATTATTGCTTCTCTTTTTTCACGACCATGACTACCCCTTCTTTTTTTTCTTTCCTAGTCACCATCCTTCTTAGTTAAAAAAATTAATGTTTAGATTAAATGAAAAGAGAGTTAAGGTTAGAGCCGGCTTTAGATTATTAAAGCCTATCGACTAAATAATAGGCCATCTGCCCAACAACTTTTTACAACTTTCAGTTGTATCCGGATCATCATTTCAATGATCAAAACCTATACTACCATGATTATTTCTATTAGGATTTAAGTTTCTTAATATATATATATATATATCACCGGCGCCCGCTAGAGCAAGACGCAAATTGTTAGAATCATTTAGTGATATATATATAATAAATATAATCATGATCGGATCGGTGCTTTCCATGGAACCCGATAACACCGTGAACTCACCAAACGTTGGCGGAACAACACATCATACGATGATGTGCCCAAGCAATGACGGTACTCTGCATGCACGTTTTAATACTTGAAGGAATGTGCTCTTCTTTTCGTCAACACATTTGCTTCGCGGTGCGGCCGTCCAGGTTCGGTCATGTCAAGACGCGTGACGGCCACGGGAGGATGTTAATTCATTACCGTTGTTGTTGCACGTATATCGAATCTGCGCAGCTCGATCCACCGTCCTCGTCGCTGCTGGCAGGCATCATCACACCGACAGAGGATAAGGCCGCCACGTGGGCCCGGTCATATAACAAGTCCTGCGGTTTTCCCTGCCCTCATTCAACCGGTTCGGTTTGCGTCGGGTGGGCGGTGGCGGTAGCATCAGCTCGAGCGAGCGAGGAAGAGGAGGGGAGGCGATGGAAGCGAAGGCGGAAGCTCCGCTTCTGGAGGTGGCCGCCTCGGCTGGTGGTCGTAGCAGCGGCCGGGCAACGGCAGCGCAGACGCTGGGGAACATCGTGGTGTCGATCGTGGGGACGGGGGTGCTGGGCCTGCCTTACGCCTTTCGTGTCGCGGGTTGGCTCGCGGGCTCCCTCGGCGTCGCGGCCGCCGGCGTCTCCACCTACTACTGCATGCTCCTCATCGTCAGTGTTTATAATAATTGCTCAAAATCTTCCACGTGTTTTAGAATAATAGTAGCTGATATGTCTCCTCTTCTTCTTGCAATTCGATGTATTAATTTATTGATGAGCTCTTACTCGAAGAAGGAGACGAAGAAAAGGGGAAAAGGAATAGACAAATAGAAAATATTGACAAGTCAAGATATTCTGATTTCCTCTTTGTATGAGGCTGAGACGCCTCCTTTCTTGTTGGGCTTCGCGTGGGTTTTCTTCGATAGAAAGTTTGGTGGACCTGCTTTTCGTTTTTATTCATACTTTTCCTTCTCTTTTTGCTCACTAATGAATTCCTTCATAGAACAAGTTCCACTATTTACCTAGGGACGTCCTTCTCAAGGCGTCCCACGATACATGCTTTATGCAGGGCTATTTGTACACAGGTCTTGACAGAAAAGATCAGATGCATTGGGTGCCAAATTTTGATGTACAATTAACCTTCAAATTGTGCAAGCCAAATTGAAGAACATACTTTCATTTGATGTTGCAAGTTGCAAGCGCATAATTCAAAGACAGGAGGAGAAGAACTCTGATTTCTTCTGCTTTAGTTTCATGTATCACTGCTTTTGTGCATAGCTCAGTTAACGTAACCTGTTTCACTGGGACGTCGACAACCACCTCATGTAGTTCTCCATGACCTTACGGAAGCTTTCTGATTCCTCATGTTGCAACTCATGCCAAATTTCGTTTCAGTTATGTCATTATTGTACATGAGATTGAATTTTCTAATTTGGACTTGTTTTTATATTCAGTTGGAGAGTAACCATATGTGAAAATCATAGGAAAATAAGGAACTTTTTTTTCTACAAAATTTTCTGGTTAATATATTTGTTTTTGGATCTTCTATAGAATAATGTTCTTAGTTGACAGGACCATAGATTATCCAAGTTATCAGCATGATTATTTTATGTTCTTGTTTTTGAATTTACGTATTGCCTCCTTTCATTTCTTAAACAGGTGCAATGCAGAAAAAGATTATGGGAGGAGGAAGAAGAAGAAGAAGAAGAAGAGAAGGCAAATGAGTTGTTGCATTTACAAACTTATGGGGATTTGGGTGGGAAAGCCTTTGGGTCCATCGGTCGCTACATGACTGAACTTCTTATTCTTGCTGCCCAAACTGGGGGTTCTATAGCTTACTTAGTCTTCATTGGTCAGAATCTCTCATCGATCTTCACATCAATCAAAACCAAGGAACAACACATAAACCCGGCTGTCTTTATTTTCCTCCTTTTGCTTCCCCTTGAAATTGCTCTTTCTTTTATTCGGTCTCTTCCTTCCCTTGCCCCTTTCAGTGCTTTTGCTGATTTGTGCAACATTCTTGCAATGGCCATTGTCATCAAAGAGGACCTTCAAATCTTTGACAATTCCAGGAACAGGAGTGCTTTTAATGGGGCTTGGGGACTACCATTTGCAGGAGGAATGGCAGTGTTCTGTTTTGAAGGCTTCAGCATGACATTAGCATTAGAGGCATCCATGGCTGAGAGGCGAAAATTTCCCTGGGTACTCTTGCAGGCATTCATTGGGATTACTGTTGCCTATGTTTGTTTTGGGTTATTTGGTTATCTAGCATATGGAAATGAGACCAAAGACATAATAACACTTAATCTTCCGAACAATTGGTCTGCTATTGCGGTAAAGGTCAGTGAATTTTCCCTCCTTTGCTGTAATGTCTTGGTGCATGTGATAAATGCAAAAACACTATCCATTTTGAGCACATACTGAAGCACAAAATTTTAGTACAGAAGAAGCAAAATCTTTGGACACATAGATTTGATGGTCTACTTTCAAGTTGGATATATATACTGACTGCTTGGAAGATTCAACTGAGCTAATTTATTCTGGATGTAAAGATATTTCAGCGAGACATTTCGGTTCATTTACCCTTTTTATTATTATTAGATAATAATAATAACTAGATAATAATAACTATGACAAGCTTTGCTGCATGAAATGTTGCTAAAAGGTATATCAATGCGCTGATGCCACATGACCGCTATTTCTTTATATGTTGTTTTCTACCCACCTAAGATCTTGACCCATAAGACCTGATTTTGTTGTAGAACTTTCTACTTTACCTACCTGGCATTTGATGATCACTTATCCAGAAGAGTGATAGATTTTTAATGCCAGTTGTCATTCCATAAAGCATCTACAGGAAGAGAGCAGAAATGTAGAACTTAGTAGGATGCAACAGAAAGTGGATAGAGGAATTAAGGGAAAAGAAATACATCAGATAAGAAAATTGTGGAAGTGAGTAGCCCAACCGAGCTTGAGAATGATGAAATATCGTCTAATACATGTTATTGGTCGCAAGAATTGCAGAGTAAAAAACCATTGTAAAAATTCTGATTGATTGACCAGATAGCTGTATTCAATTGGAAAAGTTAGCTCCATTAACTTTGCACTTTTCTACATAATAATTGTTTGTTTTGTTTGTCTTTCACCAGTTAGACTTCATAGGATGATTTCTGAACTTCGTTTCGTCTTTGTCGGACAGGCTGGGCTCTGCATAGCTCTAGCATTCACATTTCCAATCATGATGCATCCGATCAATGAGATCATTGAGACAAGGCTGAAGTCAAGTAGATGGTTTCAGAAGCTTATTAACACTTTCCGATGTGCAGAGTGGTTAGGCTTGCACGGGAGCCGCATACTTGTGTTGGTGGTGCTGTCTATGTTGGCTTCTTTTGTCCCAGGCTTTGGAAACTTCGTCTCTTTCGTGGGAAGCACTGTTTGTGCACTGCTCTCCTTTGTTTTGCCAGCCATGTTTCACCTCACTATTATTGGTTCTGAAATGAGATCGTGGCAGAGAATTTTGGATTATTGCATAATTCTTATTGGTCTGGCTTTTGCTGGGTATGGAACGTTTAACACCATCTCAGGCCACTCATCCAAATGACATTTTGGCAAAGGAATCGCAGGACAGTTCCATCTTGGCCCAGTATGTATGATGGTGCCTAGAGTCACTAGTCATGTGTTAAGAGTGCCAGCTGAAGTGGGTGAACATGCATTGTGACTATTCTCCCATGCAAAAGAACGGTAGCCTTCATTGATAATTCATCCTTTAAATTTTATGTACTTCTTAATGGACATATAAATTAGTATTTTCATAAAATTTATTGTATAGGAAGCTGAATTATTATTCGGGCCATAAATATATTAGAAATGTGGCTCTTCAAACAAAACCACTCTGCTACTTGATCTTTGAACAAGTATCTTTGAAGTACTCGGTGGAAATTATGTGGTTTTTTGGCATATTACAAGTGTGGCTAATCAAGTTTTGCTGCTATCTCTTGCTATGTTGAAAGCACCTGTGACAGCTTTATGATCCAGCAGAATGTGCAACTCAAAGTAGTTGTTTTCCTCTGGTAAATTCGGACTTGAACTGTACAAGATAGTTTGGCCAACAGTAGGCAAAGGGAAAGGATATATGCTGGTGTTGATTATTGGATTACTACCTTCAGATATTTCATATTTGGTATATCTTTCTCGGTGATTGCTTCTTTCAGATATTGTAAGATCAATAATCTTTTATTTATGCCACATTTGCTAGTTTTCTTGATACAAATATTCTTCCGACTTCCTGAGATGTTCCTAATTGTGTTAAGCTATGGCGAGATTGTGAAAATTAGTCGGTGCTTGTTGAAATTTGACCTAACTGATATGCTGTGTGAATCATAATCATTTTCGTGAAGCTGTATGCATTTTTTTATTTCTTCAAAATTTAATACATCTATTACAATGATTAATTACAAAATTTAGCTTGGCCCTGAATAATTATTTAGCTCTTGCTTTCAGTATCACATTACCTTTGAATAAATCTATGATTATTTTTTTGCATAAATGACTTATAGTGGATATTATAAAGCTAAAAAGGAATGTAACAATATGTTAAATTCATATTAAAAAATATAATAAATCAATAAAAATATGTTTTCTAATGGTCACATATTGATTGTTTGTCGATGCAATAAGAAGGTATCATGCCATGTCTCTTTATCCATGCATGTACTTCAAATCCATATTACATGTTATTTATCTTTATTTTTTCTTTTCTTTATATATATATATATATATATATATATATATTATACGTGAAACATCAATGTAAGCATATTATTCAAGTTTAGGTATGTCTTTGATGAGTTTAGTAGGGTACCATGAATATATAGCATAACAAATATCTAAGGTTCATGTGGTCTTATTGTTATTAGTTTATTTATTTATTACTATTTATTGATCTATTACTGTTTTATTGCTATTACATCCTTACATTTTATTGCTATTATACTATTGTATTACTATTTTATTGTTACATTAAAACCATCATGTGACAAGTTGCCTAAGTATTACTATTTTATAGTTGATTAGTATTATGTTCTAATCATCTCATTTTAGGGATGATATTTTCAATTTCTAATGACATTGATAGTCAAAACCTAGGTGAGAAATCAAGGCTACTTAAAAGTGAAGTGTCTGATAGCTCACAAAGCTTAGAATTGAATAACTCATTTTATGAAGATACTGAAATTGGTGATATATTAGCAAATAAAGTTGCTAGAGAAAGGATAAGATAAGAGGTTAAATGTGATTGTTGATATTTATGGTCCATTTGATGTTATTGGTGAACGAGGAGTTTATTACGTCTAGGTCCCCTACAAAACCTAATTGTCTATATTACATGAAAATTTTTATGATGAAGGAATCAAAATGTTATTATAAAGAAATTTATAAAATAATTTTCTTTTTCTTTTCTAATAAAAAAATTATTATTTTTGGGTATGATGTCAAATCAAACAAAATAGTATATGTTGTGAAAAGAAAAAATTGGTAATCTATTCTCTTTTTCGAAAATAATGGCTTAATATAGTGCTAGCCAAGATGATAGTTTGTTATTAAATGTTATATTCTGAAGACGATGAATTTATCTCTAATGATCTTTTAATTGGTCAAGTATATGTAATATATATGTGTTATTATTGATATTATTTTATATAATATTATATAACCTAATTTTAACTTTCTGCGAGTACTTCGAGACAAAGATAAATTTCAAAAATAATTGAAAGAGCATGTTATTCATAGAAACTTTGAAATCAAACATGTTGCTAGTACAAGATATAAGGTAAAAGTCTGCTATATAGTTTTTTATTATGATTCGATTATAGTAGCCTACAGTGGAACCGATTGTTTTAAAATTATGAAATTTTCTAAAGTACACCTATGTAATATGCCATAAATAAATAGGGATGACATCGGAGAATCATTTTCAAAAGATTTTTTAGCCTTCAAAGCATGTCTTAGAAGTTTTAAGAGATCTATATAACCTGTTTTTGTTACGATCGTAACGACACTAAGAGGGAGTGTAAATTAGTGCTTTCGAAAAGTTATACCGATTTAAAGTGTGCTTGACTTAGAGTTGTTCGGATCGAGTCGGCACTAAGAGTGCTTGACTTAGAGTATGCTTGACTTAGAGTTGTTAGGATTGAGTCGGCACTAAGAGGGGGGTGAATTAGTGTAGCGGATAAAAATGATAAATTTAATCAATTTTAGAAAACTTCGTGCTATGAAAACTAATATCATAAAGATACTTGACTTAAAAACATATGGAAGATACTTGACTTAAAAACATATGGAAGCATATTGAAAGTAAGAATTCAGTTTACAATTAAAATGAAAAGCTTAAAGTAAATGCAAACCATATTTTTATAATAGTTCAGTCGTCTCAACCTTTATCCACTCCTGATTCCTCTTCTATTAAGGCCACCGGTATCTACTAACGATCTTCCTTCAATGGGCGAAGATCAACTACCCTTTTACACTCTTTCTCCTTTTCATGGGTTTAGGAAACAACCCTTACAAGCCTCTCTTTCTTAGACCTCACTTCTCCCTTTAACTTCTCCCTTTAGACAAACTTCTAAATACTAGGAAGAAGTGATCCTAAATCCTAAGAGAGTTTTTTAATTTTTTTCAAGTATTTTTCCCCCTTTTTTAACTCAATTTTATGCTCAATTCTTATTTTTTTATGCAAGAATAGCTGGGGTATTTATAAACCCAAAATGACTTCAAAATTAGAGCTAAAAAAGGTCTTATCCTAAGTTTCACAAGTTTTGGCGGTACCACCGCCTATGCTAGGCGATACCACCGCCTAGTCTGGTGGTACTATCGCTTGACACAGTTTGGGAGACTATGTTTAGGTGGTACGACTGCCCAGACTAGCGGTACCACCACTTGACACTAGGTGGTACCACAATCCAATCTGACAGTACTACTGCCTAACACAGTCTTAGAGATTGTGTCTTGAAGACTAAGCCACTGGTGGTGCCACCGCATGGATCGACGGTGCCACCACCTGATCCAACTTTTAGGTAATTGAATGAGTCTTTCTCTTTGCCTAAAATAGCCCAAACTTGAGTCTAGTTGGCTTAATTACATTCTAAATCAACCTAATTACGACCTAAACTAACTCGATCTAGATAAATTATTACAAAGCATGAATCATGTGTTGTCCGACATGTCATTGGTTCTTCCGACGCTTCGTCCGATCCTTCAGCGCATCATCATCTCCTTCGGCATATTGCCTAATCGGCATGTTGACACCCGCAACTTTCGATCTCCTTGGCGCAATGTCTGATCCTTCGACCCGATGCTCGAATTTACGGCATGAAGCCTTCTCCCGACACGTTGATCAATCCTCTAGCTTGGCGTCCAATCTTCTGACATGTTCAACTTCGGCCCAATATTCGATTCCTCCTGCTTTAATCAATTTGCCTCTCCTGATCGAAGCTAGTCCTCAATAACTCAAAACGTAGATTAGATCATAATATTATCAATTGATTTCATCATCAAAATCCGAGATTCAACAATCTCTCCCTTTTTTATAATAACCAATTGATGACGGAGTTTAACTAAACTCCCCCTATCAATATGCCATATTGATAGATCCTTGAATTCAAGTAGAGTTCAAGTCAAAGCAATTTTAATCATAAATCCAAGCAACATGTCATCATAAAATCATGCATAATCAAAATTTACATCATTCCATGCATGATTGTCATCATTATTGAATCTTAGATTTTGATGATGAAACCAATTAATAAGTGTTTATGATTTGATCTGTGTTTTGAGTGACGCAGGGTGCTTCGATCAGGGAGAGACAATTAAAGCAGGAGAATCATGTTGGGCCGGTGGAACATGTCAGAAGATTAGACGTCAAGCCGGAGGATCGATCAACGTATCGACAAAAGGCTTCGAGCCATGGATTCGGGCATCGGGCCAAGAGGAGCAGAAATTACGTCAAGGAAATCAGAGTTGCAGAGGTCAACTGACCGATTGGGCAATAGGTCGCAAGAGAGGACGATGCGCCGAAGAATCGGACGAAGCGTCAATGACCCAATGACATACCAGACAAGATGATTCAAAGCTTTATAATAATTGTCTAGATCGAAGTGGGTTTTCTGTGTGCAGGATTAACCACGATAGCAAGGCATAAAGCAAAATGAAGTCCCAAAGTCAAGAATGCGATTTCATTGGGAGTTCGAGAGTTCGTTAGAAGTCCGGACGTTCATCAAAAGTTCGGTCAGAATTGACCGAGAAGTCCAGGAGGTTGCCAAAGAAGCTCATCGGAACTTGCAAAGAAGATCATCATGAAGTCCAGGAGCTTGCCAAGAGTCCGTTGGAACATTGTCGAGAGATCGTCGAAAGTTCGCTAGAAGATCGCTGGAAGCTCGTCGGAAGAAACCTAGACTTACGGACTTGTTTAGCTTAGTAAATATCTTAAAATTCGTAGTTTGTATATAATTGGGATTAGAATTGGGCCAACCCATTTAGGGGATAGTTGGGCCCAAGTTTGGGTTGTGTTGGGCCAAGAGAAAGGCCCAAACAATGACTAAACAAGTGAAACCGTTGTGGCACAATCTTCGAGATTGTGTCAAGCGATGGTACCACCTAGACACAATCTTCTAGGTGGTGGTACCGCCAGACTAGGTGATGGTACCATCTAGTGTCAGGCTGCAGGCAGTGGTACTGTCTAGTGTAAGCGATGGTACTACCTAGTGCAGGCGGTGGTATCGCCCATACCTTGAAATTTCAAGGACTTGAAGTTTGGCTCCAAGTTTTGAAGCCATTTAGGGTCTATAAATACCCTAGCTATTCCTTCATGGAGTAGGAAGAAAAGTGAATAAAAAATCTATGTTTTTAGAGTTGAAAACCCTTGTAAAGTATAGAATCTCTCCCCCTAAAATTTAGAGACCATTCTAAGGGAGAGTGTGAGGGAAGCTTTATTGAAAGGGGGTGTAAAGGCTCTCTCTGCAAAAGGAGAATTGAGTTGTAAGAAGGAGGCTGATCTTCGCTTATTAAAGGATCATTAGTGGATGCTGATGGCCATGACGGAAGCGGAATCTGTGGAGTGGATGTAAGTCACAACGACCGAACCACTATAACTCGGTTTGCATTTACTTATTGCAATTTACATTTACTGCAAACTACCCTTCTTTACTCTCACTACTCTACTTCCTTATTACACACTTATGTAAGTGTTTTTAAGTTAAACATATTTTCGATCGGTTTTAATCGTACGAAGATTTTTCAAACCGATGTTTTTACCGCTGCACTAATTCACCCCCCCCCCTCTTAGTGCCGACTTGTTCCTAATAATTGGTATCAGAGCCTTGTAATTTCTCATTTGGTTTAACACCCAAAAGAAATGATACTTTTCGGCTTTCAAGAGTGTCACTTTCTCATTCGTCCTCCCATGTTCAATGGGACATACTACACATATTGGAAAACTCGAATGAGAGTTTTCTTGCTTTCTTTAGATTTGAATTTATAGAATATTGTCGAAAGTGATTTTCGAAGGTCTTCTCTTCCAATGAACCATTGGAATGATTTGGAGAAGAAGACTTTTTCTTTAAACGCTAAAGCTATGAATGCTCTATTTTGTGCCTTAGACAAAAATGAATTCAATCGGGTTTCTACTTGCGAAACGTCTTTTAATATTTGGCACGTTCTTGAAACCACACATGAAGGCACTCGTAGAGTAAAAGTTTTGAAGATTAATCTTTTAATGTATGACTTCGAATTGTTTCATATAAAACCAAGCGAAACCATTGGAGACATGTACACCCGTTTTACGGATGTCGTCAATGGTTTAAAAGCACTTGGTAAAAGTTTTTCGGATTTTGAACTTGTAAACAAAATTTTACATTCTCTTCAATAACAACTAGGATTCAAAAGTAACTACCATACAAGAGGTAAAAGACTTAAACAAGCTTCCACTCGAAAAAATAATTGGGTCTTTAATGACCTATGAAATGACAAATGTGGCACAAAATAAACATGAGGACAACCTTCCAAAGAACATGAAGGATTTCAGACTTACAACAATTGAAGACCACTCGAGCATAAGCTCAAGTGATGGTGAACTTGAACTCCTCACTATGAAATTTAAAAAGTTCATGAAACAAGAATTGAAGAACAAAACTAAACTTAAAAAGAACACAACTACTTATTATAAACGCAAGAAGAACGAAGCACTTTGGGATGAATCGAGCTCATCCGAAGACGAGGAGAAAATCAACAAAGGCGAGGTGGCAAACTACGCCTTAACGGCTTTCGACAATGAGATAATTAAAATGCCCTTAGTTTACTTTGAAATTACTTGATGTTTTTCATGAGTTGTTTTTAATTTAGTTTAAGAAAATTATATATTTCTTTTGAATTGCATGTTTAAAGATGTAATGAAAATGTTAAAAGTTTTACGATCATACTTATCTTTCTAGTAATTTTGAAAAAGATCATGACAATTGCATGTTTTATGATAATACAATAAAATGTTAGATATAAATCTATGTACACTTAGTAAGATTAATCTTATGTATGTGTCTGAGAAGCAAGAATGTGTATTTTGATGATTCCATATAGCTTTTCAATTTTGATTAAAAGATGCCTTATGAAACCATGTTTGATGATTATTCTCAATGAGTTTATCTTTCAAAATTATACATGATGATTCTTGTAATTTATGGCTTATCGGTTTTTACCATAATGAAAGTTGCTTTTTCAATTTTAAAAATGATGCATGTGTTGATTTGGCATAAATGAAAAAGGCATGCTTGTATGAAATAATGTAAGTATCATGCTTGATAATTTTATATTTAATTATGCATGATGATTTGAAGTAATGATGATTTTTAGGTAATTTATGGTTTATTGATCTTGTTGATTCTATGATAAGATTTGCTCTTTCGATTCTAAATTATGATGAATGGTTTTCATATAATAAAACTTATATAAAATCAATCATTTAAAATGAAACACATAAAAAAAAAGAGAAAAATATTTTTCTTGAAAATTTCTTTTTCTCTATCTTATTGATTTTTCAGTAAGAGATTTATAAAGTTGTTTATGTCATTTTCAATCTCTTGAAAATAATTTTGATAATTTGATGATTTGAATTTAAATGAGCATTATCTTAATTTTTTGAGATTTATAACTTGAGATTTACCCTATATATATCGAGATATTTTATCTTCGATGTTTCTTTTTGCTATCTACTATCTAAATGAATCATGATTTTTCGGAATTACAATTTGTATGATTCATGTTGAATTGAGAGATATTACATGAATTGAGATCCTTTATGTGTTCTCTCATGACACCTTTTGTTATAGGAATGTCTTTATCGATATCATGATCTTGAATTCTCGATATTGAAACTTAAAATTTTTCTATGAATCAAGATCTTATTTTTGAGCTCCCATGTTTTTTTTTCTATTATTTACTAAAAGGGAGATTTGTCAAGATAAATCATATCATTTAGTATTCATGGCTTAATCCTTCATGATCTATGGTATTTTATCTTTCATGATATGATTTTTATATATAATTCCTTGTTTTCATGAAGTGTATACCTCATCACCAAATTCTCTTGATAATGTTAATGTGATGATATGAAATTATGCTAGTCATAGGTGCCCAGCAAGCCAATCACGTGAGTGATGGCACGTGTGACTTGATACAGAATCTTTTTGCTTATTATATTTTGGCGTATATCACTTTATAACTATTGCATAAATGCATACATATATTGTGATGTCCTTGGATTTGTGCAATGGGAATCGGATCGTGATGAGATCACGATAATGAGATCGATTCACCTTTAAACACATATCCTAAATAATCCCGGTCATAGGTTACTCGAGAGGGACATCGTGATAACCGGATAGACTGGTGTGCTGTATACCTGTCCATATGATGGATGCAGCTGGTCTCATAGCTGCTCGTGTAGGGACACTAGGGATACAGTACAGGTGCTCATTGGAGAATGAGTTCACTGATTGATCCGCTTACAGAATGCTGGATGGTTGATGATGCCTTATTGTCAGACAGCGATTCCGTAGTCCTAGTGGTGTATCTGGTCCTTAGACTTGAGACACCAAGGATGTCCTATATGAGTGCTCCACTCTTTGATACCAGACTTATAGGTTTGGCTATCCCAGATCTAGTACAGCTGGTCATTGGGAGTGGTAGTCGACCTTACGAGGGCTATTGAGTGTCGATAGAGGATCATCCACTCTCGGCGTCATGAGAGGAATATCCCATGTGTTCTTGCTCAGACAAATCCCTGGCCAGGGCCATTCGGGTTGAGAGAGAAAGAGTTCTCCGGGAACGGCGCCTGCCGCCGTTGGCAGCCCACGGGCAGAGGCGCCGCAGGGCAACGGCGCCTACCGCCACAAGGAAGCGGCGCCTACCGCCGCAGGGCAGCGACTCGCGACGCCTGCCGCCGTTGCTCCCGCGGGCGAAATCCCCCCCCACAGGGGCGGCCGCCCGGCTGGACAGCACCGCCTGCGGAGGCAGTGGCGCCCGAAGGGGGCGCCCACCCGCAGCGGCATCGCCGCCAGCGGGCATGCTAGTGCCACCTGTAGGCGAGGGTAGTGCCCTCGCCCTGCCGCACAGGCCGCCGCCGGCAGGGTGGCGGCGGCGGCAGCAGCGAATGGGGGAAAGGGCATTAGGGTTTTCTGGGCAAAAGACAGTTTTGCCGCTCGGAATTTGAGAAATTCCTGTTTCTGTCTTTTATCCAAATTATGAAAATACCCCTATAAATTCAGAAATTCCCTACATGTCCTTGATTTCAGAAAATATTAATTAATTAAAAGGTTTAGTTGATTATTATTTTTATTATTATCTAGTAGTCCTACATGATGATGATTATTTATACATGTGATGTATGATCTGTGGACGGATGATCTTGGATCGTGTGATGTGTGTACTTGTGATTATTATTATTGAGGTCTGCGAGCCTCCATTATATTTCTCGTTTATTGTCGGGCCTGCGTACTTATGATTAAGTTGTAATCACATGAGGAGACGCAGTAGGAGCGTGGATGTGATAACGGGACCCACGAGACGGACGATCGCGATGCATGAAGATGCATCAAGATGTCGACGGAACCGACGAGGACGAGATGGACGATCACAGGGCATGGAGATGCACCGTTGCACACATAGATCTTGATGTGAGTGATTAGGCCTACTGGCTCGAGCCTAATCACATTAGGTTGTGGTCCATGATCATCTGGTGTAATTAATTATACACATACTAGATAAGTATATATATTTGCATGCGATGTATATATATATTAAATATGTATATGTGTGACATGTCATATTAGGAGACCAAATCTTAGAAACATCTCTCGATAATATTAAGTCGGTAAACGTGAGGCAATTAGATTGACCCACGTGGCCTTCCATCGTTATAAGTAGGAACCGATTCCCAGTGTAGGTTGAGTTGGTCGAGTCCCTCGAGACTCACCTATATCGCGATTCACTATCTTGCTTACGACATAGAGATGTCACCGGTGACCTGAGGGCATGGTACACTTGGTCGAGTCCCTCGAGGGTATCTCATCAAATCAGACTCATCTTGTAACGAAGGTGTTGACTTAACCGAGCATCATGGTTGGTCGAGTCCCTCGAGGCCATGGTGATTCGGAGGCCGAACAGGACGGGAATCACAAGGAGTTGTGATCGGCAAGAGTTGCCTACCTTTTAGGCTTAGTGTGATTGGTCGAGTCCCTCGAGGTTACACTAAGACGCTGATTGGATCATGATCCCCACTAGAAGTCTGCCGGAGACTTCCGTTTCACGTGCTGAGGGTGTCGCGTGACTCGTTAGTAAAATAGTGGGAGCATATTAAGATAGAAGTCCATATCTTGATAGTTTATTTTTTGCAAAATCTGCATGTTATTCATTTCTGCTGCATCTTTATTTTCAGAAAATGTCGCTTTCAAATCCCTTATGTGACATACTTGATGTCAACCGCCTCACTGGTCCAAATTATACGGATTGGCTCCGTAACTTGAGAATTGTTCTCACAGCGGAGAAAATCATGTACGTCCTTGATACAGTGATACCTACGCCCGAAGAAGGGGCAAACGAGGATGAGATCGCTCGCTACGTGAAGTACATTGATGACTCCACTCTTGCTCAGTGCTATATGTTGGGCTCTATGACTCCTGAGTTACAGAGACAACATAAAAAGATGGATGCCAGATCCATTCTCCTACATGTTCGCAAATTGTTTGAGGAACAGGGAAGGACTCAACGATATGAGATATCCAATAGCCTTTTCCGCGCTAGGATGACTAAGGGGACACCGGTTCATAACTATGTCCTAAAGATGATTGAGTGGATAAAGAAACTCACAGGTCTAGGAATGGTCCTAGAGGATAACTTGTGTGTGGACATTGTGCTTCAGTCCCTACCAGATTCCTTTTCACAGTTCATAATGAATTTTAATATGAACAAGCTTGAGGTGACTCTCCCAGAGCTCCTCAACATGTTGAGAGAGGCAGAGAGTACTATTAAGAAAGAGAAGCCAATTCTCTACACTGGTGAGACCATAAAGAAAAGGAAAGCAGAAAGGTCCCTTAAGAAGGGAAAGGGCAAGGGCAGACCAGGTAAAGCAAAAGTTGCTAAGAAAGACCCAGTAAAGGACAAAGGCCAATGCTTCCACTATGGTAAAGATGGGCACTGGAAGAGGAACTGCAAAGAGTACCTTGTAGAAAGGGCGAAATAGAAGCTTGGAGAAGCTTCAGGTATATTCATGATCAATCTCCAATTGGCAGATTTTTGTGATAATGCATTGGTATTGGATACCAATATTGCTTATCACATCTACAATTTATTGTAAATTCTAGCAAAGCCGAGGGGAGATTGACGAGAGGAATATTACATAAAGGTTTGTTTATGCAAGACACTACTCCACATATTATGAATGTAAGTGTCTAAGAGGAAACGAGATGAGGTGAACAGTACATACCTATGGCATTGTAGGCTAGGTCACATCCATGAAAGAAGGATTCAAAAGTTGCTAAATAATGAATATCTAGATCCATTCGACTATGTGTCATATGCAACTTGCGAGCCTTGCCTTCATGAAAAACTGACCAACTCTCCATTTAATGGAACTAGAGAGAGAGCCACTGAGTTGTTGGAACTCATACATAGTGATGTATGTGGACCCATGTCAACTCATGCCATTGGAGGTTACTCCTACTTCATTACATTTACTGATGATTTCTCAAGGTATGGATATGTGTACTTAATGAAGTACAAGTCCGAGGCTTTTGAGAAATTCAGAGAGTATAAGAATGAGGTGGAGAACCAGACTGGAAAGAGTATCAAAACTCTTCGATCAGATCGAGGAGGTGAGTACTTAAGTACAGAGTTTACTCAGTTCCTCAAGGACCATGGGATATTATCCCAATGGACACCTCCTTACACACCTCAGCTCAATGGTGTCTCTGAAAGGAGAAATCGTACGTTATTAGATATGGTACGGTCTATGATGAGTTTCGCTGACCTACCCATCTCATTCTGGGGATATGCCATAGAAACCGCAGCTTACCTTCTGAACAGAATTCCAACTAAGTCGGTAGTGTCTACACCATATGAGATATGGAAAGGGAAGAAGCATGATCTTAAGGTTGTTAAGATTTGGGGCTGCCCTGCCCACATTAAAAGACACAACCCCGATAAGTTAGAATCAAGGATAGAGCGATGCAAATTTGTGGGACACCCCAAGGAAACTAGTGGGTATTATTTCTATCATCTCGAGGACCAAAAGGTCTTTGTAGTTAAGAGAGCAGTGTTCCTTGAGAAGGAACACATTCTTGGCGGAGATAGTGGGAGAATGATAGAGTTGAGCGAGGTTGGAGAACCAAGCTCAAGCACCACTCTACAGCCCGAGTCTGTTCAGGTACCTAATACACAATTTTCAACTTTACGCAGGTCTGATAGAGTATCTCATCCTTCTGAGAGATATGTGGGACATATTAGAGGAGAGGATGTTAAGGATATTGATCCTCAGACCTACAAGGAGGCTATTATGAGTATAGACTCCGGGAAGTGGCAAGAAGCCATGAATTCTGAGATGGATTCTATGTACTCCAATAAGGTTTGGAACCTAGTTGATGCGCCCGAAGGTATTGTACCCATCGGTTGCAAGTGGATCTTTAAGAAAAAGATCGGAGTAGATGGAAAGGTAGAGACTTATAAAGCAAGGCTAGTGGCTAAGGGGTATCGTCAAAGGCAAGGTGTTGATTACGACGAAACCTTCTCACCCGTAGCAATGCTAAAATCCATCAGAATTCTATTGGCTATTGCAGCACACTATGATTATGAGATCTGGTAGATGAATGTGAAAACCGCATTCCTCAATGGGAACCTCGTGGAGGTGTATATGATGCAACCTAAGGGATTCGTGTCCAAGAACTGCCCAGATAAGGTGTGTAGGTTGCTTAGATCCATTTATGGACTAAAGCAAGCTTCCCGAAGTTGGAACATAAGATTTGATGAGGCAATCAGATCTTATAACTTCGTTAAGAACGAAGATAAGCTTTGTGTATATAGAAAGGTAAGTGGGAGCGCTATCACCTTTTTGGTGTTATATGTGGATGACATCCTCATCATTGGGAATGACGTAGGAATGCTATCCACAGTAAAGACTTGGTTATCTAGACACTTCTCCATAAAGGACTTAGGGGAAGCATCCTATATCTTGGGGATTAGAATCTATAGAGATAGATCCAAGAGGATGCTTGGCTTGTCCCAGTCCAGGTACATAGAAACCATTGTCAAAATGTTTGGCATTGAAAATTCTAAGAAAGGACGAACATGGATATGATACCTTATGCCTCAGCAATATGGTCTATTATGTATGCCATGCTATGTACTAGGCCTGATATAGCGCATGCTCTGAGTGTCACGAGCAGGTATCAGGCGGATCCAGGCTTGGAGCACTGGAAAGCAGTAAAGTGTATCCTTATGTACTTGAGAAGGACTAAGGATCTTTTGCTAGTATATGGAGGTAATAGCCTTAAGGTTGAAGGCTACACTGACTCAAGTTTTCAGTCTGATGTCGATGATAGCAAGTCGAATTCAGGGTATGTGTACACCTTGAATGGAGGAGCAGTGTGCTGGAAGAGTTCCAAACAAGATACCACTGCTGACTCGACCACAGAGGTGGAGTACATTGCTGCATTAGATGTAGCAAAGGAGGGAGTCTGGGTGAAGAAGTTCATCACAGATTTGGGAGTCGTGCCGGGTAGCGAGGAGCCGATCTCCTTATATTGCGATAATAACGGGGCGATTACTCAAATAAGGGAACCCGAGTCTCATCAGAAGTGTTCTGAGGAGGTTCCAACTTATTAGAGAGATCGTAACCCGAGGATATGTAGCAATGGAAAGAGTTCCATCCGAAGATAACATTGCAGATCCACTGACAAAGCCGTTGTCTCATTTTGTCTTTGAGCGTCACAGGGGTCTGATGGGGATCAGACACATAGGCGATTGGCTTTAGGTCAAGTGGGAGATTGCTAGTCATAGGTGCCCAGCAAGCCAATCACGTGAGTGATGGCACGTGTGACTTGATACAGAATCTTTTTGCTTATTATATTTTGACATATATCACTTTATAACTATTGCATAAATGCATACATATATTGTGATGTCCTTGGATTTGTGCAATGGGAATCGGATCGTAATGAGATCACGATAATGAGATCGATTCACCTTTAAACACATATCCTAAATAATCCCGGTCATAGGTTACTTGAGAGGGACATCGTGATAACCGGATAGACTGGTGTGCTGTATACCCGTCCATATGATGGATGCAGCTGGTCTCATAGCTGCTCGTGTAGGGACACTAGGGATACAATACAGGTGCTCATTGGAGAATGAGTTCACTGATTGATCCGCTTACGAAATGCTAGATGGTTGATGATGCCTTATTATCAGACAGCGATTCCATAGTCCTAGTGATGTATCTGGTCCTTAGACTTGAGACACCAAGGATGTCCTGTATGTGTGCTCCACTCTTTGATACCAGACTTATAGGTTTGGCTGTCCCAAATCTAGTACAGCTGGTCATTGGGAGTGGTAGTCGACCTTACGAGGGCTATTGAGTGTCGATAGAGGATCATCCACTCTCGGCATCATGAGAGGAATATCCCATGTGTTCTTGCTCAGACAAATCCCTGGCCAGGGTCATTCGGGTTGAGAGAGAAAGAGTTCTCCGGGAGAATTCGATTAGGGCGAAACTCGAGTAGAAACCGTATGGGTTTGACAGCACCATGCTCAATATACGGTCTCTAGGATATTAGATGGATGAGGGATTATAGGTACACGGTAACTGAGGACAAACAGGTCCAATGGATTGGATTCCCCTGTATCGTCTGGGGACTACGGCGTAGTGGCCTAGTACATCCGTAGTCGATGAGTCAAGTGAATTATTACAGAGATAATAATTCACTGAGTTAGAAGGAGTTCTGACAGGTATGACTCACGGCCAGCTCGATATTGGGCCTAGAGGGTCACACACATATGGTAGGCATTGCGATGAGTAGAGGTTCGAATATGAGATATCCGACGGAGCCCTTGTCTTATTGGATGCAGATCCAATATCCACTAGGGGAGGACCCATTAGGGTTTGACAGGGGACCTCTATAAATAGGAGGGATTCAGAGCCTCATAGGCTAGAGTTTTTGCTTGCCTTTCCTATTCTCCTCTTCCTCTCCACTTCAGATCAGGCCTGGAGTTTTTGAGGAGCGTCGTCGCAACCCTGCAATGTGGATCACCGCTAGAGAGGAGGACACTTGACCTCCTTCACCCTTTCCTAAGGATCTGCAAGGAAACAGGGATATACGATCTCCCTAGGTAACACAACCTACTTTATACGCAGTTTTAAGTTTCACGGATTTTGCGCACCAATCTCCATACGACGACGAATATCTCTTTGGGAATCGAGGATTTTGTTTTCTTGTTCTTCTACTGCGCATGTGATGTCCCCCCATGATTTCCCAACAGTGGTATCATTTTGTCTTTGAGCGTCACAGGGGTCTGATGAGGATCAGACACATAGATGATTGGCTTTAGGTCAAGTGGGAGATTGCTAGTCATAGGTGCCCAGCAAGCCAATCACGTGAGTGATGGCACGTGTGACTTGATACAGAAGCTTTTTGCTTATTATATTTTGGCGTATATCACTTTATAACTATTGCATATATGCATACATATATTGTGATGTCCTTGGATTTGTGCAATGGGAATCGGATCGTGATGAGATCACGATAATGAGATCGATTCACCTTTAAACACATATCCTAAATAATCCCGGTCATAGGTTACTCGAGAGGGACATCGTGATAACCGGATAGACTGGTGTGCTGTATACCCGTCCATATGATGGATGCAGCTGGTCTCATAGCTGCTCGTGTAGGGATACTAGGGATACAGTACAGGTGCTCATTGGAGAATGAGTTCACTAATTGATCCGCTTACGGAATGTTGGATGGTTGATGATGCCTTATTGTCAGACAGCGATTCCGTAGTCCTAGTGGTGTATCTGGTCCTTAGACTTGAGACACCAAGGATGTCTTGTATGAGTGCTCCACTCTTTGATACCAGACTTATAGGTTTTGCTGTCCCAGATCTAGTACAGCTGGTCATTGGGAGTGGTAGTCGATCTTACGAGGGCTATTGAGTGTCGATAGAGAATCATCCACTCTCGGCGTCATGAGAGGAATTTCCCATGTGTTCTTGCTCAGATAAATCCCTGGCCAGGGTCATTCGGGTTGAGAGAGAAAGAGTTCTTCGGGAGAATCCGATTAGGGCGAGACTCGAGTAGAAACAGTATGGGTCTGACAGCACCATGCTCAATATACGGTCTCTGAGATATTAGATGGATAAGGGATTATAGGTACACGGTAACTGAGGACAAACAGGTCCAATGGATTGGATTCCCCTGTATCGTCTGGGGACTACGGCGTAGTGGCCTAGTACTTCCGTAGTCGATGAGTCAAGTGAATTATTACAGAGATAATAATTCACTGAGTTAGAAGGAGTTCTGATAGGTATGACTCACGACCAGCTCGATATTGGGCCTAGAGGGTCACACACATATGGTAGGCATTGCGATGAGTAGAGGTTCGGATATGAGATATCCGACGGAGCCCTTGTCTTATTGGATGCAGATCCAATATCCACTAGGGGAGGACCCATTAGGGTTTGACAGGGGACCTCTATAAATAGGAGGGATTCAGAGCCTCATAGGCTAGAGTTTTTGCTTGCCTTTCCTATTCTCCTCTTCCTCTCCACTTCAGATCAGGCCTGGAGTTTTTGAGGAGCGTCGTCGCAACCCTGCTGTGTGGATCACCACTAGACATGAGGATGCTTGACCTCCTTCACCCTCTCCTAAGGATCTGCAAGGAAACAGGGATATACGATCTCTCTAGGTAACACAACCTACTTTATACGCAGTTTTAAGTTTCACGGATTTTGCGCACCAATCTTCGTACGACGACGAACATCTCTTTGGGAATCGGGGATTTTGTTTTCTTGTTCTTCCGCTGCGCATGTGATGTCGCCCTATGATTTCCCAACAAATTATACATGAAAGACTCATGAATTTATGTTGATGCATACAAATGCATGGTAGAATGTAATATAATTTGATATTTTGATAGCATGATGATTTGAATTATTCATGATTTGGAATGATGCATGCAATACTATGATTTGTTGCTAAAATGATGTATCATGAATGCTTGAATATCACGTATGATATGGTCATAGTGTTGATTGTTTTTTTTTTTGGTATCATACATAAAGTAAGGATGAAATGTAAGGTTTTAAAATTATGTATGTTTTAATTTGAAACTATTATGATGCATAAACATATTGAAAAAAGATTGATACTTCAATTTTGTCATGATTTGAAAATTCATGTAAAGGGAAAAATAATTACAAACATTTTATTCTTCCCTTCTTTTTTACAATGACAAAGGAGGAGAAATATTGCTAGCTCAAACATTACAAAGGAAGCAAAAATTTGCTAGCTTGCAAATTGCATGGAGAAAGAAGTGCTAACTTGCACATCTAGCAAAATTTACAAACTTGCATATTTCAAGAAGCAAGAGTTGCTTTCTTGAATATCTTAAAATTTGCTAGCTTGCATATTCTAAAATGATGCATTGCTATCTTGCTAGCTTGCTATCTTGCATTCTTTTTCAAAAACTTATTAACCTTTATACTTTAAAGAGAAGTAACACTTGTCAAATTGCTAGCTTTCATGTTATAAAATGATGTAAAATTTTGTTAGCTTGCGTTTTGCAAAGGAAGCAAAAAAAAATCACACTTCTTAAAAGAGAAGAAAATGCTATCTTGAACATCACCGAAGATTGTTAGCTTGCTTATCTTAAGAATTAAAAATGTAAATTTACAAAATTTACAATCTTGCATATCTTGAAAATTAATGATGATTTGGTGATTATGCATGTTGTAAGGAGATGAACAAATATGCTAGTTGTATGTTGTAAAACTTGCATATCGTAAAAATTGTTGGCTTGTAATCTAAAGAGAAGCAAAAAGTTGCTATCTCAAGAAAAGCAAATATGCTAAACTTGCACATCTTTAATTATTGCTAGCTTGCATAATGATAAAACTGGAAATTATGTTTATTATGTAATGACTTAGAACTTGTTTGTCTAAAACACTTGATAATTGAAATTTTCATTTATGTTGATGACAAAGGGGGAGAAGTATATTGATGTTATGCATGATTTTATCATGACATGTTGCTTGGATTTTTGAATCCAAGAGTTCTATCAATATGCCATATTGATAGGGGGAATTTGTTTAAACTTCGTTATCAATTCGTTGTCATCATCAAAAAGGGGGAGATTGTTGAATCTCGGATTTTGTTGATGAAACCAATTGATAAGTGTTTATGATTTGATTTGTGTTTTAAGTGACACATGATGCTTCGATTAGGGAGAGACAATTAAAGTAGGAAGAATCATGTTGGGTCGGTGGAATATGTCAAAAGATTGAACGTCAAGCCGGAGGATCGGTCGACATATCGACAGAAGGCTTCGGGCCATGGATTCGGGCATCAGGCTAAGAAGAGCGAAAATTACGCTATGGAAATCAGAGTTGCGGAGGTCAACTGGCCGATTGGACAATAGGCCGCAAGAGAGGACGATGCGCCGAAGAATCGGACGAAACGTCGATGACCCAATGACATGTCGGACGACATGATTCAAAGCTTTGTAATAATTGTCTAGATCAAAGTAGGTTTTATTTATGCAGGATTAACTATGATAGCAAGGCATAAAGCAAAATGAAGTCTCAGAATCAAGAACGTGATTTCATTAGGAGTTTGAGAGTTCGTCAGAAGTCCGGACATTCTATCACGGACTTAGCTGGTTTTGCCTAAGTCATACGGCACCCTTGCGTGTCCGTCCGCAAAGGTCAGCCTCCCCGAAGCCTCTCATGTCCCTTAGGACCCACAAAAGAAAGAACGGGTTAGAGAAAACGCCTCATTCGGGATCCACAAGCAAACATTTCCGAAAACACTTCATAGACAATGCAAATTACAAACAGACTTTACAAACTCTGAACAGTTGCACAATAAAGGGTAAAATGGTCTATTATAGATCAAAAATCTCTCACACGTGTCCACATGACACAACCTTTATTTACAAGCCTAAATCGGCCACCAACCCAACTACAATGGGAATATTAAGCCTTCGGTCATCCCTCTACATGCTGTACAAGGTATGAACATACCAAAAGACAAGGACATACATAAGCATTACATCAAACATCTTGTTTAGAAGTTTGTCCGTGACAATTCGTCAGAAGTTCTACCGGAATTGATCGAGAAGTCTAGGAGGTTACCAAAGAAGCTCATCAGAACTCACCAAGAAGATCATCGTGAAATCCAGGAGCTTGTCGGGAGTCTGTTGGAACATTGCTGAGAGATCATCGGAAGTTCGTCGGAAGATCACCGGAAGCTTGCTGGAAGAAACCTAGACTTATGGACTTATTTTAGAATGTTTTAGAATTCATAGTTAGCACATAATTGGGATTAGACTTGGGCCAACCTAATTAGGGGATAGTTGGGCCCAAGTTTGGGCTATGTTAGGCTAAGAGAAAGGCCCAAACAATGACCAAACAAGTGAAACCATCATGGCACAATCTCCGAGATTGTGTCAAACGGTGGTACTGCCAGTCTGGGTGGTGGTACCACCAGACTGGACAGTGGTACTGTCCAATGTCAGGCTGTAGGTGGTGGTACCACCCAGTGCAGGCGGTAGTATCGCTTGTACCTTGAAATTTCAAAGATTTGAATTTTGGCTCCAAGCTTTAAAGTCATTTAGGGTCTATAAATATCCTATATATTCCTGCATAGAGTAGGAAGAAAAGTGAACAAAAACTCTGTATTTTTAGTGTTGAAAACCTTTATAAAATATAGAGTCCCTCCTCCTAAAGTTTAGAGGTCATTCTAAGGAAGAGTGTGAGGGAAGCTTCGTAAAAAGAGGGTGTAAAGGTTCTCTCCTGAGCTTGCAAAAGGAAAATAGAGTTATAAGAAGAAGATTGATCTTTGCCTATTAAAGAAAGATCATTAGTGGATATCAGTGGCCTCGACGGAAGAGGAATCGGTAGAGTGGATGTAGGTCATGACGACCGAACCACTATAACTCAGTTTACAAAATGTCTTAAGAAATATCATAGTTAGCACGTAGATTAAGTTAGGAATGGAAGGTGATCCCATTAACTTAATCTGGAAGCAATTGGGCCCTTGACAGACCCAAATTGGGCCGAATGGATCAGCCCATTCGGACCCAGATTTCCTGGCCGGCGGTGGCACCGCCTAGGAGCTCAGGAAAACTGGGTAGTGCAACCACCCAAGTTAGGCGGTGGTACCGCCCGGGCTTAGTCTCCGAGCGAGACTAGGCTGTGGTACCGCCCTTATCAGGCGGTGGTACCGCCTGGGCTCAATCTCCGAGCGAGACTGGGCAGTGGTACCGCCCCTGTTAGGCGGTGGTACCGCCTAAGCTCGGTCTCCGAGAAGTAGTACTGCCCAGTTATGGCGGTAGTACCGCCATGACCTCGGAAATCCGGGAGATGACACATTTGAGCTCCAAATTCAAATTAGTTGGGGCGTATATAAACCCCACCCTTTCCTGCATGAAAGGGTAACCAAAAGGCACCGAAAATCCAATCTTACTCTGTGATTTTTAGAGCTCAAAAGTGTTGTATAAGTTAAAAATTCTCCTCCCTCTTTTCTTCCAAGTTTCGATCATTCAAGAGAGGAGTGAAAATTCTGTAAGGGTTGTCTCCTAAGCCCGTCAAAAGGAGTGAAACTGTAAAAGGGTGGTTGGCCTTCGCCTATTAAAGGAAGGCCTCTAGTGGACGTCGGTGACCTCGTCGAAGGAGGAAGCCAAAAGTGGATGTAGGTCAAGATTGACCGAACCACACTAAAATTACGGTGCTCTCTGGTTTGCATTTCTTCTAGCTGCTTATGTTACTACAAACCTCCATATGTGCTTTATTTCCTTATTACTTTTGCTGCACTCCCTTACGAACTCGCTTTCAAGTTAAGTTTTCAAAAATGATTTTACGTCGGAAACGATTTCATCATACGAATGCAGTTTTAATCGTCGAAAGTTTTTTCCCTACACTAATTCACCCCCCAACCCCCCCCCACCCCCCCACCCTTAGTACTCTTAATCCTAACAATTAGAACTAAACTTACTTCAATCTAGATAATTATTATAAAGGATTAATCAGATGTTGTCCGACATGTCATTGGTTTATTCGGCACTTAGTATAACCCTTTGGCGCATCGTCCTCTCCTTCGACATGTTGTCTTCCCATAATGTCCGATCTTCTTAGCTTGATGCTCGAACTCATGGCACAAAGCCTTCTACTGACACCTCGATCGATCCTCTGGCCCGACGTCTAATCTCCTCAAATGTTCCACTTCGGCCTAACATTGATTCTTCCTACTTTAATTGTCTCTTCGTGATCGAAGCCAGTCCTATGTTACTCAAAACACATATTAGATCATAAACACTATCAATTGGTTTCAACATCAAAATCCGAGATTCAATAGGTCACACACATATGGTCGATGCTACGACGAGTAGAGGTTCGAATATGAGATATCCGTTGGAGCCCCTATTTTATTGGATATCTAATAAGCCCCTAGATTATTGGATCCTATGGATGAGATCTAATAAGAGACAATGAGAGATTATTGAGTAGAGATCCACTAATCTAAGAGGCTTGGGTAGTTGGATGGAGATCCAGTACTCAATAGAGCAGGATTCATTATGGTAAGTTTATAGGGACCTCTATAAATATAAGGGAACCAAAGGGTCATAGGTAGACCCCTTTTAGCTGTCACCTCCTATTCTCCTCTCCTCTTCTCCTCCTTAGCTAGTAGCCCCTGTTTTGGGCATGTGGACTATTGGCAAATCTGGGGCGACATCATATGAGCAGTGGAAGAATAGAAATAAAAAACACAGATTTCCTATAGAAAAAAGGTTTCTTATCTGTGTGCAAACATTGGTGCACAAAAACCCGCAAAACTAAAAAACATTGGTACATAGAAGATTGTGTTACCTAGGAAGATCATATCCCTGAACTCCTATAGATCTATAGAAAATGATGAAGGAGGTTTAAGTGTCTCCTTCTAATGGTGATTCACATGGTAGGAGCTGCGAAGACACTCCTCAAATCGTTGCACAATCCACTTCGTAATGCACACCATGCAATCAAGAAGGGGCTGCCCCTTCTTGCTGTCCACATGCCCCAAATAGGAGTTGCAGTTGAGGAGGAGACGAAGAGAGGAGAATAGGAGATGGCAACCAAAAAGAACCTAGCCTATGTTCCTTTGGTTCTTTCCTATTTATAGAGGCCTCTTGTCTACTTAACCCCAATGAATCCCACCCTATTAGGTATTATATTTTTATCCAATTATCTAAGCCTTTTAGATCAGTGAGTCTCTAATTTTGATTTGGTCTCTTAATATGATGTGTCACACACATATATATTTAATATACATCTACATCGCATGCAAATATATATACATATCTAGTAGATATATAAGTAATCACTCCAGATGATCATGGACTGCAGCTTAATGTGATCAGGCCCGAGCCATTGGGCCTAATCACTAATATCAAGTTCTATGTATTGAGCGGTGCATCTTCATGCCATGTGATCATCCATCTCATCCTCGACGGTTCCGTCGGCATCTTGACGCATCTCCATACATCACGATCGTCTATCTCAACCTTGTGGGTCCCGCTATCGATTCCTCTTCATGTGATTACAACTTAATTATCGGTACACAAGTCCGACAATAAATAAGAAAAATAGAGACTCATAGGCCTCAATAATAATAATAATAATAATCACATCACATGTACACACATCACATAGTTCATGATCATCCGTCTACATCATACATCACATGCACACATCTTCATCACGTAGGACAATTAGATAATAATAATAATAATAATAATTAAATTTTTAATTAATTAATATTTTTAAAATTGAGGACATACAGGGAATTTTTTGACTTGTGAAGGATATTTTGGTAATTTAGATAGAAAGGACTACCTTTGAAATTTCTCAAATTCACAGGAGCAAAAATATCTTTTTACCCAAAAACCCTAATGCCATTCTCCTTCTCCCCTACCGCGCTGCAGCCGTCACCAAACCGCCGGCGGTAGCCATTGTTGGGGGGCAGGGCCGCTACTTGTGCTCGCAGGCGGTGTGCTTGTGGGCGGCGCCGCCCCTCAGGCTGGTGCCCCTGTAGGCGGGCACCCCTGCAGGTGTTGTCCCTGTAGGCAGCTCGCCCGCATACGGCCTACGCTACAAGCGGCCCTACTTGTAATCATCTTGCCTACGGGTGGAAGGTCGTAGCTTGCTTGCGGGCGGACGACTGTCGACCGCCTATGGCCCCTGCACACAGGTGGCCTGCTACAGGTGGTCGAGACCTCCCTTGGGAGCTCTCGGCCAAAGGCTGTTACCTACGAGGGCAGCAATAGCCTTTGGCCCTCTCTCACCTTTTGCGTCAACAATTTTGACGTCAAAAGATTTTCTAAAACACAACAAGCATAATTCAAAACCAATCTTTCGCACGAACAACTTAGCTCTCATACCATTATAGGGAATTCTGGGAGTGACATCACATGCATAATGGAAAAACAGAAAACAAAAACCCCAAATTTTCCAAAAAGGTATTCGTCATCGTGTGAAGATTGGTGTGTAAAATCCGTGAAACTTAAAACCACGCACGAGATAGTTGTGCTACATAAGGAGATCGTATATCCCTAAATCCCTACAGATCTGTAGGAGAGGGTAAAGGAGGTCAAGCATCCTCCTTTCTAACGGTGATCGACACAGTAAGGTTGCGACGACGCTCCTCAAATCTCTAAACCTGCTATCTGAGGAGGAGAATGGGAGAGGAGAATAGGAGGTGGCAACCAAGAGAACCTCTAACCTATGGGTGTTTGGTTCTCTCCTATTTATAGAGGCCTCTTATCAACTTAAACCTAATGGATCCTGCCCTATTAGGTATTGGATCTCCATCCAACTACCCAAGCCTCTTAGATTAGTGGATCTCTATCCAATAATCTCTTATTGGCTTTTACTGGATCTCATCAATAGGATCTCATAATTCAAGGGCTTATTAGATATCCAATAAAATAGGGGCTCCGACAGATATCTCATATATGAACCTCTACTTGTCGCAATACCTACCATATATGTGTGACCCATTAGGCCTAATATCAATCTGGCCGTAAGTCATACCTGTCAGAACTCCTTCTAGCTCAGTGAATTATTATCCCTATAATAATTCACTCAGACTCATCGATTGTAGATGTACTATGCCACTACGCCATAGTCCTCAAACGATACAGGAGAATCCAATCCCTTAGACGTATCTATCCTCAATTACTGTGTATATATAACCCCTCATCCATCTAATATCCCAAAGACCGTATATTAAGCATGGTGCTATCAAACTCATATGGTTTCTACTCGAGTCTCGCTCTAATTGGATTCTCTTGGAGAATTCTTTCTCTCAATCTAAATGACCCTAGCTAGGGATTTGTCTGAGCAAGAATACATGGGATATTCTTCTCATGACACCTAGAGTAGATGATCCTCTATTAACACTCAATGGCCCTCGTAAAGTTAATTGTTACTCCCGATGACCGATTGTACTTGTTGAATCTCGAATTTTGATGATAATGTCAATTGTCAATTATCATTTGTTATCTAATCCATATGTTGAGATAAGTGTGTAGGATTAACTACGATGAAAGTAAGACATACAGCAGAAGTTACGCTGGAGTCAAGACTATGATCACGTTGGGGGTTCGAGAGTTCGACGAAAGTCCGGACGGTCGTCGGAGGTTCTGCGAGAACAAATCCGAGAAGTCCAAGAGCTTGCCAAAAGAAGCTCGTCAGAACTCACCAAGTGGATCGTCGCAAGTCTAGGAGTTTGCCGGAAGTCCGTCGGAGCATCGTCGAAGGTTCATCGGATGTTCGCCGGAAGTTCGTAGGAAGCTCGCCGGAAGAAGCGATTGATGCACCGGAGCAAGTTGCAGTAAATGCCTTAAGAAATTCGTAGTTAGCACGATGATTAAGTTAGAAATGGGAGGTGATCTCATTAACTTAATCTTGAGGCAATTGGGCCCTTGAAAGACCCAATTGGGACAAATGGATCAGCCCATTCGCACCCAGATTACTTGGCCAAAGGTGGCACCGCCTGGGTTGACGGTGGCACCGCCCAGGGCTCAGTCTCCGAGCTCTGGCTGGGCGGTGCAACCACCTCTGACAGAGGTGCAACCGCCTGAGCTCGGTCTCCGAGCTCTAGCTAGGCGGTGCAACCGCCCCAATCAAGCGGTGGCACCGCCTGAGCTCGGTCTCCGAGCTCTGGCAGGAGGTGCAACCGCCCCTGACAGGAGGTGGCACCACCTAGAGGCTCAGTCTTTAAGCTCTGCCAGGCGGTGCAACCGCCAGACCCCGGAATTTCGGGAATTGACAGTTTTGAGCTCGGAATTCAAACTGGGTTGGGGCCTATAAATACCCCACCCTTTCAGCAATGACAGAGTAACCAAAAACCACCGAAATCCTGATCTTACTGTGTGTTTTTTAGAGCTCAAAAAGTGTTGTATGAGTTAAAAGTTCTCCTTCCTTTTTTCTTCTAAGTTTTGATCTGTCAAGAGAGGAAAGAAAATTTTGTAAGGGTTGTCTCCTAAGCCCGTCAAAAGGAGTGAAACTATAAAAGGGTGGTTGGCCTTCGCCTATTAAAGGAAGGCTTCTAGTGGGCGTCGATGACCTCATTGGTGGAGGAAGCTAGAAGTGGATGTAGGTCAAGATTGACTGAACCACTCTAAATCTCGGTTTGCATTTACTTTGAGCATATTATCTTTACTGCAAACCTCCTCAATAGCTTACTGCCTTCTGCGCATTTACGATCGTGTTTCAAGTTCAGTATTTTATAAATCGGCGTTTAGACATAAATCAGTTTTATCGTACGAACATCATATTTCAGTTTACGCTTATATTCTAATTTCCATCACAACTGCAAACTGCTTTCATAGACTTGCTTTAACTGCATCTTGCTTGATTACAAGTTAAAGTGATTTACAAATCGGATTTTCTATCGAAATCGCTCTTATCGTACGAATGCGATTTTAATCGTCGAAAGTTTTCCGCTGCACTAATTCACGCACCCCCCCCCCCCCCCCCCCCCGCTCTTAGTGCTCTTGATCCTAACAATTGGTATCAGAGCGGGGTTAACTCTCAAACGGATTAAAACCCAAGAGAGATGACATACGCCGGAAACCAAGAGGGTCATTCTATTACACGTCCACCCATGTTCAATGGGACGGACTACACCTATTGGAAGACCCGAATGAGGATCTTCCTTATTTCAATGGATTTTGAACTTTGGAATCTTGTCGAAAATAGATTTTTGAAGTCTTCTCTTCCAATGATCGATTGGAATGAATTGGAGAAGAAGACTTTCGCTCTTAATGCAAAGGCTATGAATGCCTTATTTTGTGCGCTTGATAAAAATGAGTTTAATCGTGTTTCGATTTGTGAAACCGCGTTTGATATTTGGCATACACTCGAAGTGACTCACGAAAGCACAAGTAGAGTGAAAGAGTCAAAAATCAATCTTTTGATACATTCTTTTGAACTTTTCCGAATGAAACCGAGCGAGACTATTAGCGACATGTACACCCGTTTCACGGATGTCGTCAATGATCTAAAAGGACTCGGCAAAAGTTTTTCGGATTTTGAGCTAGTAAATAAGATTATAAGATCCCTTCCTAAGAGTTGGGACCCTAAAGTCACTGCTATTCAAGAAGCTAAAGATTTAAATAACTTCCCTCTTGAAGAACTAATCGGGTCATTAATGACCTATGAAATGACATGCAAGGCTCATGAAGAGTAAGAAGACATCCTTCCAAAGAATAGGAAGGATATGGCACTTAGAACTTTAGATGACCACTCGAGAGAAAACTCTAAGTGATGAGGACTGTGACGATGACTTAGCACTTCTAATAAGGAAATTCAAAAAATTCATTAAGAGAAACAAGTTTAAAAATGACATAAAAAATAAACTTGAACCCAAAAAGGACTAAGTTATTTGCTACGAGTGTAAAAAGCCGGGACACTACAAAAGTGATTATCCACAAGCCAAGAAGAGAACATCAAAGAAGAAGGCGCTCAAAGCAACGTGGGATGACTCGAGCGCGTCCGAAGAAGAGGAGTCCAACACCGAGCAAGTTGCTCATTACGCCTTAATGGCCATCGAAGAGGAGATAACAAATTTAATTAATGCAGATTTATCATTTGATGAGTTATTAAATGTCTTCCATAACTTATTTGATGAATGTAATATTATTAGTAGAAAATATAAATTGCTAAAAAAGGAACATGATAGTCTTACTTGTAATTTCGATAAGTTAAAAACTGAATATCATGATAGTTTAGGTTCTTGTATAAAATGCCATGATCTAGAAACTATCCAAAAGAAAAACTTGTTACTTAAGGACACCTTAAAGAAATTCGAGGTTGGTAGCAAGTCTTTGAACATGATCCTTATAAACAAGGGTCAGGTTCCCAAGTCTTAAAATGCTTTCAAAAGTACGATAGAAACAAGGAACCCCTGAAAATTTCACACAAATCCCTAAAACGATATTACAATCAGATCGATAATCTTTATGAATCAATCCTAATTAGATCTCATGATAATATAAATCATCCTTGACAAAAGTTAGATCATTTTCCAACATTTAACAATCTTTTATGATTTAATTGATTTGAATAAGTTTAGTGCTTAACATAAGTCTTTCAAACACTGCATTGAAAAAAATTTAATTCAGCGCTTTAATATCATAGTATATGATTATTTATTTTTTAGATTATTTTTTTTCTCACATTTTTGCTCCACTTATCCTTTTGTTTTCTCTATATTATTCTCTAGTACTAAACGTTAATTTGTTGTAACCAACTATTAGCCAACCATGATGGATGATCGGGTCTATGTTCAGATCGTTAAACTGAATCAACCCATTGCATCACGTTGAATTATTTATTTATTTATTTATTTATTGGCCACCACCTTTCGATTTTAGCATCACCGTTCCTCCGCCTGGGTGGTGAAGCTGGGTCGATGAATAGGGTCGAGTTCAGGCGTTCCGCCTCAGCAAACCAACTGGAGATCGTCACACCACGCGCCGCCCCTTCGCATGTATGCAAGTCCTTGGGATGATGGGGGCGTTAAAACTAGATAATTTTACGAACAGTAGATCGATCGCGCGGTGACATTCATCAAATCGACTGCTTTTGGCCTTTGCTTCCCCTGCGCTGTCTCTTTCATGGCGTCGTCGTCGGAGGGCGGAGGTGATGGGTCTCTTAATGGTTCCCTCTTCGATGGGATGGTTCTTTTCACTCCCTCTTCCTTCACCGATCCCTCGCTGCCTCAACCTGCTGCATCGCCGCCGCCCGATGTCGCCGCCGCCGCCCAACCTCAGCCCGAATCCCAACCCTTCGATGAAGACCTCTTCTCAGATCTCACTATTCAGACCCCCCCATCCCCAACCGCCACCCTTCGCGATCCACCTCCTCCAACTCTGCCTCCTCTTCCCTCTTCGCCTCGCCAACCGCCGGCCCTCCTACCTCGCCAACCCTCCCGCAAGAAAAAACGAGCCGTTCGGATTGGGTACGCCCGAGAAACGGCGGGCGCCGCCGCCGCCTCGTCGGACGATTCTCATCATCTCTCCGATCCCCTTTGTAACAAATCTCCTCCTCCTTCCTGCGGCGCTACAGCAATTTCGGTGGCAAATGAGTCGATGGCAGATGAGTCGCTTACTTCTCCACATGATGCAAGTGTCGATTCCGCTGCACACCACGATACGGTCATGCCGGCTGTAGAGGACGATCTGATTCCCGCACCCCCCAAACCTCTAGAACAACCCGGAGAAGAGGCGGACGAGGGGAGCTCGAATGAAGCTGTCGTCAAAGAAGGCAAGGGTGACCAGCGCCCAACGGAAGGAAGAGGTGAAGAAGAAGAAACTTGCTCCTCGGGTGGATCGGCTACTGGAGAAGGCGTCTTTGGTTCTGCAGAAGAGAGACTGCAGCTGGTCAGGACCCAGATCTCGAAAAAGCTCGAGTCCGTCCGGCAAAGAGCAGCTTCAGCTTATGCAGAGAGAAAGGACTTGGAAAGGAGTCGGAGGAAGGCGGTTGAGAGCGTGAATGCAGCATCAACCAAACATAGGGACCTGGAAAAAGATCTTGAGCTAGCCTGTGAGGCCGAGGATTTTGAGAGGGCTGAGAGGGTCAGTGAGAACCTCATGACCGTGGAAGAGGAGAAGGCCAAGCTCCTGCTTTCGTTGAGGGAGGCAGAGGCAGATTGTGAATTAGCTGAATTGAAGATGCAGGAGGTGCTAGAGTTGCAAATAGCAGTGGAGGAAGAATGTATTGATCTGCTGGAACAGTTTGCTAAGGTAACAATGTCAACTTCGAACCTCGATTGAAAGATAGATAAGAATCTTCTTGACTAATAGATAAGAAACTTCGAGTAACTAATCCAAAATCCAGGGAAAATTAAGTTACACATATAAGTCGAGATACACATTTTAATTCTCCTCGATCTCTAGTATTCGCTTTCTTTTATGTTATGGATTTGGTATAGTCTTTTATTTGTTTTGTTTTTTCTTGCACATAGACATCTACTCTGTAGTAATGTTCTAGATGCAAGTTTGTACCTCATGTAAATTTTGTCTTGTGATTATGCTAACTATTTTGTGGACTTGGTCCCATATTGGAGTACAGATTGTTCACTGAATCTACTTCTTTCTTGTTTTTCTCCAACTCCACCATGTAACAATTTGCATGTTGATGCTGATGCCTTGTATGTACTTGCATGTGATTCAAGACACCTATTGCCCCTCTTTGTTTGTATTTGCAGAAGCATAATTCAATGTTGTACCTTAATCCATTGTTGTTGTTGTTTTTTTTTTTTTGGTTGAAATGCACTTTTGATGTCAGCCATATGAAGATCCTCCTAATGTTCATCGGTGCTGTATTCAACATATCATTTCTGCAAATGGAATTTAGTCCCTTAAATTTTAGGAATATTTTAGAAGGATATCATACAACTTGTTCTCGTCCATCTCCAAACTCAATATTCCTCATTGTTTGGATAATGCAGATGGCTAAATATGCCTTCCTCTTTGCAGGCCTTGAATAGGATATTTTCTAACAGTTTAAGGAGATATGAAAATATTGTCCATTGTTAACCCCAATTGTCATACTTTGTCCCGTCAACTCACACACCTTGATATGTCTTCATTTTTTAAGGCTAAGATTTATTCTCATGAGGTTTCCAGTGTTGCATAAGTATGATTCTCTTTAATCATCTATCCTGAACAGCTAATGGTATGTTTTTGAGAATCAATTTGCATTTGTTCCTTGTTCCATCTCCCTTTACCTGTGCTTCTACATTTCTATTAGTAAACAAGAACCAAAAGAATGATGGATTTTCTGCAATTTTTGTCTCCCTTTGCACAGGATGCAGCTGATTGTGCAGAATCAATTCTTAAAAATGCAGAAGAAACATCTTGTAAAGAAATAGAAGAATGGCAATCATCAGTTGAATTGTTAGAAGTTAAGAAGCTAGAGATGGATATCGAGTTACAGTTAATATCTGAAGCACATTCAGGATTGGAAAATGCAATAGAAGACCTGGTTAAAAATGACAGGGAAGAAAAAGAAATGCTGGCAAGAAAAGGTGTCATTTTGGAAAAAGAGTTGGATGAACTACTAGAATTGGTCAGGCTGAAGGAGGCAGAGATTGCTGAAAACAAGTCTCAAATACAAGATGTTGACAACAGAATATCTAATGTGGCTTCTAAGTTTCATGAGACACAATCAATTATTGACATGAAGCATAAAACATTGCAGGAAGCCTTTCTCAAGGTAGAATCTGAAGATGGGGCATTGTTGATAAGGAAGGAGGAAATTGATGAAGTTATCTCTTCAGCTGAAAAGAAGAGGAGAAAGCTAATAGAACTTTCAGCCATTGCCTCCGATGAAGCAAAAACTTGTCAGGATTTGCTTCAGTTGAAAAAGCAGTTGGCATCTTTCATTTTGAAATCAAGAGAGGACAGAGTGAGGTACTCAAAGACCGAGGAAAAGATATCAGAAGACATTCAGATACTCAGACAAGAAATTTCAGCTGCAAGAACTGCTCTACAGGTTAGTCATTACTTGGCAATTAGCCTGAACAAAATACTTGAGAAATAGAAATTTCTCCATACATGTAGTCTCCTTTCAAGCTCATTGACCATGGCCTAACTCAGATGATGGTCACCTCAGGTGTGGTCCAGCCAACACATGTTCTTTGGCGACCATATCCCATCCAAAGTCCACAAAATAATTTAGGTCTATGCCCAAACCACCCCTCAATCCCAAACTCTTCCAAATCTATAGTAGCAAGTACAAATTCTGCTACAATATGTCTAGTTACTATCAATATGGTAGGTAATGTATGACTTTCTTTCCAAAAGAACTTTTAGGATGGAAGTATCTTTTCTTTCCATACCACTATCCTAGCACAAATTTTAAGCCCAAGCCTGGTCCTTGTGGTAAATGTATCACAAATGTCCCTTCGGCCAGTCTGTATAAAGTAGGCAGCGCTTGTCGGGTTCCATTAACTCCTAAATCACACAAGAAAATATATGGATTTTCTAATAACATGTATACATCATTGCGTATCTTGTTTCACTCTCTTTCCTTCCAATACAACAACAACAAAGTCGTAAGTCCCAACTATTTGGGATTGACTATATGAATCTTTTGCCACCATTAAGATCTGTAAAAAATCATATGTTTAGTTAAGTTTAGAGTATTTAAAATTTTATTTAAAGTTTCTATTAAGGTCGTTTTAGGTTTTCCTCTGTCTTTCCTCTTACTACTAACATTAATCATTTCGCTTATTCTAACTATCGCATTCATAGGTCTCATAAGTACATGCTCATATCATCTTAAATGATTCTCTCTATCATTTAAGTACATGCTCATATCATAACATTAATGATTCTCTCTATAAGTACATGCTCATATCATCTTAAATGATTCTCTCTATCGTACCCTCTATCAAAACGATGCCCAATTGTTCACGAATAAAAATATTTTTTTTTTATCTTTCCTGGTAACTCCACACATCTATCTCAACATTCTCATCTCAGCAACACAAACTTTTTATATATATTATTTTTTAACTACCCAATACACAGAATCATAAAACATTTGTTGGTCTCACAATTGTATTATAATTTTTTTTTAATCTTAAAAGTATCCGACGATCACACAAACTCCTGACGCTTCTTATCATTTTAACCATCTTGTCTTTATACCATGAACATCAATCTTTTCATCTTGCTGAATAATTAATCTAAGATACCTAAAGTTTTTACTTAACGAACATTTTTTCATATAACTTAACATCTTATCCAACTCTCTTTCCTGTCAATGTGTCATGTTAAGTCCTTTAACAAACTTTTTGAGTTTTTATTTTATAGGAGCTATCTTCAACTAGGGCAAGCATCCAACAGGAGGTTACTTTGTATAAACAAAGAATAGGTTTTATTGAGAAGAGAGGGCCCGAGCTGGAGGCTGAAAAGAAAGTTGCTGCCGCTGCTAGAAATTTCAGGGAAGCCGGGAGGGTAGCGGCTGAGGCGAAGTCATTACATATTGAAAAGGAAGACTTGCAACATAAGAAGGAGAAGGCTGTTTTACACCTAGAAAAGCTAGAGGAGGAGATCGGAAGCAATGTGGAAACAATTCAGAAGAACGAAGAGTTGGTTCTGCTCAAGGAAAAAGAGGCCGCATTGGTAGGCTGTAACAGGCTCCAATTAGTTGCGGCAGCTGCTAGGGCTGAGAGATCTGTTGCTCTTAAAATGGGTGACCTCGAAGAAGGCAGCTTACTACTTAAAGAGGCCGAAGCTCTAGAATCCAAAGTGATGGAGCTTCAAAAAGTATACAACCTTGACACAGAGATGGATGAAAAAAATCTAGTCTCCTTGGCATTCATTACCAACCTCGTTGGAGATCATTTGAGTGAAGCCGGCCAAGTGGCTTCTTTCAACCTTAATGCTATTGTTGGTTCACAGAGTTAGCACGCCTTGCAGGAGTGACTTGTATTTAAGTGGTACAGAAAGTGTCTACAGATATTGAAACAGCAGAACAAAGTTTTGGGTTTTTTACCATCAACTGCAAAACGAGAGAGATTTCTCTTTTGGTACTCCAGCATCTGTTCATCTATCTGCTTTTTAAAGATGCGTGAAGTGCGATAATAGTACGTTCTATGAGATGAGATACTTGATGTTAGATTGCCTTCGCTGGTACGTGCCTCCGAGTTAATTCTTTTAGGGAGAAATTTTGTGAATCACCTTACATACAGCACATACTGGCATTTTCTACTAATATGAAGCAGCAGTAAAACATAAAATGTCTAGCAAGTTCCCACCTAATTAAAGAAATGAAGAACTTTTTCGTGACACGAATATTGATGCAATATCATCGATTGACCATAATAATCATCAGTTAGATAAACCATGCAAGTTTAACACCATAATGCAGAATAATACTAAACATTTAAATACAGCAAATCGATCATCTTCATTCAAGCATTATACTGATTATTGACAAAGAATCACACAAACAAACAATATTCATGCAAATAACAACAGAAAAACATCAAGTCTTGTAAACCTTTATTTGCAACTTCCCTAAATATAGAAATGCAGTAACCATAAAAAAGAGTGTTAACGAGTCCATTATAATCTGAAGCTATAAAATTGCCTCGTAGAACCACTTAATTTTACCAATGTGCACTTTTCATTTCAAGCAACATGTTTTCAACAGTGTGTTATTTCCTCCAAAGCATCAAAATTACAGAAGCTGTCATAGCATTGCACTCACTTGAGGAAGAAAAGAAAATATTTTATTTATAGGAACAACAGAAGAAGAAAAAACAAAAATAAGCTAGAATAATTATCAGAAAATAAAACTAAGTGATCATGTACATATACCTAGCAAAGCATAAGAATACAACCCTTCTCAGGGAACAACAGAAACTCACAAGAAACCAGTAAGCTTACCTCCATAGTCCTTGTTTTCAGCATCAACATAGGAATCTGGAAGCACAAACAGAACACCTGTCAGAAACACAAACACCTGTTACAATGTGAAAAAGCTCTAACCGAATAAAAGGTTCTTTTTTCAGTATCGACTCGATAACTATCATGCTTCTCACTTAGAAGGGAAGGAAATCTCTTGGAATGAATTAAATTCGTGAATTGGCAGAGACCGATGCGGATGAGATGGGTTGGACTTTCAGAATGATTTTATTTGAGATTGAGCTACACAGGTTTCCATTTATCAGCAGCAACTAAACGGGAAAAACGAAGAAAATTAATTCCAAGAAGGAGACTATACAATTACCTTCGAGCTTGTCAGATATCTCCCCATCTATTTCGCACCCAAATCCAAAGTAACGCTCACAAGACACGTTGTAAATTTTCGGGCTGTGGCGGTGGCGCCGGGCGAGCCGATGAGTGCACGGCCATCGGAGCGGCGGAGGGGAGGGCTTCAAAAGAAAGCAAAGCCACCAATTATTTGCTTGGGTATCGCTTTGGGTCACCACTCGTCCGCTTATGCCCCCAGAGACGGTTTACTGTCACATAAGTTGTTGTAGTTAGGGCCAAAAGTACAAATAGGAACCCGATAAACTTTCAGAATTCATATCCATTTGGACGACCATAGGATTTCTCCGTCACTAAAAATAAATAATTTTAATTTTTTATCCGTCACTAAAAATAAATATTTTTTTTAAAAAAAAAGATAAATTATTTCAACCCCCCACTACGATATCTCTGTATGATTTAGCTAATAGTCTCAATTACTGATGTGAGACTACAGAAAAATTAAATTTGTTCCATCAGGATGACTTACGACCTCCTCCTCTTAATGCTAGTTCGCATCTTAATGAGGCGCAACGGACTTCTCACCATCAGCATGTGTTGGAGACTGAAGTCCGCTACCCAAAACAGTGGAAATCTATATATATGCTCGTAAAAGCAGATGGCGGTGGCAACAAATGCAAGTAAATGATGCCTCCTTTGACCACATTCATGTTGGACTTTCCACTCGGTCTACATGTATAAATAAGAGCTCAACATCTCACATTAAAATTATAAGGTCCGTGGAAAAAGCAAATTTAGATGAAATGTGCTATATCTGATCAACAGCTATCCTCTGTATCAGAAAACATAACCTGCTTATTCTTTATGATCTACCATACTTATTCTGGTTTACGGCACGTAATGATGGCAAATTTAATTAGCTTCTTGTTGTAGCCTTTGATCATCAGGGGCATCGCTAGTGCTCCCTTTATCGTCTTCCATCCTGGAAAACCGCAGCTGTTAGATATACTGAAGGTGATACAACATGTTACCAGAATACCTAATATGGTGGGAGTGGAGATTACCACTTTGCAACAGAGATGTAAAGCCCCGCCACGTCAAGGCAGATCGGATGACAGCAGGCCAAAATGGTGCGACATTCTCCGACCAATCAGCTGTCTTAATGTTCTGCAACATAGCAACGAGCGTGTGTATGATAAGTATACACGTCATTACATCAACAAGCCTGTACATTTGGGCATTATCATGAGAACCAATGAGCTACCAACTCAAACCATGATCCATATGGTTCTTTCTGTTATCGTTTGAGAAAGTAATTACCTCCAGCGATAAGGATTGAGCTATTTCAATGTAGTCTGCAGCTGAACACCAGGATGGCAAGTAATAGGCATCACATATCTTGTTCAAGAGATTCAATTCTTCAGGCAGCAGAGTGTCCTCAGATGGCAGGAGATCTCTGTGACACCATGTCACAATAATGATCGTGGCTCCAGGTGCTGCAACACGTGCCAATTCACCTACAAACTGATACATAAGTCAAGCTAATTAGATAAATATCCACGAGGAGCCTCCAAGAGAAATCATATGGCAAGCTGATCACTGAGTTGTAAAAGTTTTTTGTAAAATAATGCAAGCTAAATTGCATCAAGATCTCATGCATGATGTAAGTAATTCGAGGGCACGTACTCTCAGATACTCGAAGATTGTTACCTTTTTCTTATCCGGCATATGCTCTCCGCTTTCCATGGACCAAACCAGGTCGAACTGCCCATCAGAAAAAGGTTGCTCCAAAGCATCTGCAACTTGGAAAGTTACCTGTTTCCAGCTTGTGAATAGTAAGTAAATCAGCGTCTTCTTTCTCATATTACCAGCCAAGTATACGAAAAATGTCAATAATTAATAGGCTTCTAAAATAATAGTCTATGCTTGGTCTTATCATTAAAGTAAAAGACCCAAAAAGGAGATGGAAAAGGGATTATCCGCGTACCCTGTCTGCCAGCCCCTCAACAACAGCAAGATTATGTGCTCTCTGTGCTTGGACAGGGCTCAAAGTAATACCCTGGCATTGAGCATCAAACTTCTTTGCCAGATATCTGGAGCTGCCTCCAATGCCACAGCCAACATCCACTACCTTCTTCGGTTTTTTTGAAGGATCATCTTCTTGCAGGAAAAAAAGGCAAATTCTAATCGTCCTAACAAAAATATTGATATATGCAGAATATGCATAGTACTTTTTCCCCATATAAACATTGGGATGTTAGATGGATGTGTGGTCAGAACGTATTGGCTCTCGAGAGTACACATCCAGTTTACAGATACAGGTACCTACCTACTTTGCACAGCAAATGCACTACACAAGGCATGTGATGTGGGACATGGAGCACATGAGCATTATGTACAAACACAGTAGCAGAGGACAATACAGCATTTTTTGTTAGGTTTTTGAATAAAAATTAGAGAAATTACAAATTTTAATCATGATACAATTGTTGGAAGGAAAAAAATAGCTTGAAACAAAAAAAAAATAGAGATCAACAAATAAATAAAATATCAAAAAGTCAAAAAAAGATTTATGTGGTCTAAAACTCTCAACCTATTCATGAATTAAACCAAATCCTTCTGTAAGATGAATTAAACCCAACTTTAGCACAAATATTCCTATATATCACCTCACATAAACTCGAGCAATTTCTGTCACCTTTTTGCTTAGTCTCTCTAGACTTATCAAAAAGAAACCCAAGGGCACTCGAAAAATTCTTTCACATTTTATTCCATAACCAAGATGCAAAGATAAATTAGATATATATAGAATAACTAAACCATAATTTCTACGGTTTTTCTGATACTTGTATTTCTTGTCATCCTAATACATTTTGACTCTAGGAATCCAAAAAATATTTGAAAAACTCAACAATCACATAGAAACGTGTAAGGGTGAGGCTAAAGCAGTTGTAAAGTTCAATTTATAGTCAAATAATGCATGTTGAACCACATTCCTAGCAACGAAGATGAGCCTCTTCTCAGTTTCATCATCCCATTCAAAAGCTCCTTAAAAAATCAAACTTTTTTCTTGCAGTTGTCTTTCATTGGTTTTGAGAGAAAGAGCCAAAGTGTTATTCGAATAGAGGTTATTAGATCTTTTCGGTATAGTTAAATCCGTCTAATATTATATATCAACTAAAACTAATATTTTTATTTGATTCATTGGTTATTTGAATTTGTTCATATACTTGATCAATTCATCATCGTCTTTCAACCTTAATTTGTATGTTTTTTTTTTTTGCTTCATATACAATTTATGGAGCAATCTTTCAGTCAAATAAAACTATTTTAATCTATTTAAAATAATCATGATAAAATCATCCTCTATAATATTATTAACAATATTATCAGTTATACAGATCAGGTTTTACGTTAACCCTTCATGTCCCAGGGGTTCACTCGGTGTAAAGATTCCATGGACACAACATTCAGACAAGGATATCAAGCTGATAAATATTGGATGAATTAGTATAACTATGCTTTAAAAAAAATTATGTTTGTTTTCAACTCCAGTACCTATCTGTCTTGCACACACCTCAACAATCAACGATATTCCTCTATCATCTCAGACCAGCATGTTTCTCCTATCTTTCGTCTTACAACATCATGTCACATCATTTCATGAGGGTCTCCATGTCTTTATTCTTAAAATTAGCTATCAGCTACCTGATCAATGTAGCCTTTTCCTTTAGAAAAATGAGTTCCTGAAAAAGAAAAACTTTTTTTGGACTTTTCCTAGTTCCTAGTTTTCTTTTTTGCTAGTAGTGTCCTTCATTTACCTCAATTCCCAAAAACCTCATGACATCACAAGTACAGCAGCTCCAACTTTACCTTCCACCTTTACCCATGGACCCATCCTGGATGAGAACTCAACAGCATTGTTCCTATGGATCCGTGCTTTTCGCACTGAATTACAGTCTTTTTATGGTATTAATAAAATTAATGTAAGTCAATGTAAAGATATTGTAACAGAGTTATTTTCATAAATTCGCTAAAAAGAAATCTATGTAGCCATTTATTTGATTGGCCATCAAAGATTTTAAGAGGGCTTGCATCATCCAGCTCACATGAGAACGAAATAAAAAGTCATGAAAAGCTCCACAAAAACAATCTCATGGAAGTACTAGTAGCATCAAAAGAAAAACACTAGTCGTATGTGTTATGGAAAAAATGACGTGGCTAACGTGTCAGCACTATATGACGACTCCTTGGCAACTCAATTTCACGTGATCGACATGACAAGAGCCACTTGGCCGAGACATCAGGGCCACGTGACCGACGAGCTGACCCCACATGGCTGACACCTCAGTTTCACATGGAAGATGTGTCAGTTCCACACGGCCAACCAGCTAGCTCTACATGGCCGACACGACGGAGCCACTCTGCCAGCCCCTCATCGTATAACTTCACACAAACTCCCATTAAGGTAAAGCCAACTAGCTGTGCTCGGTGAATGCCACGTGAAGAGAAGCTATGCAATCATGGGTTTAGTGCAAACCGATGGTAGTTACGGTCGAACTTAACACCCCCATTGCTACACGAACCACACAATAAGAAGGTGTAACTGTTCCAACGTCCACTATAAAAAGGGGGTGAACATGTACATCTAGATACAAAACAATCTACATCCGACTAGACAACTAAAGCATCAAAGGGGCATTTATCGAAAATGCCCCCAATGTAGTTTTGTAGGATTCAGACATTCGACTTGTAGAGTTTCGCTCTAAGACTGGCTCGAAGAAGAACAAGATTGGATTTGATTCGTCTTCCAGCTCAGACAACCAAAACCAAAATTTTCTCTAACAAATTGACGCTAGAAGGAGAGCGAACAATGTCTCTGGGAAACTTTGTAAGTCCATCTCAGTTAAATCCCGAGGACCCGAACCCACCAAACCCAAACAAAGCGAGCCTGATAGTCCCAAGCACTCCCTTACCAAATACCTCAATTACAATGGTCCCGAATCAAGGACAACTTGGGGTGTCATCCGGTCTGAATCCACCTCTCTCGATACCGAATCCCAACCTTTTCTACCAACTCCTTCAGGATTCGGCTTTCATCTAGCTACCTCCACATCAACGACCTACACAATCAACTCCTGCAAAAATGACTATTCTCATCGAAGCCTTTCACACTTTAGCCCAATAAGTGTAGGTTTTACCTAAAACAGTTCAAACTGTTGACCCATACCTTCCTCAACTCACTCGGCTTACCCAATAAACACCACCTGCCCCATTCACTTTGTCATTCTCAGCTCCTATTCCACCACCAATTTCCATCCCAAGCTTAACAACAGAGTCTTGTTTGACTCAGGCCCAAGTCCCACCAAAAGTGCATTCCCCTTCGTTGGCCCAAAATTCAATTCTTCCACCAAAGCCAAAATTCCTTAATGAGTCGATCGCTCGATCAACCGACCTCCTAGCTGAGGTCCGAGACCATCTTAAAAAATGAACCAACGATTAGAGGATATTCGAAAAAAAAAATAAATCAAAAAAAGCAGCCAGGTGGAATCATATTTATAATCCCCTTTTACGAAGAGCATAAATGAAGAGCCAATTCCTCAAGGCTCTAGCCTTCCTACATTGGATGTCTACGACAAAAAGTCTAACCCGTTAGAGCACATTACAATATTTACCTCTCAGATGGTGCTCTGTGGAACCACAGACTCCCTCATGTGTCGAACTTTCCAAACCCTAAGAGGAGCAACACGAGAATGGTTCGCCAAGCTCCTCCTTAAATCAATATCCTCATTAGGGCAATTGGCCAAAGATTTCGACTGACTATCAGCAACAGGCTCCCAAAGAAGTCCACCACTTCTCTCTTAGCCATACACCAAGAGAGAATCCTTGGAGAATTATACAAGGAGGTTCAACAATGAGGTTCGTCTGGTCGTGACCTGATCCCCTCTGTCCATATGAATGCATACATCACCAATCTCCAACCCTCAAGGTTTTTCTACAAAGTTATCACTCAGACCCCAGCGACTTTCCAGAACTCTTCCAAGAGGCCAGTCCACATTGTTGTGGAGTTAGTGATCACTAGGAAGAGAAAGGCCAAGCCAAAGAAAGCAATAAAAGAATAAAAGACTCAACGTCAAGGCCCCATTGGAAAGGCCATGAAGTGATAGGCAGAGTGATTGGATCCCTCCCCAGTGAGATTTTACACCACTCAATGCTTCTCATACAGAGGTATTTATGTAAATCCGAGATAAGGGGCTCTTACACGCACCCTGCTCCTTAAGAGCATCGCCAACGAGAAGAGATATAACAAATTCATATTGTTTTCATCAAAACCATGGGCACAATACTAAAGACTATTATACCCTGATGGAGCAAATTGAGTCAATTCAAAGAGGGCACCTCAATAAATTCTTGCTAGATTTTGAAAGGACTCAATCACTACACTGGGAACAACAGATCTATACGTGACTTTTGGATCCAACGCCTATTTGAAGACAATAAAAACTAAGTTTCTAGTGGTGGACATCCTCTCAGCCTACAACACAAACATCAATCAACCCACATTTAACCATATACGAACCATTGTATCCACTTACTACATGACGTTAAAATTTCCCACCAATTCAGGACTTAGGAAAGTGAAGAGCGATTCAAAAGAGTCAAGGCAGTGCTACTTGACTACAGTTGCTCTACCCAAGAAAGCCACACTCTCGGTTCAACAAATGGATCCACAAAAGCCCTCACCAAAGAATCCTCATCCTGAGGCAAGGGAGCCATTAGAGGAGATCCCTTTGATAACGAACGGTCATATCATACAATTAAAGTTGGATCAGTATTATACAAGGAGAAGAAAGCGTTGGTCAACTTCCTACACATGAATTCGAAAGTATTTGCATGGTCCCCCAGCAACATGCATGGGATAGATCGAGTGTGGCTCAACATCGACTCAACAATAACCCAAAGCATTGTTAGAAACCCCAACAATTTGCTTCGAACCGACAAGCAATAAAGGAAAAAGTTTAAACTCTTGTATATTGCCTTTATCCACGAGGTCCATTACCCAAAGTGGCTCACTAATGTAATCCTTGTTAAGAAAAATAATAAAAAATAAAGGATGCATGTTGATTACACTGATCTCAAAAAGCTTGTCCAAAAAACAGTTTTCTTCTCCCTCAGATCGACTAGTTAGTCGATTTAACTTTTGGTCATGAATTACTAATCTTTATGGAGGCTTTTTCTGGGTATAACCAAATTAAAATGGTGCAGGAAGATGAAGAACACACCACATTCATTCTTGATAAAAGCTTGTACTACTGCAAGGTCATATCGTTTGGACTCAAAAATGCTAGGGCAACGTACCAGAGGATGGTCAAATAGATGTTTCAACACCAAATCAAACGAAACATGGAGGTATATGGATGATATGCTAGTATAGAGCTGCTTCGCATATACTCATCTATCCAACCTGGGAGAAACATTTACAACTATCAAAAAATTTCAGATGCAGTTACACCCCGCTAAGTGTACATTCGATGTAAGTTCTAGAATATTCGTCGGCTTGCCATGAACACAACATTCAGACAAGGGTATCAAGTTACAAACATTGGATGAATTAGTCTACCTATGCTTTAAAAAATATGTTTAAAAATCAGCTCTAGTACCTATCTGTCTTGCACACACCCCAACAATCAATGATATTCCTCTATCATCTCAGACCAACAAGTTTCTCCTGTCTTCTTATAACCCTACGTCACGTCATTTCAAGAGGGTCTCATGGAAGTACAGATAGCATCAAAACAAAAACACTAGCAGTATTTGTTCTGGCAAAAATAATGCGATCGACGTGTCAGCATGGTGCTGACATAACGACTCCTTCTTGGCACCTTGATTCCACATGGCTGACATGATAAGAGCCACTTGGTCGACATGTCTACACACAACAATTTACGTTCGACTAGAGAGCTAACTTTCGAAAACGACTCTCACACAGTTTTGCAAGGTTCGGACATCTGACTCGGAGACTCTCTAAGATCGGCTCGAAGAAGAACAAGGTTGGATCCTATTCGGCTTCCAGCTCCGACAATCAAAATCAGCTCTAACAGTATGATTATCCAAACAGCCAATCACCGATCGACGAAACTGGTCTATGAATCCGACGACCTATTATAACGGGAGTAGATGAAAACCAGTTATAACTTTGTAACGCTCCCAAAGGATCACCTATAGGAACTCCGTAATGTTCTCGAGAGCTAATCACTGAACTGGTCCGTGGTTTCGAGGATCTATTACACCGGTGGACATGGACAACCGTTATAAATTTGTAACAGATATGTTGAAAAGGTAATATCGGGCGAAAGCTCAATAACATCTATGATCGTAACACGGTCAAAGATGGGTCGAGAGATGTCTAGATCTACAGCCTACAGGTAATCGAAAAGGAAAAGGTAATGAGTGAGAGGAGTCAGGAGGAGGAGGAGGACGAGTTAGTCGTACCTGAGACTCCGGAGAATCGTAGGGCCTCCTCGACCATGCGGATCTGGGCGGCGCGGTGATCGTCGATGGACGCGGTAACTCCCGGGTCATAGAAGCCGTGGTGCATGTGGTCGCCCCAAATGTCCTCCCACAGCCCCGATGACTGGTCGTAGAACTCGGCGATTCCCTTTTTAAGCCCCTCCTCCGCGGTCGCCGACGCCGCTGCCGCCATAACTCGAGCAGGGCGGCACGATTTGGGTCGCAGCCGGAGGGCGGATGGCGGCCGATTCGCCGCCCCGAGGAGGCAGCTGCGTGATGCGGAGAGCCGGAGCGGGAGGGACGGCAGCTCGCTGGCGTGGCCGTGGAGCCGTGCGGCCATTTCTTGAAATGACGGAGGGTTCCCAAGCAACAACAAGGCGCCCTCGTTTGGTTGCTGGATATTTTGAAGGAGAGGTAGAAGTGGCGCGGTCCAAGGACAAGTGGCAAAGAAAGAACGGAGTGAAGTCGAAAAGAATGACGGAACAAGGCAGCGGGTAAAGAGTAGTGCTGGATAATAAAAAATAAAATTGGTTGATTTTTTAAATAAAAAAAATTATATTTTATATTTTTTTAATCGATACCTTCTTTTTTTTTTATCAAACTAGTATTTTTAATTTAAAAAATACTTAAATTATCTTCAAAAGAAATTTCATTATTTTGACGATGACAACAAAAATATTTTAAGACCTAATTGAAAATAATATAAATAAGCAAATGAAATTGAAACACAATAAAAATCATTTAATATATCATACTATGATTTAAATATATATTTATAATAATATATGAACCACATCACCCAAAGACAAATCAAAAATTAGTTTGTTAAGATGTTTTGATCACCATAATAAAAACACTAAAAGTTCTACTGAAAGACATAAAAAATTATTTAAATGGACTCCTAACTTTGATTAAACTAACTACGATGCTAAAAATATGGTATTGTAATGATCTAATGGCAATGATAACAAAATAGACACAATTTGACATCATTCATAGTATTTTTTAATAGTATTTATGTTATTATATTGATGTATTAGAAATACTATAAATATTATTGAAAAACATTATAAACGAGCCAAATAAAAATATCATAACAGTTGAAAATTGGTAAAAAAAAATGAGCAAAAATATTTTTGAGATATAATTAGATATTTTTCAAATTAGGTGTATTATTTGAAAAAATATTTTTTTATGGGTAAACACAAAATATGGGTATTTTTTATAAAAATTATCTAATACTTTAAAAAATTAAATATTTTACTGTATTGACTAGTTTGATTTAGAGAATAAAAAAATAATGGGTAATTTATCATAAAAACATTTCACTATTAATTTTTTAATCAAATGATGCCGCTCATAAGAGTTTTTTTTTTTTTTTTTTTTGAAACAAGACATACTCATTCTTTAGGTTAAATGATATCATGACCCATACAAAATTCATGATTTAACTTTTTCTTTATTTGTTGAATTTTCTGTTAAATTGATTTGATCTAGTCATCTACTCCCAAATTAACCCTCCTCTACCTCCTTTTCGAATGCTGCTTTTTTCTCCTTTTTCTATTTTGTCTTCTGCTCCACCTTTACTCTCACCTCTCTCTCTCCTTCTCTTCTCCAACAATATTTGTAAAATTCAAATTATATAAATTCAAATTATATTTTAATTTGAATTTTAGAAATTATATCTCAAATTCAGATTATATTTGAATTCAAATTATATTTCAACAATCCTTTTGCCTCCTTTTTTCTCCTTCACCAACAATATTTCTAAAATTCAAATTATATTTTTTTAAAGATCCACCAAAAATAAAAGAAATATTACAATGAGGATATACGAGTCCAAAGTATTTCAGATAAAGTTTACCAAAATACATCCAATTTTGAAGTAAAAATTTCTTGATTACAGAATCCTCAATTGGATAGGCTATGTGAATAGGTATATTTTAGTTTATTTTTGAATGTAATGAGTTAACTTTAATCAAATAATCTCAATCATTCACTAATCTACTACGATATCATTCTAACATTACTAGTAATTTTTATTTTTAGATATTTTTATGATAATTAATTATTAAAATTTAAAATTTTAAATAGGTTCCGTAATTGAGTACTTCATCTTGGTTTACTTTGGAGTGTGACTTCATTAACTTTAACCAAACAATCTCAAACTTACACCACTCTAATAGGATATCATTCTAACATTATTAATAATATATTTTTATGCTAAAAAAATAAGATAATTAATAGCTAAATTTTATTTTATTTATAGTTTACATTAGTGAGTTTATTTTAGTAAATTTTCGAGTGAAACATGGTTAAGTTCAACCAAACCATTTCAAAATGTCACCATTATCTTAGAACATGATTATAACATAATTAGTAACATTTATTCTATTTTATAAGATTTTAAGATAATTAATTATCAAAACATAAATTTTTTTATAGGTTCTTTGAATAAATATATCTTATTTTATTTTTTTGAGTGTAATATAATCAAATTCAATTAACTGATTTCAAACTTTCACCTATCTACTTTGATACATTTTAACATCATTAGTAACATTTTTATTTTTAGAGAATTTAATGATAATTAATTGTCAAATTCTAGATTTTTTTATAAATTATTTAAACAATTGTATTTTAGTTCGTTTTCAAGTGTAACATAGTCAACTTCAATCAAACCATCTCAAAATTTTACTACTTAATAGAACATGATTTTAATATTATTAGTAATAGTTTTTTACTTTTAAAATATTTTATGATAATGAATTATCAAAATATTACTTTTTAATAAGTTATATGGACGAGTGTTCTTTAGTTTATTTTTGAATGTAATAGAATCAACTTCAATTAAACCATTTCAAACTTATACTAATTTATTAAGATATTATTCTAATAACATTAGTCATATTTTTTATTTTTAGATTATTTTAAGATAATTAATTATCAATTTTTAAATTTTTTGAATAAGTTCTATAAACAAGTGTATTTTAGTATATTTTCAAGTGTAATAAAGTTAACTTCTACCACACTATCTTAAACGTTCATAATTTTGCTAGAATATAAATCTAAACATGATTATACTAATTTTTTATTTTATGACAAATATAATATTATTTTTAATAAAAATAATATATTTTTTAATATATAATATGGACAAGTGTTTTCCAATTTATTTTTGAGTGTAATGAAAATTTTTTTAAATAAATTATGAGGAGGAGAGAGGAGGAGAGAGAGGAGAAGATGGTAGAGGAAAAGAAAACTAAAGAAAAAAAAGACAAATGAAGAGGAGTGAGAGAGACAAGATTGAAAAAGAGAGAAAGAGTGTGAGAGAGAGACAAGATAAAAGAAAAAAAAAAAAAAAGAGAGAAAGAAGATAAATAAAGAGGAGAGAGAGACATAAGATTAAAAAAAAAAAAGACAAACGAATATGAGAGACACGAGATAGATGAGGAGTGAGAGACAAGATAGAAAAAGAGTGAAAAGAAGACAAATGAAGAGGAGAGAGATGAGATAGATGAGGAGTAAGAGAGAGATAAGATAGAAAAAAATAAATAAATAAATGAAGAGAAGTGAGAGAGAGAGACCGAATAGAAAAATAAAAGAGAGAAGAAGACAAATGAAGAGGAGAGAGATGCGATAGACGAAGAGTTATTATATCTCGAATTTTGATGATGAAATCAATTGTTATTTGTTATCTAATTCATATGTTGAGATAAGTATGTAGGATTAACTATAATGAAAATAAGACATGCAGTAGGAGTTGAGCCGGAGTCAAAGACTATTATCACGTTGGGAGTTTGAGAGCTCGACGGAAGTCCGGACGGTCGTCGGAGGTTCTGCGGGAACAAATCCGAGAAGTCCAGGAGCTTGCCAAAAGAAGCTCGTCGGAACTCGCCAAGTGGATCGTCGCAAGTCCACGAGTTTGCCGGAAGTCCGTCGGAGCATCGTAGGAGGTTCGTCGAATGTTCGCCGAAAGTTCGCCGAAAGCTTGCCGGAAGAAGTGATTGACGCACCGGAGTAAGCTATAGTAAATGTCTTAAGAATTATCGTAGTTAGCATGTAAATTAAGTTAGGAATGGAAGGTGATCCCATTAACTTAATCTGGGGATAATTGGGCCCTTGACAGGCCCAAATTGGGCTGAATGGATCAACCCATTCGGACTAGAATTCCTACTAGGTGGTGGCACCGCTAGGGTCGACGATGGCACCACCCAAGAGAGGGTCTCCCAGGAAAGCTTGGCGGTGCAACCGCCCCAGGCAAGTAGTGGCATCGCTTGGGCTCAATCTCCGAGTGAGACTGGGCGGTACAACCGCCCTTGACAAGTAGTGGCATCGCCAGGGCTTAGTCTCTGAGTGAGACTGGGCGGTGCAACCGCCCCTGTCAGGTGGTGGCACCGCCCGAAGCTCAGTCTCCGAGCTGCCAGGCGATTGTACCGCCCTAGTTAGGAGGTGGTACCGCCAGGACGAAAATCCGGGAAAAGACATTTTTGAACTCTAAATTCAAACTAGTTTGGGGCCTATATATACCACACCCTTTCCTGCATAAAAGGGCACCGAAAATCCAATTTTACTCTATGATTTTTAGAGCTCAAAAGTGTTGTAAAGGCTAGAAGTTCTCCTCCCTCTTTTTCCAAGTTTTGATCTTTCAAGAGAGGAGAGAAAAGTTTGTAAGGGTTGTCTCCTAAGCCCATCAAAAGGAGTGAAACTGTAAAAGGGTGGTTGGCCTTCTCCTATTAAAGAAAGGCCTCTAGTGGACGTCGGTGACCTCGTTGGTGGAGGAAGCCAAAAGTGGATATAGGTCAAGATTGACCGAACCACTCTAAATCTCAGTTTGCATTTACTTTGAGCATTTTATCTTTACTGCAAACCTCCTCAATAGCTTACTACCTTCTGCTCTTTTACGAACTCACCTTCAAGTTTTCGAAAACAGTCTTACGTCGGAAATCAGTTTTATCGTACGAACATCATATTTTAGTTTGCGCTTACATTCCGATTTCTATCTTAACTGCAAACTTCCTGCCTTACTTTACTTCAAATACATTTCCGTAAGCTTTCAAAGTTATTATCTGCACGAAACGACTTTTACGTTGGAATCGGATTTCAACATACGAATGCAGTTTTAATCGTCAAAAGTTTTCCGCTGCACTAATTCACCCCCCCTCTTAGCGCTCTTGATCCTAACAATTGGTATCAGAACGAGGTTAACTCTCAAACGGATTAAAACCCAAGAGAGATGACATACGTCGGAAACCAAGAGGGCCACTCTATTACACGTCTACCCATGTTCAATGGGACGAACTACACCTATTGGAAGACCCGAATGAGGATTTTCCTTATTTCAATGGATTTTGAACTTTGGAATCTTATCGAAAATGGATTTTCGAAGTCTTCTCTTCCAATCATCGATTAGTATGAATTGGAGAAGAAGACTTTCGCTCTTAATGCAAAGGCTATGAATGCCTTATTTTTTGCTCTTGATAAAAATGAGTTCAATCGTGTTTCGATTTGTGAAACCGCGTTTGATATTTGGCATACACTCGAAGTGACTCACGAAGGCACAAGTAGAGTGAAAGAGTCAAAAATCAATCTTTTGATACATTCATTTGAACTTTTCCGAATGAAACTGAGCGAGACCATTGGCGACATGTACACCCATTTCACGGATGTCGTCAATGGTCTAAAAGGACTCGGTAAAAGTTTTTCGGATTTTGAGCTCGTAAATAAGATTCTAAGATCCCTTCCTAAGAGTTGGGACCCTAAAGTCACTGCTATTCAAGAGGCTAAAGATTTAAACAACTTCCCTCTTGAAGAACTAATCGGGTCATTAATGACATCTGAAATGACTTGCAAGGCTCATGAAGAGCAAGAAGACATCATTCCAAAGAATAGGAAGGATATGACACTTAGAACTTTAGATGACAACTTGAGAGAAAACTCAAGTGATGAGAACTGTGACGATGACTTGGCACTTCTAACAAGGAAATTAAAAAAATTCATTAAGAGAAACAAGTTTAAAAGTGACATAAAAGATAAACTTGAACCCAAAAAGGACCAAGTTATTTGTTACGAATGTAAAAAGTTGGGACACTATAAAAGTGATTGTCCCCAAGCCAAGAAGAGAAAATCACAGAAGAAGGCGCTCAAAGTAACGTGTGATGACTCGAGCGCGTCCGAAGAAGAGGAGTCTAACATCGAGCAAGTTGCTCATTACGCCTTAATGGCCATCGGAGAAGAGGCAACAAATTTAATTGATGCAGATTTATCATTTGATGAATTATTAAATGCCTTCCATGATTTATTTGATGAATGTAAAATAATTAATAAAAAATATAAATTACTAAAAAATAAGCATAATAGTCTTGTTAGCAATTTTGATAAATTAAAAACTGAATATCACGATAGTTTAGTTCAATGTGAAAAATGTCATGATCTAGAAACTCTCCAAAAGGAAAACTTGCTACTTAAGGACACCTTGAAGAAATTCAAGGTTGGTAGCAAGTCTTTGAACATGATCCTTGCAAACAAGGGTCATGTTCTCAAAAGAAGTGAAATCGAATTTGTGAGAAGTCCTCACCAAAATCCAACCACCTTCATAAAAGCAAATGCAACTTTTGTTGCAAACATGGACATAAAACGTATCATTGTCCATTCAAGAAAATTAGTCTGAACAAACTGATTTGGGTTCCTAAAGGAACCATGATAAACTCTATGCAACATAATAAACAATGTAGATCAGTTTTTGAGACACCCAAAAGTAAATGGATACCTAAAAATTATCCTTTCTTGTAGAGACATTCACCATCACAAGCTAAGAGCAAGAGATGGTACCTTGATAGTGGATGCTCAAGGCATATGACCGGAGATCCATCTAAATTCTCTAAGCTCACTAGCATAGACGAAGGCTGTCACAACAACAAGGGTAAAATCATTAGCAAAGGAACTATAGGTAACAAATTCAACTTCTTTATTGACGATGTTTTGTTAGTTGATAGTTTAAAACATAACCTCTTAAATATTAGTCAATTATGTTATAAAGGATGTATTATCAAATTCGAATCTAATGCTTGTATTATTGAAAAACCATACCAAAACACATCTATGATTGCATTAAAACATAATAACGTATACACCATTGACATCAATGATCTTTGTAATGAAATGTGTTTCTTAGTTTTGAATGAGGATACTTGGCTTTGGCATAGGAGATTAGGTCATGCTAGCATGAAACTAATCACTCAAATATCATCCAAAGAACTTGTACGAGGAATTCCTTATATCAAGTTCATCAAAGATAATGTGCGTGATGCTTGTCAATTAGGAAAACAAACTAAGAGTAGTTTCAAATCTAAGAATCAAATAAGCACCTCTAGGCCCTTACAATTGATCCATATGGATTTGTTCGGACCAATCTCTACATCAAGCCTAGAAGGTAGAAAATACGCCTTCGTCATTGTAGATGACTATAGTAGATACACATGAACTTACTTCTTGAAATACAAAAATGAATGCTTTAAATATTTCACCAAGTTTTGTAAACTTATTCAAAATGAAAAGGGTTTTATGATTTCATCAATTCAAAGTGATCATGGTGGAGAATTTCAAAATCGTGATTTTCAAGAATTTTGTGAACTCAATGGATACAACCATAATTTCTCTACTCCAAGAAATCCTCAACAAAATAGAGTAGTAGAAAGAAAAAATAGAAATTTAAAAGAAATGACAAGAACCATGTTAAATGAACATAGCCTACCCAAATACTTTTGGGCCGAAGCCGTAAACACGCGATATTCTGAATAGAGTTCTAGTAAGACCCTTACTCACAAAAACTCTCTATGAGTTGTGGAAAAATAAAAAACTTAATGTTTCATATTTTAAAGTTTTTGGGTATAAGTGTTTTATCTTGAACGAAAAAGATATCTTAGGAAAATTTGATGCTAAATCCGATGATGGAATTTTTCTTGGTTATTCTTCGGTTTCTAAAGCTTTTCGTATCTTCAATAAAAAAACTTTAATTATAGAAGAAACCATTCATGTTGTTTTCAATGAGACTTCCAAAATCAAGAAAAATGATTTTGATGATAATGTTAATTTTAATTCTTTGAATTTAAATGAAACCCCTTTTCCAACTAGCAACTTGGATACATCCACTTCCGAAATACCCTTACCCAAGGATTGAAAGTATGTAGATGCTCATCCTAAGGAGGTAATCCTAGGATATACATCTAAGGGGGTTCAAACACGTTCTTCTCTTAAAAATTTCTGTGCCAACGCCGCTTTTCTCTCCCAAATTGAACCTAAATATATTGACGAAGCTATGAAAGATGATTCATGGATTATCACAATGTAAGATGAGTTAAATCAATTTGAGAGAAATGAGGTGTAGAAGCTTGTTCCTAGGCCAAATAACCATTTAGTTATTGGTACTAAATGGGTCTTTAGAAATAAGCAAGATGAATCTAGTATCGTGGTTAGAAACAAGGCTAGATTAGTGGCCAAAGGTTTCAACCAAGAAGAAGGTATCGATTACAAAGAAACCTTCGCTCCTATGGCTAGATTAGAAGCCATAAGGATGCTCCTTGCCTATGCTAGTAATAACAATTTTAAGTTGTTTCAAATAGATGTTAAAAGCACTTTTCCTAATGGCTTTATTTCTGAAGAAGTTTATGTTCAACAACCTCCCGGATTTGAAAATAAAAGCCTCCCTAATCATGTATTTAAATTAACCAAAGCTCTCTATGGTTTAAAACAAGCCCCAAGGGCTTAGTATGATAGATTAAGTACTTTTCTTATTGAAAATAATTTCACAAAAGGCAAGGTCGATACCACATTGTTTATCAAAAATTTTAAAAATAATTCTCTCATTGTTCAGATTTATGTTGATGATATTATCTTTGGTTCTACAAATGAATCTCTTTGTGAATCTTTTGCTGAAACCATGAGTCTCGAATTTGAAATGAGTTTGATGGGAGAATTAACCTTTTTCTTAGGCTTACAAATTAAGCAACTAAGTAATGGCATCTTTATTAGTCAAACTAAATATGTCTTAGATTTGCTAAAAAGATTTAATATGAATAGCTCAAAAGCTATTAACACTCCTATGACCACCTCCACTAAGTTAGAAGTTGATGAAAGTGGAGAAAGCTTCGATCAAAAAACTTATAGGGGTATGATAGGAAGTTTACTTTACCTCACTACAACAAGACCAGATATCATGTTTAGTGTAGGACTTTATGCTAGGTTTCAATCAAACCCTAAGATATCTCATTTTAAAGTGGTTAAAAGAATACTTAGATATCTTAAAGGTACCACAAATCTAGGATTATGGTATCCAAAATCCGAGAATTTTGAGTTAATTGCGTGTGCTGATGCGGATTTTGCTGGGTGTAAATTAGATAGAAAAAACACATCAGGATCATGTCAATTTTTGGGACATTCCCTTGTTTCCTGGTCATCTGAGAAACAAAACTCAGTTGCACTATCAACAACCGAAGCTAAGTATATTGCAGCTAGTGCATGCTGTGCACAAGTTGTGTGGATGAAAAACACCTTAGAAGATTATAAAGTCATCTTAAAAATATTCTCATTAAATGTGATAACACAAGTACAATATGTTTAACAAAGAATCACATTCAACACTTAAGAACAAAACATATTGATATTAGACATCACTTCATATGAGATCATGTCACTAATCATGATGTAATCATATAGTTCATTGATACTATGTATCAACTAGTTGATATTTTTACAAAACCTCTAAGCGAAGAACAATTTGATTTAATTAGAAGAGAATTAGGAATGTTAATGTGTCAGAATGCATAAACTTGTTAAAATCATTTTTTGGACTTTATTGATTGAATGATCAAATCACTTGATTGCCATTACATGCCTAAAATTACGTGCTGAAAATTATATTTTTTGGATACAAAAATTTCCATAACAATGAGCATGTTTTGTCTTCATGATTGTATTTGAAAATCTATAGTATAGTCTTATCCGAATGGCATGAAAGTGTTAATTTCATTTTCGGATTCTCTTAACAGTGGTATCCTAACAATCAGATTTTCTCTATACATTATCCTTTTTGAACTTAATAAGCATATGTATATCGAGTTTGATTTTCATCATTGATTTTTGACATATGGAATCAACTAGCAAAAACATCTCTCATACACTTATCATGTGAAAAATATTTTTTGAGAAATGGATTTGATTCCTGCGTGTAAATTCCTTTTTGAAATATGGATGATAGTGTTTTTACTTGTAAGGATTTGTTTCACATGCATATCTTGATCCTTGTAAAAATGGAATATGATTTAATTTCTCATTGATTTTAACTTCATTTAAAGTAAACTCACAAATAACTGGTATCACAAATAGCCTTCCTCCTTCACGCAAAAAGATAATAACAAATGAAAAGGAAGAAGTATTAAAAGCTATCTCCATGTCATGTTTTCCTTTAGATGTTTGCATAATTGGTATCCTATCGCTCACTGTTGGAAAATAATATGAACCTAGTTATGGTATGAATAAAATCGCACTTATGTTTAAAAATTGTTTATATCGTTTTTCTTTTTGTTGATGACAAAGGGGGAGAGATATATGAATTGATGCTATGATTATGTCATGCTTGCATCATAAAAAATATATGAATCAATGATAACTATGATTGCCATATTTGCATTATGCCATGTTTGCATCATATTAAGATATCAAGAACTTGCATCGTAATTTTACATGTTGATATCTTATGTTGAATTGCTACAATCATTCATATTTGAAATGTAAAACTTGAGAATAGATGTCAAATCTTGACATCATTTTCAGTAAGATACATCATGATAGGAATCATGATGGGAGTAATTGATAAAGTTAAGAGTTCTTAACTTATAAATAAGTCTATTAATTTCAAAGGCCTTGAATTCAAGAATGACTTATCTCAAGTATGGCATATAGATAGGGGGAGTTAAGGTTAACTTCGTTATCAATTGATTGTCATCACAAAAAAAGGAGAGATTGTTGTATCTCGGATTTTGATGATGAAGTCAATTGTCATTTGTTATCTAATCCATATGTTGAGATAAGTGTGCAGGATTAACTATGATGAAAGTAAGACATGCAGCATGAGTTGAGCCGGAGTCAAAGACTATGATCACGTTGGGAGTTCGAGAGCTCGACGGAAGTCCGGACGGTCGTCGGAGGTTCTACGAGAACAAATCCGAGAAGTCCAGGAGCTTGCCAAAAGAAGCTCGTCGAAACTTGCCAAGTGGATCGTCGCAAGTCTAGGAGTTTGCCGGAAGTCCGTCGAAGCATCGCTGGAGGTTCGTCGGATGTTCACCGGAAGTTCGCCGGAAGAAGCGATTGACGCACCGGAGCAAGCTGTAGTAAATGTCTTAAGAATTGTCATAGTTAGCATGTAGATTAAGTTAGGAATGGGAGGTGATCCCATTAACTTAATATAGGGGCAATTGGGCCCTTGACAAACCCAAATTGGGCCGAATGGATCAACCCATTCGGACCAGAATTCCTACTAGGCGGTGCAACCTCCCCAGGCAGGCGGTGGCACCGCCTGGGCTTAGTCTCCGAGCGAGACTAGGCGGTGCAACCACCCCTGATAGGCGGTGGCACAGCCAGGGCTCAGTCTCCAAGCGAGACTAGGCAGTGCAACCGCCCTTGTTAGGCGGTGGCACCGCCCAGAAGCTCAGTCTCTGAGTTGCCAGGCAATTGTATCGCCCCAGTCAGGATGTGGTACCGCTAGGACCCCGAAAATCCAGGAAAAGATATTTTTGAGCTCCAAATTCAAACTAGTTTGGGGCCTATATATACCTTACCCTTTTCTGCATGAAAGGGCACCGAAAATCCAATCTTACTCTGTGATTTTTAGAGCTCAAAAGTGTTATAAAGGCTAGAAGTTCTCCTCCCTCTTTTTTCAAGTTTTGATCTTTCAAGAGAGGAGAGAAAAGTTTTTAAGGGTTGTCTCCTAAGCCCATCAAAAGGAGTGAAACTGTAAAAGGGTGGTTGGCCTTCGCCTATTGAAGGAAGGCCTCTAGTGGACGTCGGTGACCTCATTGGTGGAGGAAGCCAAAAGTGGATGTAGGTCAAGATTGATCGAACCACTCTAAAAAGGAGTGAAACTGTAAAAGGGTGGTTGGCCTTCGCCTATTGAAGGAAGGCCTTTAGTGGACGTCGGTGACCTCGTTGGTGGAGGAAGCCAAAAGTGGATGTAGGTCAAGATTGACCGAACCACTCTAAATCTCGGTTTGCATTTACTTTGAGTATTTTATCTTTACTGCCAACCTCCTCAATAGCTTACTGCCTTCTGCTCTTTTACGAACTCACCTTCAAGTTTCTGAAAACGGTCTTACGTCGGAAATCGATTTTATCGTACGAAACATCATATTTTAGTTTGCACTTACATTCCGATTTTTATCTTAACCGCAAACATCCCGCCTTACTTTACTTCAAATACATTTCCGTAAGCTTTCAAAGTTATTATCTGCACGAAACAACTTTTACGTCGGAATCATATTTCAACGTATGAACATAGTTTTAATTGTCAAAAATTTTCCGTTATACTAATTCACCCCCCCCCCCCCCCCCCTTTTTAGTGCTCTTGATCCTAACAAGAGTATGAGAGAGATAAGATATACACTAATGGAATGATTGAATTTTGATTATGTATTCAATTTGAGTTGACTTTTGGGGTTCCTACTCAGTGTTGTTGAATTTTTTTTGTTTTTGATTTTCAGTGTAGCCTCTCTCTAGTACTAAATCGGATTTTAGTAAAGAACGAACCTTTTTCTATCACTATTTATGATTTGATGAATAAATAAATTATAATAAATATTTATAAATTATGAATAAAATGATGTTTATATACTTGGCTCTTTGGAAAGATATGAAAAAAAAAATTCAAGATGTGATATTTTTTTATAGTATCAAGTAAGGTTTACAAAAAAATTTTTATGGAGAAAATTTGAGTTATACAAGTCAAAATTTAAAAAATTAAAGAAAAAGACGGACTCAAATTGGATGAAGCTAACTTTGTGAACGTACTAGTGATATTTTTATATGAGTAGAATATATAATTCATGAAAATACTATTAATATTTTTATAATAAAAAAAATTTATGAAAGTACTAGTGATGCTTCGATAAACTTTGTGAAAGTACTAGTGGTTTTTAGTGAAATATCACTCCCACCTTTCTCGAAACCACGCAATGCATCAATGTGAGAATTAGAAGAACCTTTCAATTCCCACGATGAAGAATTGGATAGGATTCTCTCTCCGCAACCGTGCAATGTACGCCAGAAAACAAGTCAACCGTGCAATGCAGTTGTCACGTAGCTACGCTGCTTTGTTACTAAACACGACAACAGATCGGTCATCGAGCTCAATCAGAGAGATCAGGTTTTGCGGGTGGCCCTGCCGAAACCCAGTCTGAGACGTGGCATGGCCAGTCTCGCCCTTCTCCCTCGCCGTCTCAACCGTTGCCACCAGCGTACTCTCTTCGCCTTCCCTGCCCGGACTGGCTTGTTGGGCAGGACCGCCTTCCGTTTCCTCCGCGCCAATATTAACACCTGCCGGATCACCCCTTCCAGGAAGGCGTACAGGTGACCATGCTGACGCTGTGTTGGCGCCCTCCTCCCCGTCCGTCCCACCTGGTCGGCTTGGCTCGTGCGGCGGATGATGTTCCAGAGGTGCTCCCGGGAGGACCTGTGGCGGCGCTCCACGCCGTCGCCGTCCTCGCTCGAGTCGTCTCCGCTCACCTTGCCTTGGTTGAGATGGTGGTGATGGTGGTGGTGGAAGATGATGGAGAGTTTGTTCCTGATCCTCCTGAGCCGTCCCTCTTGTGTCTTTGTCTCCTTCGGGTGGCTCGATCTGGTTGTTCCCACCGCCGCCGTGGTTGAGACCGCCGGTTGGTGGTGGCGGCTCAGCGCTCGGTGATGTGGATGCTTGTCGGTGACTGGCGCACTGTGTTTGATGGGTCTTCTGCTGCGGCCCGGGACCGTTCGACTAGACACCGTCGAACCCTCGCGACTCGCTACCCTGCCGGTTTCGCTGCTCGACTCAGAACTCTTGGCCGAGGCAGACGATCGAGACGTGCTACTAGGTGAGTGGTCGCTCGACTGCCTGCAGGTCCTTCGGCTTGATGCTCTTCTGGGCGGCAGCTTCCTTCGATGTGAGACGCCCAACTCAGCCTCACCACTTCTCTTCATCTTATGAACTTTCTCGGCGTGGCGGGTAGATCGCAGAGTTAGCTGCTGCTGTTGCTGATCTACTTTCGTCCACGTATGACTCGGTTGATTGCGACGCATGACACCGGGCGTCCGCTGACCCCGATTGCTGTGGTGGCTCCGCTGCTTCTCCAGTCGAACTTGCTCTCGTGGCTCCATCTTTGTGTTTGCCTCAAACTTGTGCGCCGTCTCATCCGGTGTCACGCACCTTTTGATGCCCGGAACTGGTGATTGCATCACATCTACTGGTCCGGGCTGCCGGTTACTCCACTGCAGTTCTTTTGATTTAACTGGTACTGTAAGTGGTGCAATCTTTGAGCGGACATCCTTCGCCGACCCACTACCGGGAAGCTTCTCCTCAGCCGAATCGGCGTCGAACCGGTAAGTGATCACACTGGTCCGGTCCGGTCTAGTGACTGGCCGATCTGAAGCAGTCTCCACACAGTTGCGCTTCTGCGAACCACTCGTTGCCGCGTTGGACGGCGACGTCCCCACCGGCAGCGGATGGCTCTGACGAGACGCCTTCGTCGAGCGTTCTGCGTGTAGATGACAAGGATTCTCGTTACCCTTTGACGAACGATGATTGCTGACTCTATCGAAATGATCATGGTGAACGGGAAGGTGGCGACGTGGTAGACCGTGCGCCGACGACGTCGCATGCAACCTCTTTTTCTTTTGATCTCGCAGGATGAGGCTTCTTGAAGATCTACAGGAGTTGAGCCGCTTCAGGTCGCAAGATCGGCGTCGAATTTGCTCCGTTTGCGGCACTGCTGTCGAGACCGCACGAAAGACGATAGTTTGTTGTGGTGGCGGCGGTGGCTGTGGCTCGCAAGCTCCACTCTTCTCCGGCGCTTGAAGGCATTCCTCCAGGTTCTCTTCACGTTTAGAGTCTATTGGGTGCCCCTCGTCACGTGGCGGTAGCAGCAACCTGTGCTCCTGTTGAGCTGTTCCCGGTGATGTATGATCTTGGTAGGGCGCTTCAGACGGCATAGTCTACCGCAACGAGGAACGACGTCATAAATTAGATATATCGGCTTTGACCATGCATTCCATGTTCGTGAGTATATGCATCGGCGAGGAAACGATTTATCTGACGACGAAAAGGGTAGAACGGAGGGTGGTCGGATATATATACCTTGGCGTGGTGATGTTGGAGAGCCTGCTGAGTAGCGCCGTCCAACAGCCTCCTCATTAAATTTCTGGATTTTTCACCCAACTAAAGTATAAAAGTAGATCAGGAAAGTGGATCTCGATAGCCAAATAGAAGCTTTATTTATCGAGTGACAATGCGTCATAACTTCGTTTGAAGCGAAGTAAAAAGGACATTAGAACGCATATATTATAACATAAATGAAGCAGGAGTAATCGGAAAGTGATGCCCGTACCCCCTCCTTCATCTCTCCATGCGGAACATCCTGTGCCTCAGTGTGTTGGAGAAGACCATATAACTCCTTCAGAGCAAGCAGTTCCGACCACAGGTTCTCGAGTGCCGACTCCTCTGTCACGAAACAAAGAAGCGCCGCTCAGTAAGCAATATGACGAGCGGCAGCGAGCAAGAGAGTTTGCTGATTAAACAATGCGAGTGCTCACTGTCTCTTGCTTCGAGTGATGCGGGAGAAGCAGAAGCAGAAGCAGAAGCAGCAGCTTCCATCGCGCAACGCGAACGAAAAATGGTGTGGGCAGGGAGAAACCGTGGGGACGAGAGAAGGTGATGGATGCACCTGCGAATCGATGCGACTAAATGATCTCGACGGACGCATCTCTTCCAAAGAGGCACGACCGAATGTTCGCATGATTTGATTTGTCCTTTCTTGTTTGACTCTTGAACTTTTTGTGCTCTGATGTGATACATAGTAGTCGAATGTTAGCATGATCTGTTTCACAGCTCCTCTATCTCTCTATCAATTTCTCATCTATGTTAGTTCATATACAAGAATAATAGAAGTGGTAGGGGTTAGATTATTTATAAATTGAGAGCGGAGACAAAAGAAATGTGATAGTGATAATTGATGAGGGTATTGGTGATTATATTTAAAAAATTAAAATTTTGGTGATCCTTATAAACATTTTAGCAATTAGAATATTTTCTATTCCAATAAATTATAGTAAAATATATGTTGCTACCAATAATTTTATTTACTATATATATGCAAGTGTAATGTTAATGTTGTAAGAGAAGTAACGTAATTAGATGTCACATCATATACATGATATGATGATAGATATGTGTTTATTTTTTACTCTTTATGATAATAGTTTGATCTAATAAACTATTTATGTGGTAATTGATAAATTGAAACATGATTATAAAACTTGATGAAAGTTTCTTGACATGATCATTATTTATACAACCTAGAGAAGAAGATTTCTCTCAATAGATCAGTAATATTTTATCGTGTAGTTGGAAAAATCTTATTTACTATCATACCCCCGTAAGATTGAGCTCGGATACTGATTATGAATCGATACAATAAAAATTATTTACGGGTGAGAAGCTTCGTGAGTGAGTTTGCTAGTTGATCGGCTGTATATACATGAGAAGCACGTAGTTGATATCTGACCACTTAATCTCACATAAAGTGGAAGTCGATGACAATGTATTTCATGCACAAGTGGAACACTAGATTGACGAATAGGTAGATAGCTCCGATATTATCACAATATATTGTAGGAGTAAGAGTGGAGTTGATGTTAAGTTCCTTGATCAGATTCGTGACCCAATTGAGTTCTGCAACAACGATGGCGATGGTACGGTATTCAACCTCAATTGACCATACGATTGTCTTTTGCTTCTTAGATCTCTGACTGATTGGATTAGCTCTAAGGAAGATAATATACCTCGACATAGATATTCTATCATCAAAGTTCCTTACCAATCAACATCGACAAACACATAGAAATGAAGTGGAGAGTGTTTGTGAAGAAAGAGTCCATAATTGAGGGTCCCTTTAAGATATCATAAGATTCATTAAACTGTAGACTAATGCATAGTAGATGACCGATGTATGAATTGTGTTAATTTATTGACTACAAATGAGATATCTGGACGGGTATGATTTAAATATTGTAAGGAGCTAAGTATTTATCGATATTGAGTAGGGTCTATAGTAGGACTTCCATCATATAATTTGAGTGTTTCACTAGTAGAGTTGTAACCTCTTTCACGTCCTGCATGTTCGTCTTTGATAATAAATCTTGAATATACTATCTTTGTGATAGGAAGAGTCCTAAAGATATATATATTGCTTTCACTTCCAGAAAATAGCTTAAGATTTCTAGATTTTTGAGAGAGAATCGATCTGCTAATTGCTGAGGAATGCCTTGATCTCTATAGGATTATTGTCCATGATAATAATGTTATCCACATATACCAGAAAATATATTGTTCCTCTATTTTGGTGCCGTAGAAATAACAATGTATTAGACTTGGAGTTGATGAAGCTAGTTGATATAAAAAACAAGCCAAGTTCGGTGTACCAAGCTCTTGAAGCTTGACGAAGTCCATAAATAGCTTTTTGTAGTTTACAAACATGTCTTGAATATTAAGGATAGATGAAGCCAGGAGGTTGCTGTATAAAGACGTCTTCAGTTAGAGTTCCCTATAAGAAAACAATAGTAACATTCAATTGTCGTAAGTGCCAACCTTTTATGATGGTCAAACTCATGATAAGTCAGATATTTATTATAATCAAATTAAATAGTTAAGTTAGAAATTAATTTTTATTTCCTTACTTGCCATTGTAATTTAAAAAATATTAATCTTATTTCCTTGTTTGCTATTATGAATTAGGAAATGACTATTAAGTATTCTAAATAGGATGATATCATATTTATTAGTATATTAAATAAATATAAAAATTAAAATAAATTTTCTTTAATGGAGGCTCATCTCCTCCTATTTAAAGGGAGAGATTTCTCTCCTACGTTTCTTACCTAGCCAAGCCCAATAGCGGGAGAAACGAAGAGTTTAAAAATATTTATCATGCTTTTTATCAAAAGTTTTTATTTTGATTACTTAAATGTTAAAATTTTTGTAGTTTGAAAATATTTATCATGCTTTTTAATATCAAAATATTTATTCCTAGATCAAGATATGTTATCTAAAGCTTTTAAGGAATTCTACTATCCTCCTTAAAGGTTTCTTTGGATTTAAATACACTGAAATTATACATATTTTATGTATTAAATACATAATATTTGATCTTTTATATTTATATTAAGAATGTTATTTTCTTGTATTGCAGTTTACATTTTAATCTTATCTGGATTAAAATATACTATGAGTAGTTTTAAAAAAAATATTTCTGAATCCTTTAATTGTTAAAACTTTTATTATTAGATTATAATATATTATCTATAAATTTTTATCCTTGTTAAGATATAGAATTTTATTGTTTGATTAGATCATGTTGAAATTATTTATGTCGTATCTATTGAAAATATGATTTCTATTAAAAATATAATTTCTAATTATTATTAAATTTAGAATATTATTTTTTATATTGAAGTTTATCTTTCAATCTTATTCTTTAATTTATTGTTATATTTTAATGTATTATTATTAATAAATATATGTTATCATAATTCAATATTGATGAAATTGGATAAGCATAAGGTTAGAACAACCCACAAACAAGGCCCAACCCATAGGCCAGGCCTAACCCACGGGTCAAGCCCTAGCCCGTAGGTTAACCCAGCCCAGCCCAACATGGGTAGTCATATGCGACGCATATGACGCAGTCCATGGGCCAAGGTTGGCCCAATCTACTGTGGTGCATGCACAGTTATGTACAATGGACATAACCAGTATACGAGTCGGCCTAGCCTATTCCAATATTATGTAATTGTTGAAATTGAGCCCAAACGTTGAATGAATTAAATCAGAATTAATTAGTCTAGATTAATTGAATATGATTCTGAATTGGTTTGACTTATTCAAGTCAGTTTAACTTAAATTAAACATAATCTAATCCAAATTATACTAGTCTAGGATGATTCCAAACTAGTTAAATGAGGATTAGAGATTGGTTCAATTAGGTTCTAGTAAATCGAGTTCAATTGGATTGATTGAACTAGGGTTCAAGTCAATTGAGGGCTAATTTGTATTATTTGATATTGATGATATTTGAAAGAGATGTTTTAAATGTGTTATTTCATCCTGATATAGACATGACCAGTGTGAGATTATGTTATTTCTATGCTAAGGGCAGGTAGGACGATTCCCTTCGGGCATTAGCGGGTCGTTAGACGTGACGGTTAGACGGTTCCTCCATTCATTGTCGGGAGGAACATGTCCCCACTTTGGCGGGTGAGGGATACAACTCCATCCGCTATTGGGAGTGCGATATGAGTTTGCCTCCATCCGCTATTAGGAGAATACAAACTCATCCCATAGGATAAAGCCTCTCCATCCGCTATTAGGGGAGTACTTGTTGAATATCAGATTTTGATGATAAAATCAATTGATCTAATCTAAGTGTTAAGATAAGTGATGCAGGACTAACTACGTGGAAAAAAGGTAAAATAATTACGAAAGAATTGGGTGTTGGGCCGAAGTTAAAGATCGGACATCGGGTCGGAAGAATCGGAGTATGTGTCGAGAACAGATGTTGTAGGAGTCAATATGCCCGAGGATCGGGCGATATGCTAAATATCTGAACTATGTGCCAAAAGTTCACCAGGAGTTCATCGAAAATACGCCGAAAGTTTCATCGGGAGTTCAGATGAACAATTGATGTGCCGGACAACTAGATTGCTTGATTATAATTGTTTTAGCCTTAATTAATGTAGTTAGGTCTTAATTTGAGTTAGGTTTAGGATAAATCCTACTAACTTAGTTATGGGCCAATTGGGGACTGAATTGAGCCTACTATTTGGCTCATTCAGTGACCTAAAGCCATGTCAGGCGATGGCAACGCTTGAGACTCGACCTCTCAAGTGATTTGGGCAGTGGTACCGTCGACGGTTAATACTGTTAGGCGGTGGTATCGCTAGAGCCCAGTCTTCTAGGCTTTGTTAGGCGATAGTACCATTAGACTGGGCGATAGTACCACCCAGTGTCGGAGTGTCAGGATGTGGTACCACCCAATAATGGGGGTGGTATCGCTAATACCCCGAAAACCCGAGATGAGATATATTTTGGCTTCATTTTTGAAGTCATTGGGGCCTATAAATACCCTACTCAAGAGTAACTAAGTGTGAACAAAAATCTTGAAGTGTTGGGGTGTGAAAGTGTTGTAAAAGTGCTAATTGTCCTCCTTTTTTTTAAGATTTGTGATCATTCTAAGAGAGGTATGAGGTTTGTAAGGGTTATCTCCTAAACCCAAAAAAGGAGAAAGTATTGTAAGACGGTGGTTAGTCTTTGCATATTAAAGGAAGACCGTTAGTAGACGTTAGTGGCCTCAATAAGGAGGAATCAGAAATGGATATAGGTTATGACAACCAAACCACTATAAATCCAGTGTGATCTTACTTTATCATTCCTATTCTGCTTTTTCATATTAACTTAGTTGCTTACTCCTCTTCATACCTTCTTTACGATTAATGTATTTCTAATACGGGTTTAAATTGAAACATAATTTTTGATTGGACGTAATATTTTCATTAGCACTAATTCAAACCCCCCTCTTAGTGCCAACTTGATCATAATAGTGCTCCTTCAGGTATTTAATATACGCCAATGGGATGATTGATTTTTTATCATGTATCCATTTTGAGTTGACCTTTGAGGTTCCTACTTAGCGTTGTTAAATTTTATTTATTTTTTATTTTTAGAATAGCCTTCCTCTAGTACTAAATTGGATTCCAATGGAGAGCGGATCTTTCTCTATCGCTAGGTAGAGCCACTTGGATGATTCTTGGAGTTAATATTACTATGTTTACTTGTCTACTTATGATTTGATGAATAAATGAATTAGAATAAATATTTATAAATGATGAATAAAGTAATGTTTATCTATTTGGCTCTGAATCCAGGATGTGATAAAAAAAAATGATAAAAAAAATCCAGGATGTGACATTTATGGGCTTAAGAATGAGACTGAATGTCTTTGTAAACTCAACACCATGTCGTTGATGAAACCCTTTGGCCACTAGACATGCTTTATATCTGGTAATGGATCTATTTTGGTTCTGTTTAATTCGAAAGACCCACTTATACCCTATAATATTTTTTATATAATGAAAGGGTATAATGGTCCATGTAGAGTTATGGAGGAGGGCATTATATTCTTCACACATTATTTTATGTCAGTGTAGATATTTTTGGGCTTGAGTGACTATGGTGGGTTCAATGGGCTTAGGAGGAGATTTTGTGATACTATGAAGGTCAAGGACATAACGCAGTTTGAAAATACCACTTTTGGAGTATGTTGTCATTGGATGTCCAAGGGCTATGGGATTGTTAGGTAGTATTATAGGTATAAGTGGTGGAGAGTCAATGACACGGGCTTGGTCAAATTGAGGTACTTTAATATCACTAGGTTTAGGAGAAGGTAAAGATAGTGATTATATTTTTTAGGGCATTACTTCAACAATAAGGAGACTTTGTAAAGTAGGGAGTAGAGAAGTAGTGGAGGGAGTGAGGAGTTGCTAAACTGGAGAAACAATAGAGTGTGGATCCCGAGGAGAAGGACTGGACGGTGTTATGGGAGGCTCGTTTGATGGGATCAGAGGTATATTCTAGTAATGTATGTGCTAGTCATAGGTGCCCAACAAGCCAATCACGTGAGTGATGACACATATGACTTGATACAGAATCTTTTTAATTATTATATTTTGGCATATATCACTCTATGACTATTGCATATATATATATATATATATATTGTGATGTCCTTGGATTTGAGCAATGGGAATCGGATCGTGATGAGATCACGAAAATGAGATCGATTCACCTTTAAACACATATCCTAAATAATCCTGGTCATAGGTTACTCGAGAGGGACATCGTGATAACCGGACAAACTAGTGTGTTGTATACCCGTCCATATGATGGATGCAGTTGGTCTCATAGCTACTCGTGTAGGGACACTAGGGGTATAGTATAGGTGCTCATTGGAGAATGAGTTCACTGATTGATCCGCTTACGGAATGTTGGATGGTTGATGATGCCTTATTGTTAGACAGCGATTCCGTAGTCCTAGTGGTATATCTGGTCCTTAGACTTGAGACACCAAGGATGTCCTGTATGAGTGCTCCACTCTTTGATACAAGACTTATAGGTTTGGTTGTCCCAGATCTAGTACAGTTGGTCATTGGGAGTGGTAGTCGACCTTACGAGGGCTATTGAGTGTCGATAGAGGATCATCCACTCTCAGCGTCATGAGAGGAATATCCCATGTGTTCTTGCTTCGACAAATCCCTGTCCAGGGTCATTCAGGTTGATAGAGAAAGAATTCTCCAGGAGAATCCGATTAGAGCGAGACTCGAGTAGAAACCGTATGGGTCTGACAGCACCATGCTCGATATACGTTCTCTGGGATATTAGATGGATGAGAGACTATAGGTACATGGTAACTGAGGACAGATAGGTCCAATGGATTGGATTCCCCTATATCGTCTCGGGACTACGGCGTAGTGGCATAGTACGTTCGTAGTTGATAAGTCGAGTGAATTATTACAGAGATAATAATTCTCTATGTTAGAAGGAGTTCTGACAGGTATGACTCATGGCCAGCTCGATATTAGGCCTAGAGGGTCACACACACATGATAGGCATTGCGATGAGTATAGGTTCGGATATGAGATATCCGACGGAGCCCTTGTCTTATTGGATATCCAATAAGCCCATGAATTAGTGGATCCCATGGACGAGATCCAATAAGAGCCCATGAGAGATTATTGGATAGAGATCCACTAATCTAAAAGGCTTGGGTTATTGGATGTAGATCCAATACCCACTAGGGGAGGATCCATTAGAGTTTGATAGGGGACCTCTATAAATAGGAGGGATTCAGAGCCTCATAGGCTAGAGCCTTTGCTTACCTCTTCTATTCTCCTTCCCTTCTCCACCTCAGAGTAGGCCTGGAGTTTTGAGGAGCGTCGTTGCAGCCCTACTGTGTGGATCACCACTAGAGAGAAGGACGCTTGACCTCCTTCACCCTCTCCTAAAGATCTACAAGGAAACAAGGATATACGATCTCCCTAGGTAACACAATCTACTTTATACGCAGTTTTTCAGTTTTACGGATTTTGCACAACAATCTTCGCACGATGACGAACATCTCTTTGGGAATCGGGGATTTAATTTTCTTGTTTTTCCACTGCGCATATGATGTCGCCCCCAAGATTTTCCAACAGTGGTATTAGAGATAGGTTGTTTGTGTGATAGATTGGTTTTAAACTACGTGTGTTATGTTTTGGAGAAGCTTTTGACGTCAAAATCGTTGACGCAAAAGCGAAAAAAGGGCAGCAACTGTTGTTGCCCTCGCTGTCATCGCAGATGGCAACATTGCCATCTGCGTGCAGCAGGCAGCCTGCAGTAGTAGCCGCAAGGGCAGCGGAGCCTGCGGTCGCTGCTCTCGCTGCTCTCGCGTGGTGACGTGCCGCAGGGCAACGACGCCTGTGGCTGCTGCTCCCGCGGGCAAAAACCCAATAGGGGCAGTTGCCCGGCGAGGCAGCACTGCTTGCGGGCGCTACCTCGCGGGCAGAACCGCCTGTGGGCATTGCCTCGTGGGCAGAACCACCCGTGGAGATGATGGCGCCTAACTACAGGGGCAGCGCCGCTAGCGGGCGTGCTGCCTACAAGCGAGGGTAGCGACCCCACCCTCCGCCGCATAGCCTACTGCCAGCAGGGTGGCGGAGGCGATGGCGACAACAGCAGCAGGGGAGGATGAGGGCATTAGGGTTTTTTGGGCAAAAGATAGTTTTGCCCCTTTGAGAAATTCCAGTTTCTATCTTTTATCTAAATTATGAAAATACCCCTAGGAATTAAGAAATTCTCTATATGTCCCTGATTTCATAAAATACTAATTAATTAAAAAGTTTAGTTGATTATTATTTTTATTATTATCTAGTAGTCCTACATGATGATGATTATTTATACATGTGATGTATTATGTGTGGACGGATAATCATAGACCGTGTGATGTGTATACTTGTGATTATTATTATTGGGGTCTGCGAGCCTCCATTATATTTCTCATTTATTGTCGGGCCTACGTGCCTATGATTAAGTTATAATCACATGAGAAGGTGCAGTGGGAGCGTGGATGCGATAGCGGGACCCACGAGACGGACGATCGTAATGCATGAAGATGCATCGAGATGTCGACGGAACCGACGAGGACAAGATGGACGATCACATGGCATGGAGATGCACCGTTGCACACATAGATCTTGATGTGAGTGATTAGGCCTATTGGCTCGGGTCTAATCACATTAGGTTGTGGTCCATGATCATCTGGTGTGATTGCTTATACACATAATAGATATATATATATATATATATATATATATATATATATATATATATATATATATATATATATATATATATATATATATATATATATATATATATATATACGATGTAGATATATATTAAATATGTATATGTGTTATATGTGTGACATGTCATATTAGGAGACCAAATCATAGAAACATCTCTCTCGATAATATTAAGTCGGTAAACGTGAGGCAATTAGATTGACCTACGTGGCCTTCCATCGTTATAAGTAGGAACCGATTCCCGGTGTAGGTTGAGTTGGTCGAGTCCCTCGAGACTCACCTATATCGCGATTCGCTATCTTGCTTACGACATAGAGATGTCACCGGTGACCTGAGGATATGGTATGCTTGGTCGAATCCGTCGAGGGTATATCATCAAATCAGACTCATCTTGTAACGAAGGTGTTGACTTTAACCGAGCATCATGGTTGGTCGAGTCCCTCGAGACTATGGTGATTCGGAGGTCGAACATGATAGGAATCATAAGGAGTTGTGATCGGTAAGAGTTGCCTACCTTTTAGGCTTAGTGTGATTGGTCGAGTCCCTCGAGGTTACACTAAGACACTGATTGGATCTTGATCCCCACTAGAAGACTGCTGGAGACTTCCGTTTCACGTGCTGAGGGTGTCGCGTGACTCGTTAATAAAATAGTGGGAGCATATTAAGATAGAAGTCCATATCTTGATAGTTTATTTCTTGCAAAATCTGTATGTTATTCATTTCTACTACATCTTTATTTTCAGAAAATGTCACTTTCAAATTCCTTATGTGGCATACTTGATGTCAACCACCTCACTAGTCCAAATTATATGGATTGGCTCCGTAACTTGAGAATTGTTCTTACGGTAGAGAAAATCATGTACGTCCTTGATATAGTGATGCCTACGCCCGAAGAAGGGGCAAGCGAGGATGAGATCGCTCGCTACGTGAAGTACATTGATGACTCCACTCTTGCTCAATGCTATATGTTGGGTTCTATGACTCCTGAGTTACAAAGACAACATGAAAAGATGGATGCCAGATCCATTCTCCTACATGTCCGCAAATTGTTTGAGGAACAGGGAAGGACTCAGCGATATGAGATATCCAAGAGCCTCTTCCGCGCTAGGATGACTGAGGGGACACCGGTTCAGAACCATGTCCTAAAGATAATTGAGTGGATATAGAAACTCACAGGTCTAGGAATGGTCCTAGAGGATAACTTGTGTGTGGACATTGTACTTCAGTCCCTACTAGATTCCTTTTTACAGTTCATAATGAATTTTAATATGAACAAGCTTGAGATGACTCTCCCAGAGCTCCTCAATATGTTGAGGGAGGTAGAGATTACTATTAAGAAAGAGAAGCTAGTTCTCTACACTGGTGAGACCAGAAAGAAAAGGAAAGCAGAAAGGTCCCTTAAGAAGGGAAAGGGCAAGGGCAGACCAGGTAAAGCAAAGGTTGCTAAGAAAGACCTAGCAAAGGACAAAGGCCAGTGCTTCTATTGTGGCAAAGATGGGCACTGGAAGAGGAACTGCAAAGAGTACCTTGCAGAAAGGGTGAAACAAAAGTTTGATGAAGCTTCAGGTACATTCATGATTAGTCTCCATTTGTTAGATTCTTATGATAACACATGGGTATTAGATATCGGTAGTGCTTATCATATATACAATTTGTTACAGGTTCTGGCAAAGCCTAGGAGACTAAAGAGAGGCGAGATGGACCTCAAGATGGGTAATGGAGCAAAAGTTGCTGTAGTAGCTGTTAGCGAGGTCGCCCTACATCTACCTGGTGGAGCTTTTATTTCATTAGATGCATGTTATTTTGTTCCTTCTATTATCAAAAATATTATCTTCATTTCATGTTTGACAATTAGTGGATATAAATTAGTTTTTGAGAATAATTGTTGTTCGATATTATTAGATGATAAGATCATCACGAAAGGAACATTGCATAATGGTTTATTTATGTTAGACACTACTCTACATTGCATAATGGGAACCTTGAGGAGGAGGTGTATATGATGCAACTTGAGGGATTCGTATCCAAGAACTGCCCAGATAAGGTGTGTAGGTTGCTTAGATCCATTTATGGACTAAAGCAAGCTTCCTGAAGTTGGAACATAATATTTGATGAGGCAATCAGATCTTATGACTTCGTTAAGAACAAAGATGAGCCTTGTGTGTACAGGAAGGTAAGTGGGAGCGCTATCACCTTTTTGGTGTTATATGTGGATGACATCCTGATCATCGGGAATGACGTAGGAATGCTATCCACAGTAAAGACTTGGTTATCTAGACACTTCTCCAGGAAGGACTTAGGGGAAGCATCCTATATCTTGGGGATTAGAATCTATAGAGATAGATCCAAGAGGATGCTTGGCTTATCCCAGTCCAAGTACATAGAAACCATTGTCAAAAGGTTTGGCATGAAAAATTCCAAGAGAGGTCTCATACCGATGAGACATGGGATATCACTTTCTACGAGTATGTCCTCAAAGACTCTAGAAGAAAGGGCGAACATGGATATGATACCTTATGCCTCAACAATAGAGTCTATCATGTATGCCATGCTATGTACTAGGTCTAATATAGCGCATGCTCTGAGTGTCACGAGCAGGTATCAAGCGGATCCAGGCTTGGAGCACTGGAAAGCAATAAAGTATATCCTTAAGTACTTGAGAAGGACTAAGGATCTTTTACTAGTATATGGAGGTAGTAGCCTTAAGGTTGAAGGCTACACAGACTCAAGTTTTCAATCTGATGTCGATGATAGCAAGTCGAATTCGGGGTACGTATACACCTTGAATGGAGGAGCAATGTTCTGGAAGAGTTCCAAGCAAGATACTACTGCTGACTCGACCATAGAGGCGGAGTACATTGCTACATCAGATGCAGCAAAGGAGGGAGTCTGGGTGAAGAAGTTCATCACAGATTTGGGAGTCGTGCTAGGTAGCGAGCAGCCGATCTCCTTATATTACGACAACAACAGGGCGATTGCTCAAACGAAGGAACCTAGGTCTCATCAAAAATCTAAGCATGTTCTGAGGAGGTTCCATCTTATCAGAGAGATCGTAACCCGAGGAGATGTAGCAGTGGAAAGAGTTCCATCCGAAGATAACATTGCAGATCCACTAACAAAACCGTTATCTTAAATTGTCTTTGAGCGTCACAGGGGTCTGATGGGGGATCAAACACAAAGGTGATTGGCTTTAGGTCAAGTGGGAGATTGCTAGTTATAGGTGCCCAGCAAGCCAATCATGTGAGTGATGGCACGCGTGACTTGATACAGAATCTTTTTGCTTATTATATTTTGGCATATATTACTCTATAACTATTGCATATATGTATATATATATATTGTGATGTTCTTTGATTTGTGCAATGGGAATCAAATCGTGATGAGATCACGAAAATGAGATCGATTCACCTTTAAACACATATCCTAAATAATACCGGTCATAGGTTACTCGAGAGGGACATCGTGATAACCGGACAAACTGGTGTGCTGTATACCCATCCATATGATAGATGCAGTTGGTCTCATAGTTGCTCATGTAGGGACACTAGGGATACAGTACAAGTGCTTATTGGAGAATAAGTTCACTGATTGATCCGCTTACGGAATGCTGGATGGTTGATGATGCCTTATTGTCAGACAGCGATTCCGTAGTCCTAGTGGTGTATCTGGTCCTTAGACTTGAGATACCAAGGATGTCCTGTATGAGTGCTCCACTCTTTGATACCAGACTTATAGGTTTGGCTGTCCTAGATCTAGTACAGTTGGTCATTGGGAGTGGTAGTCGACCTTACGAGGGCTATTGAGTGTTGATAGAGGATCATACACTCTCGACGTCATGAGAGGAATATCCCAAGTGTTTTTGCTCAGACAAATCCCTAGCCAGGGTCATTCAGTTGAGAGAGAAAGTGTTCTCCGGGAGAATCCGATTAGAGCGAGACTCGAGTAGAAACCGTATGGGTTTGACAGCACCATGCTCGATATATGGTCTTTATGATATTAGATGGATGAGGGACTATAGGTACATGGTAACTGAGAACAGACAGGTCCAATGGATTGGATTCCCCTATATCGCCTAGGGACTACGACGTAGTGGCCTAGTACATCCGTAGTCGATGAGTCGAGTGAATTATTACAGAGATAATAATTCACTAAGTTAGAAGGAGTTCTGACAGGTATGACTCATGGCCAGCTCGATATTGGGCCTAGAGGGTCACACACATATGGTAGGCATTGCGATGAGTAGAGGTTCGGATATGAGATATCCGACAGAGCCCATATCTTATTGGATATCCAATAAGCCCCTGAATTATTGGATCCCATGGACGAGATACAATAAGAGCCCATGAAAGATTATTGGATAGAGATCTACTAATCTAAAAGGCTTAGATTATTGGATGCAGATACAATACCCACTAGGGGAGGATCCATTAGGGTTTGATAGGGGACCTCTATAAACAGGAGGGATTCAGAGCCTCATAGGGTAGAGCCTTTGCTTGCCTCTCCTATTCTCCTTCCCTTCTCCACCTCAGAGTAGGCCTGGAGTTTTGAGGAGCGTCGTCATAGTCCTGCTGTGTGGATCACCACTGGAGAGGAGGACGCTTGACCTCCTTTACCCTCTCCTAAAGATTCGTAAGGAAACAAGGATATACGATCTTCCTAGGTAACACAATATACTTTATATGTAGTTTTTCAGTTTTGTAGATTTTGCGCACCAATCTTCACACGACGACGAACATCTCTTTGGGAATCAGAGATTTTGTTTTCTTGTTCTTCCACTGCGCATTTGATGTCGCCCCCAAGATTTCCCAATAGTATGTTTGTTGGAGTGGCTCGCATAGTAGAGACTCATGGCTTTAAAAAAGAAAGGTAGACTATAGAAAAATAATATGACGTGATATAAAGACTTTTTGAGTTTGTGGGTCGTAACATTGGAAAGCAGTATCATATAAAAATGCAAGGCTTAGATTTTAGTGTTATCTTATGTGAAGCATAGGGATGTAACCATGGATAACATAGACAGCTAAATACTTTAAGTTTCTAAAGGTTTGGAAGTTTGTGAAATAGTTTTTCAAATGATGATTGATATTTGCTACTCATAAATGCCCTACAAACCAATCACGTGAGTGATGGCATGTGTGACATAATACATACTCTTTTTGCTTATTATATATTTGATATTTTTCTCA